>NC_139514.1:52638850-52943850 GCF_947247035.1 Vipera ursinii
CAATGTATGGCTGTGAAAGTTGCACCATAAGAAAGGCTGAGCTCCAAAGAATTGAGGCCTTTGAACTATGGTGCTGGAGAAGACTCCTGCGAGTCCCTTGGACTGCAAGGTGATCAAACCAGTCGGTCCTAGAGGAGATCAACCCTGACTGCTCTTTAGAAGGCCAGATCCTGAAGTTGAAACTCAAATACTTTGGCCACCTAATGAGAAGGAAGGACTCACTGGAGAAGAGCCTGATGCTGGGAAAGATTGAGGGCAAGAGAAGAAGGGGACGGCAGAGAATGAGGTGGCTGGATGGAGTCACTGAAGCAGTAGGCATGAGCTTAAATGGACTCCAGAAGATGGTAGAGGACAGGAAGGCTTGGAGGAACATTGTCCATGGGGTCGCGATGGGTCGGACACGACTTCGCAGCTAACAACAACGACACTTCATAAAACCTTTAAGAAAGAATAATTGCATGGTGTGCAGTTCTAAAGCTATTAATGTCTTACCACCCAAAATAATTTTCCTGAACTTTTTTTGAGGGAGCCTCTGACTATGCAGCCAGCTCAAACAAAGATTCTGCCTAATGCTTGTAGTTATTCAGCACTTGGATGAAAATGGAGACATGGAGACATGGAATGGAAAAGGGCTGGGCTGGCTGTTCCTATTGTTTTCAACTTCCATGTTTCCTGCCTTGTTATGTTCCTACTTTCCCAAGCACATTCTTTCACCAAGTTTATTTTCAAAACTCAAATAAATCCAACAAAGCTGTACTTATGCAGAAGTACGGGGAACAGGGAGACAGTTTTAACTTTCAGTCGAGGAAAGAGTTAAGCTGCCTCTCTCCATCAAGCAGAACAAAAGACTCACAAAATTTCCTTTAAGCTGTAGTTTGAGACAAAGGGAGAAAGAAATGTTAGCTAATTCTCATGACACAATGGGGCATGGTTTGTTTGCTTTGGAAGGTGCTCCGTGTCTTAGCAGAAGCACAAAATAACTAATCAGAAACTTGTCCTAGGGAAAAGGTGGGGATTTTATAACACTCAAGAGTTGACAGGAATACATCCAGAAGAACAAATTCAATACTAACCATACTAACTAAATATACGTATTTATGCACACAGAGATGGAAATCCCTCTATCACCCTCACAAAAGCCAGCTGTTACAATTTGGCCCTTCTGATGCAAAATAAAATACTGTATATACTGTCCTCAGCATGAGGGAAGAATTCTTTATCCCATGAACATTTATGAATTATATAAAATTGTATTTTTCAGTCTTCTAAATACAGTTTCTGAATTTCGGGAGAAGAATCATATATAAAATATATAGCATAATTCAGGAGTAATTCCATTAATTTCAGGGCAGGAGCTCATTAGTTAAAACACAAGGAGAAAGCAAAAATCAGAATGAATCATCACAAGCTGGGGTAGCGAAGTGGTTAGAATGCAGTATTGCAGGCTAACTCTACCCATAGCCAGGGGTTCAATCCTGATTGGCTCAAGATTGACTCCAGCCTTCCAGCCTTCTGAAGTTGGTAAAATAAGGACCCAGATTGTTGGGTGCAATAAATCAAATAAATAATATGCTGACATTTGTAAGCTGCATAGAGAGTGCTGTATAAGATATGGAGCTGTATATAAGTCTAAGTGCTATTGCTGTTGCTAATAATCCCACTTTCACTTTGTGAAAGCATCGTTTCTATAGGACATTTCTATATAACCTGGTAGCTAGTAAGAATCATCCACCAAGCAAGGTTGCTATTTAAAAGCTGGCTTGGAAGGAATAAACAAACAAAGAGCTAACAAATGCTTGAAAGAAGTATAACCTTGAATAATAGAAAGGTGACATGGAAATCAACAAAAATAAATATACATGGAAAGTCAGGAAAGCCTTAATAGTTTTTGTGGAGTGTTTTGCAACACTTTCGCCATAAGAAAATGGCATATATTGGTTAAAGCCTTTTGCTATATTTTTTCCTTGCCTGCCCAAAACATAATTATGATGTGCCAGTTGTATATAATTCCATTTTATAAATTCAGTTTGTAAGCATCCCATAGCAATAACTTTAATAAGACCCATTAAATACACATAGCTATTTATTAATTAGGAATAGATTGCATTCAATTTTTGTTTGATTTCTGTATGAAATGAAAAGACAAATTTACATTTATTAGTAGGTCACAAACATTGTCTGTGGCTTCAGCTCTCAGAAGTATACAAGAGAACAGCTTCAGTCTACTTTCTAACATATCTCTATTGAGGTTTTGTGGTAAACCATGAAAAGTGTTCCTAAAGTTACACTACCTAACCACACTTCTGTTATCCAGCATGGCTGTGGTTTTGTCTTCAAACAATCCTGGAGGTACACAAACACCATCATATCTTGTTGACACACACCCCCTTGCATAATGAAGGCAAACAATAGTTTAAAATATGAATCATATAATGTATTTAGGTCTGAATCAGACTATACTTCAAATAAATCTTGACTAGGGTCAAAGACCAGTACATACTGAAGATAATCACTTCTGGAATACCTAAGATGGCTTGGATTAGGAAAGAGTACTTTTGAGTCAAAGCAAGAAAACTGTGGGAACAGGATGCACTTTTAATAGTCTGGGAAGAGAACAAACTCATCTGTTCTTGCATTCAGGAAGCAATGAATAGCCTATACTGATGATGGGCCAATCAGAAAATGAGATCTTACCTAAGAAACCTAGGACAAAACTGAACATATTATTTGAAACAGTGTTCTAAAAAACACATAATAATAAAATGGTCAGTACTACATTTTCCGTGTTAGGAAAATCACACTGACATCAAAGAATAAGGATGACTACCTTGATGACACACCTGTCGACAGATCTAAATAGAACTTAAGTTTAGCATTCTTCAAGCTCTCTTGGACTGAATGTTTTATAACCAAGCTGTTTTTGGTAAAATCTGAAACATCATATTTTCCTGCAGAAAACAAATGATTCATTTGAGATCACATAAAGAAAGCGGTCCGGGAATGGATGGGGAGGAACAGGCTTCAACTGAACCCGGACAAGACTGAATGGCTGTACGTACCGGCAAGCCAGGATACTCAGAACATCCCATCCCTTAACATCGGGGACAAGTTACTACCCCCTGTTGATAGGGCCCGCAACCTGGGTGTCCTCCTAGACTCGCAGCTCTCCCTGGAAGATCACATAGGAGCTGTGACCAAGGGGGCCTTCTCCCAGGTTCGACTAGTTCGCCAACTACGGCCTTATCTGGACCTGGATGCCTTACGTACAGTCACCCATGCCCTTGTGACCTCTCGCCTAGACTACTGTAACGCTCTCTACATGGGGCTGCCCTTGAGATCCACTCGGAAGCTTCAACTGGTGCAAAGTGCAGCGGCATGGACACTCTTGGGAGCCTCCCGATACTCCCATATCACACCTCTCCTCCGTGCGCTGCACTGGCTTCCAGTTGCCTTCCGTGTGAAGTTCAAGGTGCTAACAATGACATACAGAGCCCTACATGGCATGGGTCCGGACTACCTACGGGAGCACCTTCTGCCAATGTCAGCACCCCACCGTCCTGTGCGCTCCCACAGAGAGGGCCTCCTCAGGGTGCCACCGCTCAAGGAATGTCGGCTGGTGGCCCCCAGGGGGAGGGCATTCTCAGTGGGTGCGCCAGCCCTCTGGAATTGCTTGCCAACCAAAATCCGGATGGCCCCCGACCTCCGCACCTTCCGGCGCGACTTAAAAACTTACCTGTTCCAGCAGTCCGGCCTGGCCTGATAGCTCTAATTGGGGTCCCAGTTTGTTTTTACTATTGTTTTTCACTATTGTTCAATCTGTATACCTACCTTACTCTGTACACCACCCCGAGTCCCTCGGGAGAAGGGCGGTTTATAAAAACAAATAAATAAATAAATAAATAAATACTCCACATCAGTTTACCTTTAAAAAGACAGCGTTCCTAAGCATTTGACTGAAATAAGGATTTTACAGCTTTAAACATTCTCTTCCCCTGGATTACGTAAGCATAAGGGCAGATGAATTAAGGCCATTATTTTAAAAAAAACCTACCAGTAATAGCTACATTTCCAGTAAACATTCCTCTTTTTCACACTCTGAAACTAAATTAAGTTAGTATGCTTAAAAATAGGAACTGACTTCAAAACAATTCTTACACTTTAAATTCTTAATCATAAGTACAATATTGCCCATTATTAATACATGCAAGTAATTACTAAAGTGCACAGTTTCCAAATCTATCTCTAGACAAAAATAGATTGGAAGAGAGACACAGCTGATTTCCAGAAAAATAGAAAAACTGAGGATCAAAGTTAGACAATTTTGTTTGTGCCTTACTGCTAAATCATTCTTAGATTATCTGCAGAGAAGAATATTCACATTTGGCCCTGATGGAAAGAACTGCTTTAAGACGGTTTCAACCTATGTACAATAATTTTACTGGGTATCAGAGTAGTGATATCTATGAAGCAAAGGTCCTCGTCACTCAATAGTTTTTGCCACTTTCTGCTTATTCAGTTTCTAGCAGACCCATCTTCTGGCAAACCCCTGGCTTATTCGCTGTAAGGTCTGAGATCAGGCAAGTAACAGAAGTACTTGAAGAAGCCCTGAAAAGCAAGAGAGAAAAAATCATTCTCTTCTGATAACTATCACCAAGGAAAGTGCAAGAGGCAAACAATTCTGCCTGTTAGACTGTATGCCTGGCCTACAGGCCCAGGATCTTTTGCAACCCAGAGCCATATGGTTGACAAACTCATCTCAGGCCAATGTCCAGCCATGTCGCCACTGCCCCAATTGCCCAGAACACTGCCCCATTGCCCCTTTTCCCAATAAGAACTAGAAGAATTATTAG
This sequence comes from Vipera ursinii, assembly GCF_947247035.1. Taxonomy (NCBI): domain Eukaryota; kingdom Metazoa; phylum Chordata; class Lepidosauria; order Squamata; family Viperidae; genus Vipera; species Vipera ursinii. The sequence goes on from NC_139514.1 coordinate 52,643,701, forward strand.
AGGGAGGGAGGAACTGGGATGCCCTGAGTCCAGGTCAGGAAGGCTGCTATTATGGGCCCAATGGCCACAGCTTCATTCAGGCCTTCCCTGCCTTCCATCTTATTTGTTGCTTTATGATGGAGACAGAAGCAGAATGAAGTAGTGGGTTATCTGAAAGTGTGAAAGGCAGGTAATTTAATTTAATAATAATTTAATTTAATAATATTTATATACCGCCCTTCTCCCTGAGGACTCAGGTAAACAGAGATGATCCTCTTGACAGTATATATTTCAAAGTTAAGAATATTCAACATTGACTAAGGTCTTCACCAAAGATTTTTAATAAGCTTAAAAGCTGCGGGTTAAGAGAACAGGTCTTGTCCCAGATGGGTACAGTAATTGACTAAACTTTGGGAAAAAGAAAGGAAAAAAAGTGAGCAGTATCAATTAATTCTAAAAATAAGTCTTTATGATGATGGAATGTTTGTTGTTTTACTTCTGTGTGGCTGAAATGGAAGCAATTGCTACAGTACTTATGTGGAGGTTTCGGGGGGGGGGAGCAGGAAAAATAGCATTTTTTTAAAAAAGCAATTTCTCTTTCTCTTGCACAGGAAGTATGTCCTTTAGTACAAAGAAGAAAAATGTAAGACACTAAAGGAAAATGATTTAGAAAATAAAAAAATAGCTAGCTAGGTAGATGATAGATAGATAGATAGATAGATAGATAGATAGATAGATAGATAGATAGATAGATAGATAGATAGATAGATAGATTTTATATCTGTGTGTCTTCTCAATAGATCTTTAATTTGTTCCAGTTCAATGGTCTCTCAGCTCTCCTCTGGTTCTATGGCAGGGGTGTCAAACTCAATTTCATTGAGGGCCGCATCAGCATTGCGGTTGCCCTCAGGGGGCCGGGTGGGTATGGCCAGGATGGGCGTGGCCTACTGGGTGGGCATGGCTAGAATGCATATGGCCTACTGGGTGGGCGTGGCCAGCTCTACATCGTTCGCATCAAGGGTGCCTATGGGGGCCTGGGCAGGAGTGGGACAGATCTGAGGGTCTCTGGCAGGAGGAGGGTCTCTGGGCCAGGGCCAAGGCAGTGGGGGCCGTTCCCTCACTGTTTCCAGGATGGCTTCGCGGGCCGCATGAAAGCACTTCGTGGGCTGGATCTGGCCCCCGGGCCTTGTGTTTGACATGTCTGTTCTATGGTATCAGCTCTGCTCATATAGAACTTTTTTCAGGCTCCACCAGAAGCCTACACTTAAATTTCCAACCATTGCATTATCTCAATGGTCATGTGATCAAAATTCAGAAGCTCTGCAATTGACACATATTTGTGACAGTTGCAGTATCCTGGGGTCATGTGATCATCTCCTGGAACCTTCTGACAGGCAAAGTCAATGGGGAAGCCAGATTCACTTAACAACTTACTAATTTAACTGCAGTGATTCACTTAAAATTGTGGCAAGAAATTTCATGAAATGGGTCAAATTCACTTAACAGCTGTGTCACTTAGCAACAGAAATTTTGAGCTCAATTGTTGTTTAAGTCAAGGATTACCTGTATAGAGTCATGGTCTACAGTCCTTGACCACAGATGATATTCATATTCAACTTTTGATGTTTTCTAAAACTGCAAAGAGTCTGGGAATAGTTCTAAAAGACTTCCTGCACCTCGTCGTAACTTAAAAGAAAAACCAATAGTCCATATGCTTGATACGTTGAAAATCTCATATTGGCCCATTCGTTTTTTGTCATTGCAGTACACAAGTGCAAAGACAGAGATGATTAAGTCAGATTCAGTTTGTACAAATGAGTTAAAGGTGTGGTGATTAATTGCACAGAGGTTTAAGTGTGTGGCTCATTACTCAAATAGGAAACACCCAGGAAGAAATTTATGCTTGAATAATAATAATAATAAAGATAGGATGGAGGAGAGGGATTAACATATTCATCACATAAATATTATATTTTGCCAGCTATTGAAAGCAAACAAAATAAACAAAATTTAGGGGGGGGGGGAACTCAGAAAAATAATTGCATGTATATTGTGGTTATTTCCCAGCCAATACTGTACATTTCTGAAGAAAAACTACTTCCTGACATTTAAAAATGAGGACTCTTCAAGCTGTGGAATGCAGACATGCATCATGTCTAAAAGATGGGGTGGGGGATAATGGAGGAGGAAGAGATCAAATGTAATATTTTCTTTCAGCACAGACAACTGCTTTGAGATTTTCTACCCAGACAGCCTTGAAAACTGCCTGCAGCCTTTGCCAATTACTACTGACAAATACCACTTGGTCCTGAGTGATGTTTTAAGTGAAATAAAACAGTGAGGAAAACTGAACATGATGAAAAGAGCTCTTCTCTTCTCTTTCCTTTTTTCTTCCTAAGAGGCGACTACAAGTCATATACTCACAAGGTAAGGTATATGCTTCCTGTCCGTGACAAATTCCATGTGAAGTTGAGAGCGCTGAAGCAAACTTTGTTTGACAGTAAGAGGAAGGGAAGACAAAACTCATTTTCATGACTTCTAAAACATTTTTTTAATGTTAAACAAAGAAAAGGAAGGTACTACAGGGCCCTGCTCAGCGTCATTCTTCACAGTATCAGTAAGCTAATGGGGAAAAAATGATTCCTTCCCCTGTGTGCATACAAGATCCTTTCAACTCCCGACACTTTAGTCCAAAATGTATCATTCAGTATTACAAAATGTTTTCAGCTCAATAGTGAGCATTATAGGGAAATTTTTGTGGTCATCTTAAATGAACATACATACATGTGAGACACACACACCATAAAATCATACAAGTATCACTGAATAAAGTGTACGCTGTATTCTTGTCACCAAGAATGCATGTATTTGCTTAATTAAAACAAAGAATTAGGATGCCTTGTAAAATTATACTTTAATTATCCTACCAAAGGCTACTGTGTCCAGATAAATGTCAGAGCATCTTCAAAACTGTGGACTACATTTCCCACAATGCCTTGTCATTTAGCCATGCTGCCTAGGGACTGATTCCAAACATATGCAGGGCATCAGGTTACCTACCTGAAAATCTCCATAATCTCTCCACATTTATACAAAACACGTTTGGGGGAAAAATGGAGCGGAAGAGATGGGTAGATTAGAAGAAACTAAGAAACAATTTTATATACTTCCTTTTTTTTTCCTTCACAGAATGTGGAGCAATATAAGTAGACCTCGACATACAATTGTAATGGAGCCTGTCCATTATGGTCACATATCATGATGGCCATTAAGTGAAATGGCCTAGCATAAGGACCCCCACCTCACTCTCCTTTATGCACGTAAGTGGAGCATGGTGTGCCTCAGGGATGGGGGAGGCCCTGGGAGGCACAGGAGAGGTCCATGCCTGCCACCCCAATCCCCCAAAATATCCCTTGCTCTGCTTCCTGTCCTTTCTTTCTCCCCCACCCAGTTCCCCGCAGGTATTCCTCCTCCAAATGGGTCCCCACAGGCCTTTACTCCAACCCATAAGTCCCTGTAGGCTTTGGGTCTGCTTTCCATCACACCAGGCCCCACAACCTCCTCATTTACCTTTTGAAGATCTCCGGAGCTAGAATGGGTCACTTTGTCGCTCCGCTGCATGGCATGATTCCAGAAGCAGATGCCATGTTCCCAGTGCCCACAATTCAATGCACATACTTGCAGATAGCTTATAAACTATATAGTGGGTTTTTTATAGGAAAGCTGGTATCCAGTTAGATGCACAAGATGATTAGTGAAATATTGGTTTTCAAATTTATTTATTTATTTATTTATTTATTAGTTTTTATAAACCGCCCTTCTCCCGAGGGACTCGGGGCGGTGTACAGAGGAAGGAAGGTATACAGATGAACAATAAAAGTAATGAAAACAATAGTGAAAACAAACTGGGACCCCAATTAACGCTATCATGCCAGGCCGGACTGCTGGAACAGGAAAGTTTTTAAGTCGCGACGGAAGGTACGGAGGTCGGGGGCCATCCGGATTTCGGTTGGTAAGCTGTTCCAGAGGGCCGGCGCACCCACTGAGAATGCCCTCCCCCTGGGGGCCACCAGCCGACATTCCTTGAGCGGTGGCACCCTGAGGAGGCCCTCTCTGTGGGAGCGCACAGGACGGTGGGGTGCTGACATTGGCAGAAGGTGCTCCCGTAGGTAGTCCGGACCCATGCCATGTAGGGCTTTGTATGTCATTGTTAGCACCTTGAACTTCACTCGGAAGGCAACCGGAAGCCAGTGCAGCGCACGGAGGAGAGGTGTGATATGGGAGTATCGGGAGGCTCCCAAGAGTGTCCGTGCCGCTGCACTTTGCACCAGCTGAAGCTTCCGAGTGGATCTCAAGGGCAGCCCCATGTAGAGAGCGTTACAATAGTCTAGGCGAGAGGTCACAAGGGCATGGGTGACTGTACATAAGGAATCCAGGTCTAGATAAGGCCGTAGTTGGCGAACTAGTCGAACCCGGGAGAAGGCCCCCTTGGTCACAGCTCCTATGTGGTCTTCTAGGGAGAGCTGCGAGTCTAGGAGGACACCCAGGTTGCGGGCCCTATCAACAGGGGGTAGTAACATGTCCCCGATGTTAAGCAATGGGACATTCTGAATATCCTGGTTTGCCGGAACGTACAGCCATTCAGTCTTGTCCGGGTTCAGTTGAAGCCTGTTCCTCCCCATCCATTCCCGGACCGCTTTCAGGCAGCGGGACATCACGTCTAGGGCATCACTGATATTGTTTGGAGTTGAGATAAAAAGCTGGGTGTCATCAGCATACTGATGGAACCCTACTCCAAAACTGCGAATGATCTCACCCAGCGGCTTCATGTAGATGTTGAACAGGAGAGGCGAGAGGACCGACCCCTGAGGGACTCCGCAAGCGAGAGGCCTCGGGGTCGACCTCTGTCCCCGTCAGCACCGACTGCGAGCGACCCTGGAGAAAGGAGGAGAACCAACGCAGAACCGTGCCTCCCACTCCCAGTCCCCTGAGGCGTCGCAGCAAGATACCATGGTCGATGGTATCGAAAGCCGCCGAGAGGTCTAATAAGACTAGGACAGAGGAATAGCCCCTGTCCCGGGCTCTCCAGAGATCATTCATCAGAGCGACCAATGCCGTCTCCGTGCTGTAGCCCGGGCTGAAACCCGATTGGTACGGGTCTAGATAAACCGCTTCATCCAGGATCTGAGGAAGTTGGTGCACCACCACGCTCTCAACAACCTTCGCAAGGAAGCGAAGATTGGAGACTGGACGAAAGTTATTTAAAGAGGATGGGTCCAAGGTGGGCTTCTTGAGGAGAGGTCTCACCACCGCCTCCTTCAAGGCGGTGGGGAAGTGACCCTCACTCAGAGAAGCAGAGATGACCGCTAGGAACCATCCACGTGTCCCCTCTCGAGCTGCATAGGCCAGCCAGGAAGGGCACGGGTCCAGTAAGCATGTGGAGGAGCTCAACCTTCTCATAATCCTGTCCACTTCCTTAGGAGTTACAGGATCAAATTCATCCCAGATGACGTCGACAAGACTGTCCATGTCTTGTTCTTCCATCTCAGCCCAGTTGGAGTCCAGGCCAGTTCGAATCCGAGCAATTTTATCCAGCAGATATTGACCGAATTCCTCGGCTCGACCCTGCAAGGGTTCCTCCCTCACCTCTTGGTTTAATAGGGAGCGAGTCACCCTGAACAAGGCAGCCGGGCGATTATCTGCGGACGCAATGAGGGTGGAAAAATAGTTGGATTTTGCCACCCTTATCGCAGCGAGATAAGACCTGGTGAGGATTCTTAGTCGCAATCGGTCGGATTCGGATCGGCTGGATCTCCAACGGCTCTCTAGGCCCCGTCTCCGACGCTTCATCTCCCGGAGCTCCTCGGTGAACCATGGGGCTCGCTGGGATCTGCGCCGGGTCAGAGGCCGCAAGGGTACATCTCGGTCCAGAGCCTCCGTGGCTGCCTTTTCCCAGGCTTCCACTAAGGCATCCGCCGAGCTGTGAGCAGGGAGTGCATGCATGTCCCTAAGCGCTGCCTGGAACTTATCAGGGTCCATTAGGCGCCTAGGGCGGTACCATCTGACTGGCACCGTGCACCCACGGTGGGGGGTGGCAAGGGGGAAGTCTAGCCGCAGGAGGTGGTGATCGGTCCATGACAGGGGCGTAAATTGTGAACTTGGGAAACACAATATTCTTCAAAATATAGAAACCGAATAATCACTATGATAGACGAGCTTTGAAAATTTGAATTAGCTTATAAATCAGCTTTGTTTTCCTGAGAATGTAGCTAATACTGGAATTTGGGACATTTTCTTTAATTTACAAAGTCCTAGCAGCTGTATGAGCTCAGAGTACTTCCATACCATCTACGGTCACATGACTTCTAAGTAACATTAAATATTATTTGGAATGAAAATTTCTTTAAGAGTGATTCTGAACACTATAGAATTCATAAGTACTCTGTCTTGAGTTGCAGAAAATGATGGGGAAAAGGTCATTTTTAAAGATAGCAAACAAATATATATTTAGGCTTTAATTTTAATATTGTACAAAAATTGCAGTACACATGCACCCCCTAGTGTATACTTTGAAAACAACATTTCTGAGAAAATAATTCCCACATATTTTTGACTAATTTACATGTTTGCACTAAGGTTAACTCTCAGCATAAACAAAGTGAAGTTAAATACTTTTTATTTTATTTTTTTAAAAAATTGAATTTTCCTGATCTGAGAAGCAAATCTCATGATTTTATTTATAATAGAAATCCCATTTGAGTTTATCAACATATGTGGGTATATTAGTTTGGAGCCTGATCCCACATTATTTCCTTTGCCTCCTTCTTTATAAAAGCTTTCTTTTATTTTGCTTTCATATTCATTAAAGTTATTAATACAGCTGCATATGTCATTATGCAAAATATCAGAACAGATGCCAAGGCTGAGAGAATATCTTGCTCAATATAAGCAAGGGTGCCTTATACACTATATTCATAATGTGATTTCTTCGCTCCTGTGTAAAGCCAGTTATTGTGTTTTAAAAGCCACAGGCTGTGATAGTATTGTGAAATGGGCTACTTTAGCAAAGTATGTTTAAACCATGTCAATACAACATGGGCCGAAAAAAAGATACAATATAAGAATCAAAAATATTTCATATTTATGGTATCCTACTCCATTCCAGAGGTAATTCCAAATATGCCAATAGCTCAGCTGTCTAGAGTTGGAAGAATCCTTAGATTATTACAGCCCCCAGTTATATCCCCAATATCCAATATCTACTACAATAAATTCAGCAGATGAAAAACCATCACCCCATAGCTTAGGTTCAACCAGTAGACAGACAGTAAAGGGCAGATTTCGGTCTATAGCAGACATGTCAAACACAAGGCCCGGGGGCCAGATCCGGCCCACGAAGTGCTTTCATGCAGCCCGCGAAGCGATCCTGGAAACAGTGAGGGAACGGCCCCCTCTACCTTGGCCCTGGCCCATAGACCCTCCTCCTGCCAGAGACCCTCAGATCTGTCCCACTCCTGCCCAGGCCCCCATAGGCACCCTTGATGCGAACGATGTAGAGCTGGCCACGCCCACCCAGTAGGCCATACGCACTCTAGCCATGCCGACCCAGTAGGCCACGCCCACCCTGGCCATACCCACCCGGCCCCCTGAGGGCAACCGCAATGCTGATGCGGCCCTCAATGAAATTGAGTTTGACACCCCTGGTCTATAGGAAAATAATAATTCCATGACCAGTAGAAACTATGCATCTATCCTTCCTTAGTCAGCTAGGTCACTCTCTGAGCCCTATGAAGGCAATGCCAAACTACTTCTATAAAGCTTACCAAAAGAACTTCTGCTGTTCATGTAGTCACCAGAATCAAAGCTTACTCAAAAACATAAATGCACATGTGCACATACACACACACACACACAATTCAGACTTTTGTCTGGAATGATTTATCATCATACATACAACTTTGGGTTTTTTTTGTTTGGACTGAACCTTACATTCATTACTCTTGTCCCCGACTCTGCAGCCACCAATAAGTTCAGGGATTCTTTTCAGTGTATCAGAACATTTAAGTCAGTATCTACAGTTAAACTGCTTTTATGTTTTTCAAACAATTTGTGATTCTCTTGACTACAGTATATACCACAGCAATACTACAAATTTGGGGGGGGGGGTGCAATTTATGCAAAAGTGAATGTCCTTTAGCTGGAAGTAGCCTGTAACCTGTTTACAAGCCTTGTGACTTTAACTTAGTTTGTTTGCAGTTCAACAAGCTAGACCAGTTTTACTGTGCCATAATGTTAGCTTTTTCTTATATCCTCCTTTATTATCTTCACCTATCTTCGCCAATGCTGTATAATGGGAATTATTTCATATACTCTAGTCTATGCTATGAAACTGCCCATTTCTCTATACAGCTTCATATTTCTAAGGAAAAATTTACTTCCAAGAACATCAAATCACTGACCACATCACTTACAGATCTTTCCCACTAGTGAGTGTCATCTTTTGACGTTTCATTCATAATGCACTTAAAAGCTTTAATTAGCTAAGTTTGAAAGTTGATACTATCTTATCTTTTCCTGAATGGACAGTCTAAAAGCACTAACCCATGATGAATGATTACCCTATTTTATAGCTGAAACAGGGAAACTAAAAACCATTCTAATGATAGCTGTAAAATGATATCAAGGAACTTCTGAGATCACCCATATTCTCTTTTCATGAGCACCGTAGCCATAAGAGCTAAAACACAAAGACACACACAAAAGTTTCTACTGTCATAACATGTACAACACATATATTCACTTTTCTATACTTATATACAACATATTTTTTACAATTTGATTTAGTACATTATTGTAAAATTAGCATCACTCCAAAACATAATATTCTTTGTACTCTTTTTTAAAAATAGTTGTAAGCAATAATCACACAAAAAAATATTTAGCTTTGCTATATACAGAACATTGCTCTCTAATCTCTTTAAGATGTATATATTAAAATGACTAATATTAATTTCTGTAGAAAAACTGAAAACAGCTATGTTAGGCTTCATAAAGAGGTAAAATCAGGCTGCTATTTCTTACTGCATTAAACACAGTTGTGAATTATCTTCTCCAGTGATTAAAATGCAAACTGTACATCTGAACTTAATGATGCCGTTAACAAACTCAAAATTTATAAACGTGGGGCTAGGCAACAGGAAAACAAGTATTCTTCAAATATACAAGGAATGGTCCTAGGATTTCTGGGAGTACCAGCCTGCTACCGGCCCTGCAGCAAAAGCAGGGACAACCCCTTTACAAACGGCAAGAGGCTGGAATAAAGCCTGCCAAATTTATTAACATAAAACAGAGCAAGACAAGACACCAACCATGAAACAGGAGCTATGAAACAGGAACTATCCAAGCGGTTGCCTTCAGCAAACCAGCCCTCCCACACATTCCCCTTAAATACAGTTCAGGGCGTGGCCTCTCTCTACCTCCTTCCGAGGTGCCCCATTGCCTTCCTCTGTTTACTCCTGATTGACTGCCTCCTGCGTCGGGCGTCCTTGAACAGAGCCAGCTGTGGGTCATCTTCATCCACGCTGTCAGGCTCACACAGCTGGGTCTCCGTCGTGACCAAGTGGGAGGGGCCCGGCTGAGGGCTCTGCGGAGCCTCAAGGCCATCATCATCAAGCTCTTCAACACCCCCCTCCTCCTTCTCTGAGTCGTCCGACCCAACTGCCGAACCCACAGGCTGACCCTGAATCACAACAGTACCCCAAGATTCTCGCAGAGGTCCACAAAATCAATTGTCAGCTTATTTTGAAAAAGAATATTAAAAATCCCATCAAATAATTGTGAGAATGGGTAACATCAGCAAATGCATCAACTTTAATTTTTAATATGGTAAACACTGGTAAATATAATCCATGCAAACAAAAACATTCTTGGGGACCTTCATATGTTTTAAAAGTGGGAAGGCTAAGAAACATTGCTCTCAATTATCATTTAGACTATAGATCCTTAAGACCTCATTATTGCCCCCTTTAAAATGTTTTGTCCTAAGATATTTTTTTTCTAATTAATGCAGTCTTAATTAAGGGACTTCAAAGATCTATGCATTCCTGCTTTGTTTTTTCTGTTCATATTTTACAGAATGTTCACACTGAATATTAAATTGTTTTATTGTTGCAAAGACTAGCACAGTTTTGTTTTGGCAAAATTAAATGGTTGTGGAAGGTAAATGCTGAAGAATCGCATATGAAAGCTGCAAGATTCTTAGATTTTCTGTATGTAATGCTTCTACCAAAGTCAGCTGATTCACAAGATGTTTATAATGATTTTTTAAGACTGAAACCTAGAAAGAAAAAACAAAATTATATTTTAAAACTGTCTGGTTGTTAAAATACATTTACTCATAAGATCAAATGTTCATTTAATATTTTAAAATAATTACATAATACACTAATACTTCAGAATACACAATAATAGTAAGTGACAGGATGGCAGATTTTACTTGATGTCAGAGAAAATGTTCCAATAGTAAGAGCTGTTTGATAATATAACTATTTTCCTAAACAGATGTTGATATTACTTTCTCTAGATTCAAGTGAAAGTTATTTATCACAAATGCTTTTATCTGGACTACTATAATAGAAAAAGGTTGGACACAATGGCTTTAAAAGGTTATTTCCAACTTTATAGTTGCAGTTACATGCTGGCTAGGATAATTAAAAAAAACCATATATATTTGGAAAACCTAGTTCTGGATGACTGATCTATTTCTATTTATTTTATACCTCTAGGAAAATTACTACAAAGTCTAACTCTGTTAATCTGATATGCTAATCTCTAATAATATATAAAATAATTCATCTATTCCATTTTTATTAGGAGTGCAGTAAACCAACATGTTTCATTGTTTCAGTTGAAGAGTCCTTCTTCTTGAAGATTTATCAGAGCTAAGCATCTCCTCTATAAATTCCTAACCTTTACTGTCTGGAGATAAGCTGATATATCATACGGCAGGACACTTTTCAGCTTTAAGAGGAATCTGATTTTTTTCCCAATCTTAATTATTTAAAACATTCCACTTTCAAATTTTACACTGAAGTATTAAAGGTACCTTCTGAAGTACATGCTGAGTTTCTTCCATCAATGATGTACATATTTTTGTTGCAAGATCCACACTCTTTTCTTCATTCTTCCTTGAAGCAACATCTCCAAGCACTACCTTTTTCCACAAAGTACTAGAATTATAAATTTTGAATACATTCTTATGTATCATATGTTCGTACAAAGCAAGAAAATGGCAATCCAAATGATACTTCTCAAAACAAAAATTTTCAGCAAATGTTTGCAACTTACAATTCATCTGCTTCAAGACATAACAATTTAAGGGCTGTAAGAAGTGTCCAAGATGGTCCATCCCAGCCAAACGTCAGATCACTAGGAAAAAAGTATTTAAAAAAAAATCTAAATTCAATTTATTTCATATGCTGACAGAGAAAATACTGTCCATCTCACTTCACCAACTGACAATTGCAATACTCCATAGTACTCTATTTTTTTTTAAAAAAAGAAACACTATATACGAAACGCATTCAGTTAGACGGCTACTATCCAACTATTGCAGGAAATTAACTGTGAACTACATGATCTTTTAATATACATTTTCCTATAAAAATTCCATATGCCCCATCCCTAAATCAAGAAGTAGCAGTCCATAATTTTATTATTGTGTTTATAGAAACATATGCATATGAAATATTGACTAAGGGCAATATCTATATCAGGAACTTAATAGGATTATAAAATACACAAATTTCTTAAGTCCCAAATCATGTATATTAGCAAAACCTTCAAATAGGGTACACCAGGATGAGTTCCAGTGTTCTGCAAAATTCCTGTATTTAGTCACGGTCCATGCAGAAGCAACAAACACTGCACAAATTTATTTTTGTACCTCAAATCCACAAATAATACTAAGAAAGTTTAACGTGAAATCTTCAAAACTTATACTATAAAGATATAAAGATGACTTACTCTAACAATTTGTGCTCTCGTAAAATGAAAAGTTTCGCAGATTTCTGTTTGTCTTCTGAACAAAAATATTTCAGCAATGTATCTAAAGAAAGTTAAAGTAAAATGTTTAAAGCAAATAAAAGCCGTAATACTTTTCAAGGCTGACATTTTAAGCATTCTGTATTGGTAGTTAATATTATTAACATATCTACTAGATACTAAAGAAATGAAAATATCCTGTACACATATTCTTGTGGGCACAAGTCATAAGCCACAGTCTGAGAACCCCTGTTTAAAAAAAATTGTGAAGAGTAACACAGGAAAGATTTGAAGAAAAGCAATAATGCCAGCAAAAGGACTTTTTTTATTCCCCTGTATTTCATCCTACTGCATCAGACTACTTGTAGGATTCAGTTGTAGGAAGTTTAAAAAAGCGATAGCATCCAAAGCTCTAAGAGAAAGTCATGGGCTTTCATTGTATCTAAGCTTTTTGTTATTTTGTATTATCCATCAAAATCAAGATCTAGCCATAGACTTACCTGTACCAACATGCACACAGCTGTGTGGATTATCAGCAGCAACAAAACCATATTCTAAAAGTAGTCGCTGGTTGTCATGAGGGCCATAAGAAATATATACTTCTTTGTATTTCTGACAGCCCAGATGTGTTTTTATTTCATAACATTTTGTATTTTCATTAAATGAAGCTTTCACCTGAGAGTGTGAAAAAAGTTAAGTTCAAGAGAAACATATCAATACATTCTCATTACTGAACACAGAACCCTTGGATCAGACCTACACTTCTAAAGGAACTGGCTCTATTAGGCCCACAAAATAAATATAATGGGGGAAATTAAATATATTTTCTGATAAGGGTGGAAGGGATCCATTCTATGTTAATTATACCAATTACACAATAGCTTGAAGCTTTCTTTCTTTTTCTAAACTTGGACAAGAATGCTACATACAGTAGGTAGTCCTTGACTTACAGCCATTCGTTTAGTGACTGAAGTTACAAAGGCACTGAAAAAAATGACTTATGACTGCTTTTCACATTGAAGAAGCATCTCCGTGGTTACATGATCAAAATTCAGGCACTTGGCAACTGGCATCTATTTATGAAAGTTGCACTGTTCCAGGGTCATGTGATCACCATTTGTAACCTTCCCAGCCAGCTTCCAACAAGCGAAGTCAATGCAGGAAACCAGATTCACTTAACAAACACATGACAACCGTTGTGACTTAACAAATGTCGCAAACAAAAGTTGCAAAATGAGAGCAACTCATTTAACAAGATTACCAATGAACATTTTGGGCTCAACTGTGATCATAAGTAGAGTTTTAACCGGAGTACCAATTAAGAAACTATCTGTATATATATATATATATATATGTTCCTTTTTCTTCTTTTTATAATTAATAAAATTAATATCACCATTATCATCATCTTACCTGGGCCTTTGGATTGTGATTCAGCAGATCCAGAAATGGAGCTAGAGCATATATATCTGGCTCTCTAGAAAAACAGTCTTTCTGTGGATGTTTCATAAACACTGTTCTTGTATTTATAGTGCACCAAGCCCACCGGAAGGCACTGAAGTTAAAAATAATCGCCACATCTTCAGGAAATAAAGGCTGCAAAGAAGATAAAAATTGCTTTGAAGAAGCAAAAAGGTCCTGGATCGATGATTGTTGCTCGAGAGCTTTTCTTCTCAAGGGCTCAGGGAAAAGGTTCACTGTTTCTTGCTCCAAATAGACAGGACAGGTATATGTTTCAGGTAAGAGATCCAGGTATGGTTTCCATACAGATGTCCTATGAAACCACTTCTCTGCTATTAAAAATGAACAGAATGCTGTCAAAGGAGAAATTGGAGGTCTCCATCTATTGTAAAGGCAAAGGAAAGCATAGTAACCGTTAAATACATTTTTTTTTTATTGAAAAGTTTTATAAAATACAATTTTCCTTTAAAAAAACCCCCCTTCCCCCTCCCTCCTCCCCTCCCTACCTCCCCCCTATCTCCCCCCCTCCCCCTCCCCCTCCTCCCTCCCCTACCTCCCCCCCTCCACTTCCCCTCCTCCCCCCTCCCCCCCCCCGACTTCCCAGAGCAAAATACAAGGTATATATCTAAAAGGCAATCATAAACAATCATATACTAACAATTATAAACTCTAAAATCCATCACTCTCTAGCTTGTATATAGTAAACCAATCCTTAATAATACTAAATATATATAAAAAACTAAAATAAAAGAAAACTAGCATCATTCCCATCTATGTTCTTCCACAATTCACTATTACCTTAACATATTCTCATTTGCACATTAATAAATAGTTCTTACACAAATTAACCCACATTAACCCACAAAACTTTCTTCCTCTTCCTCTGTAGTAAGTTGTCCATTAATTCCAAATTAAAAAAAAAAATCTATTACCATACATAGCATCCCAAAACTTTTTTTTTTTTTAAAAAAACACAACTACCACTTAACTATAAATATTTTGTGGAAGTTCCATAGATTTCTACTGGTCTTATTTTTTTTCCTTTTTTGAGCGTTTTAAGGCAGCACGCGTCACCCTCTGTTCATCCAAAAGAGTTGCAGCTTGAACTCCTCCTGTACCCTTCTCGTCTATCTGTGCATCTTCATCCTCTTGATGTTCTCCTTCTCCAGATCCCTCTGCAGCTTCCAGAAGTGTTGATGGGGTTACTTTCAAGACATTATTATAAAAATCATGCGCTTGCTTCACATTACTCAAACAGTACCTTTTGCCATCATACATGAAGCTCAACCCAGCTGGGATCTCCCATCTGAACCTTATATCTCTTTGCTTGAGCTCTTGCACAAGAAATATAAAATCCTTCCTTCTCTTTAAAATCTTTGGAGGAATTTCTTTTAGAACCAAAACTTGTTGACCAGCAATCACAACTTTGGTATCGTAGGCAGCTTGTATAACTTCATCTCTAATTTCCCTTTTTACAAAATAAACCACCACATCTCTAGGCAACTTTCTCTGTTTAGCAATCCACGAATTCACACGAAACACTTTGTCCATACCTTGTTTTAATTCAGATGCTGGATGGTTCAATACTCCCTCAAAAGCCTCAGAAACCAGCTGCTTTAAATCTTCCTTAATATTCTCTTTTAGGCCTCTAATTCTCACAGCAAACTGCATCTGGTAAAATTGAGCCAAGCTCTGTTCACTGTCGATTTTGTCTTTTAAATCTTCAATTTCCAATACTTTTGCTTCTAATAAAGCATTCTTTTGAATCAAATCTTGCACTTGATCATCCAGCACCTCCACACATTTAGCAACTTTTTGCACTGAGGACAAAATGTCTACCTTCATTTCTCTAAGTTTCTGTTCCATCCTTTCTTCCATTCTCTGCTCCAATTTCTCCAATTTCTCCTCCATCTGTAGAAATTTAACACCCATTGACTCCAAAATTAACTGGGTATGTTTTTCAAGATCCTTCGATGTCAATACATCAGGAGAATGCAACGCCTGCAGCAATGATTGTTGTTGCACCGGAGAATTTCCAGCACTCCGAAAAGTTCTAGGGGGAGGTTTAGCCGCCATCTTTTACTTACAATTGTGACGCACTTTCACTTTAAGTTTTAAGCAAAGTCCATCAAGCTTGAGAGTAAAATAAAATCTTCTTCATCTCTTCATCTTTCCCTCTTGTACTGCTCTGCCTGCTCTTTCCCTTTCATAGTCTCTCCTTCAAGCAGGGATGGTCGCAGACGCCTGGCTCTGCTCCATGAAGTCCGGAGCAGAGACGCTAGCCAGCTGGGAGCAGCCCAGGCTACGGGGGAGTTCAATCCTTCGGCCGCCCAAGCTCCAAGCTCAGGCGGCCCCGGAGAACTCAACCCCCACCTGGGGGCTCACCCCCTCCTCTTCTCCCGAGGAGGGGGCTTCAGATTCGCCCGAACAGCTGATCGGCGCTGTTTCGGGCGAAAAAACACCAGCTGAGCCGCGGGCAGCCCGGGAAGGCTCCCTCCGTCGCCGCGGAGCCACCGGAAGTCCCCCGTTAAATACATTTTGATTGTCACTGTTTTTTATGAGTTTTATCATAGATTAAATGAACAGAATATCAGGGCCAATGGTCTAACCCTACAGCACCCAACCAGAGATGCATGGGATGCCGCAAGTAGAGCATGAGCTTAACAGACCACCTAACTGAAGTTCTCCAATAACTAAGTAGATCGTCTCTGATAGTGGAAGCAATATATACTTTTTTAGACACTTACTGTCTTAAGTAAAAATTCCTTCAGGTTGATCTCCATTTAATGGACACAGCCACAGAATTTTTTGAGCAATAGCATGGACATTGTTAGCATCCTCAGCTACCCCTATTTCAAAACAGGTCAAGTAGCTAACCTTACTTTTTATTTGAGTGAATGCCATGTCATTTAGATGGTTAGTTAAGTCAGTTTTGACTCCTGGCAACTGCCTAGGCTAGTCCTTGCATTTTTCTTGTCAAAAGTTCAGAGGTTTGCCACTGCCTGCTTTCTAAGGCTAAGAGAGAATAACTAGTCAGACAACTTGTTTCCTGTCTAAGATGGGACTACTATCCTGGTTTATAGCCTGATGCCATAACCACTACACCAGACATGTCAAACACAAGGCCCAGGGGCCGGATGCGGCCCGCGAAGTGGTTTCATGTGGCCCGCGAAGCCATCCTGGAAACAGTGAGGGAACGGCCCCCACTGCCTTGGCCCTGGCCCAGAGACCTGTTAAGGAATTTGTTGTGCAGAGGTCTCCTTGTGCTACCAAAGAGTTGCACAGACAAGGAAGGGTACTGAGAGCAGCAAGAGTCACACAGTAAGAGTACACTGAGTTGTAAAAACAAAAAGTAGTTTACTTTAAGGTGGTGTAAGAACAAAAATGCACAGTCAAAAATAAACAGTCCAAGTCATACACAATAGCAACAGTCCAAAGAGTAATCCAAACTACAAAGTCTTCTTACCGGTCCAGAGGTCAATACACAGTTCAGGTTTACAACAGTAGTAAACCAACAGCAGAGCCAAAACAGTAATAGTAGAGAGCAGCGAATTCAGAGAGAGAGAGAAGCTACTTCCTAGCTCCCTCTTATGGCCATGAGAACACTTACACACCCATTGGCCAATTAACAACTTAAAGACATAACAACATCACGGTTAATATATTTTTCAACCCAACATTGTAGGCTAACACCATATGCCTAAAAAGACCCTCCTCCTGCCAGAGACCCTCAGATCTGTCCCACTCCTGCCCAGGTCCCCATAATCGATTTTAACTTTGTATGTATGTATTTTTAATTTTTCCCTGTAAACCGCCCTGAGTCCTACGGGAATAGGGCGATATAAATAATAAAATAATATAATATTAATATTTTAAATAATAAAAATAAATAAATAAATAGGCACCCTTGATGCAAACGATGTAGAGCTGGCCACGCCCACCCAGCAGGCCATACGCACTCTAGCCACGCCCACCCAGTAGGCCACGCCCACCCTGGCCATACCCACCCGGCCCCCTGAGGGAAACCGCAATGCTGATGCGGCCCTCAATGAAATTGAGTTTGATACCCCTGCACTACACCAACCTCACTGTTCAAAGAAATATTTTTTTCTGTCTTGAGTTTCACACTATTTGCCTTCATTGGACGACTCTGTGTTGTCTATTTTGACAGAAAAAGAAAAAAGCTTCATATCCATTGCTGTCATACCTTGTATCAGTTTACTCACTCCTATCACATTCTGCTTATTCATCATTCTTCTAATCTAGAAAACAACAAACACTGTAACCTTCTCTGCCATGTTTAACCATTTCAGTATCTTTTCCTGCATCTGTTTTAAGTATACCAATTAGAATGATAGATTTCATTGTTACCATTTTCATTGTAGGTTTTCTACATACTGTATCATTTGACTTTCTTACATAAACACCATTTTAGTGCCATGAGACACTGTTCAAAATTGATAACATTACCATAATGAATGCCTGAAGGATGGGAAAGATACGATTCCCTGAAGTTGCACATATAAAGTATTAGTCCCTATAAGGAAATATGGGAGTAGAATTCTATGCAGGGTTTATTTCTGACACCATATAGTAAAAAAACAGATCAGTTTCTGTATAAAAGAAAAACGGACACAAAGCTTACATATAACAATATTCATAGATGGGAACAGAGAGATCTCAGCCTCCCAGAACATTCTAGCTCTGACTTTAGGTCATTCTTAAACAAAGGAAAATACATAAATAGAATCTGATGTAAAACAGCTCTGTTATCGTTCATCTAAAGATACAATACTATCATTTGAGAACTGGAACTCTTTTTGATCATATGCACTAAGGCTTCTAATAACAAAATATGTGCTGATCAGCTCAAAAATGCAAACATGTCTCTTATCATCCAGCAACTACTTTGTGAATGGCCATTTTTAATAAAGACAGTTTCAATGTTTGGATTGTCTATAATTTGTTTTTTCTGACCTCAGAATTTACAATTCCTCACTTGAATGGGGATGGAATTTATAGGTGCATATGATATCCATGCAAACGGATTACTAAGTCAAGGTAATGCTTTATTATATCACAATAAATATGACAAGGATTTGTTTTGAAGAAACACATGTCTAATTTGCAACTTGCCTGGAAGAGGATCTCTTGTGTTATCCTTCTAAAACAATCACTCAACTAACTTTAGTCTCCCAAACATTCTCAAAAATTTTTTTTTATTATTTTGAAGCATGAGTCCTTTGGGAGAAGGGCGGTATAAAAATTTAATTAAATAAATAAATAATAAATAAATTCTTACAAAAATGCATACTGTACGTAATTCCCAATTACACAACTTTGTTCAAAGTAATGGAAACTGTTCAGATTAGGACAAGTATAAGTTTAAATAATAAGAGCTATTAAAATGTCAATGTGTAAATTTGAGAATTTTATTAAGTAGTGACCAACTTACTTTAAAATGTATTCTCTGAGGTAGCTGTTAAGTACAGTATTGGAAGTAAGCAAGCACTTTTCAGGCAAAGAAATAATCAATTCTTCAGCCTATGAAATTTAAAAAAAAGAATGAATATACTGAAAAATTACTTATCTCATACATTATTATGCACTAAACTAAGTAAAAAAAATTCCCTGACTATATCTAACCAAGCACTGTGTAATTAATTAATTGCCACTTTTAAAATAAGCAGATTTTCAAAAGGTTGCACATCAATTGCAGGTGAGGCACAAGTAAGGATGACATCATCTTATCTTTGATATTCCCTCCTTGGAAACTCTCTTTGGAAGCAACCCTGATCCCCACCAAAGACAGTCTAAGGAGGGTTATTTCAAACGATTCCTGTAAAATTGGGAAAGGACGAGCTAAACTCAATAGTTCTGAGATTTATCTGGCAAGGGAAAAAACTACAAATTAAAGTGAAAATGTTACAAGAAGCTAAAGATAGTGGTGGATTTGGACTCCCGGATTGGAGACTATCTTATCAAGCAGCTATTCTACCATGGCTTAAAGAATGGATAACGCTGAGAAATAAAAGACTATTGTACCTTGAGGGATATGACTTACAAATTGGTTGGCATGCCTTCCTATGGTACGGGAAGAATAAAACACACAGATATTTCCAAAGCCATCTTATAAGGAATGTACTTCTTTTAAAGTGGGAAAGAATAAAGAAGAAAATTTATACTAAGCTACCTGAATGGCTTTCAACAATGGAAGCTTTTGCTTACCCAAATTTAATTAACTATGACAAAGTCGTGACTTATAAAGATATTTTGGATAACGAAGGGAAATTGAAAGATAGACAAGATTTACAACAACAAGGTATTGATTTAGCATGGTGGCCATACTTGCATATTCAAACGAGATATGAAAAAGATCTAAAGACAACAGGATTCTATAAAGAAGAGACAGAATTTGATCAAACATTGTTAAAAACAGATGAAAACTTGATTAGGAAACTATAGATTTCTGCTAAATTTAAAGATGGAAGAAGAACAAGTAAAAGAAACAATGATAACATGGGCAAAAAACTTTGGATATTCTATAGACTTGGAAGACTGGCAGAAACTATGGGATAGAAATATCAGATTGACTAAAGCAGTCTCATATAAAAAAACTTGTATAAAATGTTTTATAGATGGCATATGACACCAGTAAGAGTAGCGAAAATGTTTAAAAACACTTCGAATAATTGTTGGAAATATAAACAAAGGCCAGGTACTTGCTATCATATCTGGTGGACATGCCCTAAAGCAAAAAGGTTTTGGGTTAATATACATACATGGTTGGAAAAGATGACTAAAATACAGATAGAATTTAAGCCAGAATTGTTTTTGTTAGGAATATTAGGATCTAATTATGAGAAGGAGAATGAATATTTAATATTGCATGAACTGACAGCAGCGAGAATAGCATTTGCCCAATACTGGAAAAATGAAAACTTACCAACTGAAGAGGTTTTAATTAAGAAAATCTTAGAATGTGCAGAAATGGAGACTGATTTTAGAGATTAAAGAGAAAGATTCAGTTTATTATAGAACATGGGATAATTTTTACCAATGGTTAGGAAAATGAAATCGTGAGAAATGAATGTGATATGTTATTTTGAATATATATTAGTAAGAAGAATGACATGTATTGATTAACTGATACTGTTTTTGATTATTGTTTATTACGTTCTCTACCGTTCTCTATTACTATATTAACTATTGTTAATTGAACATATGTACCCGGACAATAGCCTGTTTGCCAAGAATGAAAGTTTTATTGGGGGACAACCCCAATGTTGATGCCAACACTGTCCTAATCCCAACCCCAATCCTGATCTGAACCCCACCCTAAGCCCTAAGCCCTAACCCAATTCTATTTTATCTCTAACCCTATAAAATTCAATAAAATCTTTTTTTAAAAAAAAGACAGAAGAGTGCCATTCCTTGGCAGAACCTCTAACAGTGTAATAACCCTGGTAATCCTATGAGAAACTCTACAAGTGTGCATCTATTTCTATAACTAAATCTCAAAAGTGAAATATACCAAAGAAAGTAAAGAACATAGCTATGGATTCAAAACATCCCAAACCCTTAATGTAAGCTGATAGATGCAGCAAGGTATAAGTACAATGAAGTTCATAACAGCACTATAACAGCACTGAGGAAATTTTAAAAATTGCTTGGCCTACTTAAAACACTAAAGCAAAATTCTATAATATCAAAAAAAACCTATCTCTCCCCTGCTGATGTTAAATATTTTGGATTACAGAATACAATCCTATCATCTGGCAATTACAGGAATTTAAACCCCAAATCAACCAGGCTTTGGAAACGTAACTACAACCACATAAATCCGGTTCATCCATAGGCTCTTGAGTCCCTGCTCAAAACTAAGATACTAGCCTAATCCACTATTATTGTTTAAACATTTATAAATCCAGCATAAAGTTGCAAGGAAAATCTAAATAATATACATTACATGGAAAGACAAGATAGTATAATTTCTCATATCCTCATTATGGTTCAGATAGTTTCAAATGTTTACTCATAGGAATAATCACAAACCTGAAGCGTTTTTGTGGTCATCAATCCCCTTCCTGTTTCTAGAAGGCATAGGAGAGAGGAAAATGCAATTAGGTATACTACTATTGGTTTCTTAGACAGTTGTAATAGACTATTAACATGAAAAATATGGAATGGCAAATATAGAAATTATTTAAGTCAAAACTTTTTTTAATCTTGCACCCCTTTTGGAAGCTTGAGGGAAGTACTGTTGTAGTCTCTCCAGCAATACAATTAATTATGTTGTCAATTTACAATTTTCATAATAAAATATATAATTATCTTCAATCCAATTCATGAATATGTAGATATATCCAAGAGCAGAAATCAAGTATGGGACATTTTTTGTATAGATTCCAGGATTGAGAAGATTTTGTAAATTCACAAATGAAATCTTTATAGCAGCAAGCTAAGAATTTTGGTTTTAAATAGGCTAACTATTGCTGGGACAAAGTTGCTTCCCTGACAAATTTTCTAGCAAATGGAAACTGAGATAAGAACTGTCTGTATGAAAGCAACATCTTTACACAGATAAGAGCAGACTGCTTTTGGGAATGATTAATCCCTTTCACCTTCTTTGCTTTTAATAGAAGAAATGGAACTAAACTCAGGGATTCTTTTACTCTTCTGCCTAAAAGTCACTGTTCTTCAGAAACTGCAGGAGTTAAAACAACATTGTGCTACTCTGTTCAGCACTGGAAATGATACTGCTGTTTCTGCTAAGATTCCTAATGAATGTGAAGTACATTCTGAATTAGCCGGCAATCCAAATAATGATATGAATTCCTGCTCACATACCCCCATTGATTAATCTTACTCCTTTAACAGCCAATCTGCTGTCAAAATTTCTAGAAAAATTACTAGAACATTACCTGAAAACAGTGCTGGACTTAAATTCTTGTTCTTGTAGCCTTTTTCTTTCAACCACTTCTTGAGAAGTATATATTCATTTTTATAACTCAAATTCACTAAATAAGAAAATAATCACATATCATATAAGGTATCCAGATTGATCCACAAGATTATTTCACAACAATATACTGCTTCATACAAATCATATTACAAAACAGAAATGATGAAATATGTGGACAAAAATAAGCCCTTTGGCTTGTCTCAATAACATTTTTTGCTAAAATCGTGTATTAATACAATGTATTAATGTATCACTGATCTAAGTATCATATAAACTATAAAATTAACTACGCTAAAGGCAATCCAATATCAGTGAAATAAAACAGATAACTAATAGAAATGGGACATGATTTAAGGATAAATAAAATTAAAATCATTTAAATTTTATAGGAGCAATCCTATAGAAATTATTATCAAACCAAACTATGTGTAATTGTATGTTAATAAAAGCCAGTTTGCCCTAATAGTTAAGATGCTGGCCTAGAAACCAAGAGACCTGCCAACTGGGTGACTTTGGGCTATTCATGCTCTCTTAGCCCAACCCAGCTCACAGGCTTGTTGTGAGGAAAATAGGAAGAGAAAGGAGTGTTCACTGCTTTAGGTTAAAAGCAGGATAAAAATCAAATACATAAATACATTATACATATACATATACATATATACACAAACATAAGTAAATAAAATGATTAATCATATTACCACCACTTGAAGAAAAAGCTGTAGATTGTTTTCTGTGTCTCTTTCGGTAAGTACGACCTCTGCATTTCTTCATTTTAAAGTTATTTGGGAATCTGCACATAAACTGAAAATAAAAAAGCAAACCGAGTTTTTAAATCAATTGTTTCAATTGCAGAAATCTGTTGTGCCACATTTTTACAAATATGTCAATAAGAAACTTGCATATGGTATCTTCATGTGTATACCATATTTCACTCTTGAAAAAATAAAAAATAAAAATGCAAGGTAATAAGAACCAAACTACATTCGACATAGTGCAGCATTTTCAACAGCTACAAAATGTCAACCCCGATGTATGGTTGCCGATGAGGATGTTTCAAGGGAACATCACCAGAACTGCTCTAAGTCTTCAATATGTCTGTGGTTGCTCAGTCTGTTTGACCACTCCGGGAATCATTTTGCCAACTTTAGCTTCAGTTTGCTGTAAAATAGGGTAAAAACCCATGATACTGCAAGTATCTTCCAAAGGGTCTTCAAACTTGGCCCTTTTATGACTTGTGGACTTCAACTCCCAGAGTTCCTAAGCCAGGCACGCTGGCTGAGGAACTCTGGGAGTTGAAGTCTACAAGTCATAAAAGGGCCAGGTTTGAAGACCCTTAATTTCTAAACAATTCCCGGAACCCTTCAGTCACGTCTAACAAGAGCTGTGTAGCTCTTTTTATACTGTGAAATGCTATTTGGGAAATGAGCATAAACAGCAGGAATTAACAAAAATAGCAATTTTCACTTAAAATTAAAACGTATCAAGATTCACCTTTGGCTAACCGCAATTCCAAATGGGCTCAGAGAGGCTTTTCACTCAGCAAATCTACGGAGCATTGTACTCTCTTTCAGGAACAAACCATCCAAAATTTGAGAGGAAGAGTTCTTGAGTATAAGAATTAGGAACGGGCTGCAAGGTATTGTTTCCCTGCTACCTTCAAGCTTCCCCACAGCCAATTTACCCTTCAATATCCCCAGCCGGCAGGCACGTTTTTCCTTTCCGATTTCAACTATGTTGCACTCGCAAACCCAGAAGTCACCAGGCCTTACTCAGGTGGCAAGAAAGCGGAAGAGGCGGTCCTCAGACAATTGCCTATTGAGAAAAAGCAAGCTCGTCGAAGGTGGTTTCTCATTGGATGAAGAGCTCGTTCTTCTTCTCCTTACAGTCCTGCCGAGATCTGCTACCGCTTTTTGCGCGACTGGGAAAGGTAAGCTGGGGGACTGTGGCTACGTTTCTTTTAAAATGCTTTCTTTTTCACTCCCTTCCATTCTCCTCAACCCCGCCGCAGGATTTTATTCTCTAACGTGCGTTTCTAACTCACTCGGTCTTTGCTTGTAAAGAATTTAGAGCCTGTATACAAAGAGCTGGAGCCGTTTTGCAGATGGCATTAGATGAAAAACGTGGCATACTCTAATTGTTTTAGGTAAAAAAAAAAATCTGGTACACCATAATTCTGGTATGTGGTTGGTTTTTCAGCATCTTCTAGCACCTGCTCAAGGATTCTGAGTGTTTCATTTTTTATGCATTCTTGGTAATTTAAGAAATGGAGGAAATGGGAGGAGTGCTGTGTATAATTATATAACCTTGCAAGGAGACTCTTCCTTGGTGATTGGATCACGTAATCGAATGTTGCATGCAAGTTGTTATAAATTTTCCACCTTCAAGGACATTTTCTTATTCTGAATTTCTCCTTGTCTTGGCTTCAATTTGGCTGGGTAGTGTTTCTTAAACAACTGTTTTAATGCTGAACACGTTAAATGAGTTCCTTTAATTGAATTATGCAGCCGTCATGGAAGAAATCTATGTGGTTGTCAGGAGTCGAAAAGGACTCATTAGCACATACTATAATCAAAATATTAAGTAATCCTAAAAAATGTATTACTAGGTTTTAATTTTAATTTATTCTCAACAAGCCAGTCCCCACTTGGTTGGAAGTTCTACTCTATCTAATCTGCCTTTTAATATTTTTAGTGAAGAAGTTTTTACTTTAGATTTTTTTAATCCCACCTTTATTATTTTTACAAATAATTCAAAATGCTACTTGACTTATACCTAATACTCCTTCCTCCTCCCCACAACAACACTGAGAAATCAGCTGGGTTGAGAGTGTGTGACTGGCCCAAAGTTTCTTAGCTGGCTTTCAAGTGTTAGGCAGACTAGAACTCACTCTCTCCTAGTTTCTGGCCTGGTGCCTTAACCATTAGACCAAACTGGCTCTGTAATTATCCTTTTAATAGTAATACTTTTAATAATATTCAAGTTTTATATTGTGCACCTAGGCTGTCGTAGAATACATTTAAAACGTACTACATTAAAAGCATAGTCCTCATTATTTCTACAGTTGTCCTACCCCACACCCCAGGTATTATCAGGCTGAGTTTGAATTAGAAGCTGGGCACTGAATATTAAAACAATGTTTAAAACCATAGTTGGTAGAAAAATAGCAAATTAAATCAGTTGAGATTTTTTAGAAAGACTTCAATTTGTTAAGTGTTTTCTATTGATAATCTTTGCCATTTAATTATAGGCAAAATGCCTACACGAGTAGCTGTGGTGACTGGATCCAACAAAGGCATTGGTCTGGCTATTGTGAGAGCCCTGTGCAAGCAGTTCTCTGGGGATGTGT
Organism: Vipera ursinii; assembly: GCF_947247035.1. Taxonomy (NCBI): domain Eukaryota; kingdom Metazoa; phylum Chordata; class Lepidosauria; order Squamata; family Viperidae; genus Vipera; species Vipera ursinii. Next base: position 52,669,494 of record NC_139514.1, read on the forward strand.
ATTTGACAGCCCGGGACTCTGAGCGAGGCAAAGCAGCAGTGACACAACTGTCGGAAGAAGGATTAAAACCACTTTTCCACCAACTGGATATTAATGATCCGGAGAGTATCCAAACTCTCCGTGATTTTCTCAAGGAAAAATATGGCGGATTGGATGTGCTAGTCAACAATGCTGGGATTGCTTTCAAAGGTAACCTAAATGTAAATCACTGAATGTGAAATTGGTTGAGCAACAGATCAAAGGTTTTGGCAACAGCTCTGTAGAGAGTAAAATTGTAGCTAATATTTTTTGTAGGTCTTTCAGTTTTTTCTGTTGGGAAGATGAATCTAGCAAAAATATGCTACAAATTTATTACTGGAGTTTATGCATGTGATAGCACAAGCCATGTGATAGCACAAGAAAGACTGAAAAGATAGATTTCTTCAACAGAATAGATGAAAATCAACCAGATTTTCTGGCATTCCCTACTTTGGAGAGCAACCATCCTGGAAGAGAAAAGAGATCAAGTGACTAATCAGCCCAGATTCACTATATAAACATAAGAGGGCTAATGCCTTAAAGCCTTATCTATACAGGCAAAAGCTGCCAGTTTGGGGAGATTTCTGTACAGGTAATCCTCGACTTAAAACATTTCATTTAGTAACTGTCAAAGTTACAAAGGCACTGAAAAAAAATGTCTTATGACTGTTTTTCACACTTAGACTGTTGCACCATCCCCATGGTCCCATGTCAAAATTGGAGATGCTTGGCAACTGGTTCACATTTATGACCGCTGCTATGTCCCAAGGTCAAGTGATCTTCGGACAAGCAAAGTCAATGGGGAAGCCAGATTCACTTATCTTATTCTCTTACTGCTTTATCTTACAAGGTGCAGTGATTCATTTAACAACTGTGACAAGAACGGTCATAATTCACTTAAATAAGGATTTCACTTACAATCAATTGAGCCCAAAATTTTTGTTGCTAAGTTGGGGACTACCTGTATTACAGGCAGAGAGCAATGTAGCTAGTTTGAACTCTACAGATATGGGTCTGATTGTTCATGCCTAACATATATACAGTATCATTTAACTGTGAGTAGATCTCTATGTATTCTAGTTTGGTTCCCATTTTTAATGTCTGAATATATAGCCTGTATTATTAGGACGCTGAGCTTGTTGATCAGAAGGTCGGCAGTTTGGCGGGTCGAATCCCGAGTGCCGTGTAACAGAGTGAGCGCCTGTTACTCGTCCCAGCTTCTGCCCACCTAGCAGTTTGAAAGCACGTAAAAATGCAAGTAGAAAAATAGGGACCACTACGGTGGGAAGGTAACAGCGTTCCGTGCGCCTTTGGCGTCTAGTCATGCCAGCAACATGACCACCTCGGACAAACGCTGGCTCTTCGGCTTTGAAACGGAGATGAGCACCGGCCCCTAGAGTTGGAAACGACTAGCACACATGTGCAGGGGAACCTTTACCTTTATGCATGTATAGCTTGTGAGTTCCCATAGATAACTGACACTTCAATTTCTACCACAATTTGTATCTAGCCCTATACTTGCTTTTTTTCCCTTGTTCTCCTAGAAGGGTTGTCATTGTACACAAACCAGAAAATATTTAAAATTGCATCCTAATATAGTAAATAAGAAAATCTGTAAGCTGTCATTTGAAACTGAATAGTTTAGTAATTTACTAGAGATTATTTTAAACTATAGTTTTATACTTCAATACAAGTTGCAAATGATGGAAGGTAAAATGCTTCATGATTCATTCTTTTTCCACCTGTGTAAAGAAGAAGTTTAAGCCAAGTTTTTTCTCGAGTCAAAGAGGTTTATATTGTAATTCTGAATCCTGGCTTAATACTAGTACAGTACACATTAAATTAATATCTGTTCAATTTGAAATATTTCCAGGAATATTTTCAGAACTGTTGATTTAAAATCTGTATATCTTTCTCCTAATTATATTTAAGTCTTATCTCATTACAATACAATATGCATTTTTGTCTTGCATGCAGATAAAATAGCTGGTTAGGCATTGCTAAGTATCCATTTCTATTTTTTACAACATCATTCCAATCCAAGTAATATTTAAACTTTTACAGTGTTTCATTTCTTGTTATACATTGCTTTCCTGTTTTCCTATATATTAGGAATCTTGACTTCTGTTTTTTTTCCATTTTGAAAAAAAAAGTTAAAGATACAACCCCATTTGCTATACAAGCAGAAGTCACGCTGAGAACAAATTTTTTTGCAACTAGGAATGCTTGCACAGAACTTCTGCCACTATTGAAGCCCAATGGTAAGCACACAATGGGGGTGGAGTATGTTAAAGATTAATCGAGGTTTTTGACAAGTAAAATGCTAAAATAGTAACAGAAAAACACATATGATCAACTCTTCCCTAAGCTCAACTTTTAAATTCAGTAATTGTCCATGTTTAAATCATGAAGCTTCTAGGAATTTCAGATTATAGTTTATATCTCTGATACTAATCTCATTGAAATGAATGGGAATTGTTTCCAACTAAATCTGTTTTTTAAATGGATTTTGAATTGAACTGCTTTTAATCAGTCTTATGCCGAATTTTCTTCTGCTTTATAATGCTGAATTATTTCTAATCATTTAAATTATTTTATATACATGTGATGTCTAAGTTAGATGATAGAGTATACATGCTTCTGCCCTACAGAAAAATCTGTAGGATTCATTTCAATAGAAATTGAGAACTCCAGTTTATCCTAAACTTGGGTTGTCAATTTCTGTTGAAATGAATGTTGGAGATTTTTCCTCCCAATAATCATTTCCAGGTAATTTGTGGTTTGGCTAGCTTTCATAGCTTGTCAGAAATAGCAGTTACAGGGCAAAACAATCAAGATTACTGCTTGATTAAAATAGTCTACAAAATAATCCAGTCCATTTGGAAAGCTGAGTCCGTTTGAATATAGATGACAACCATTCTCTATCACACATGCATTTACAGCTACAATGAAAATCTAAAGTCAGTACCCATAAATATATGCATGTTTACATTTATCTAAGCCTGTTTATTCAGCATTATTCATTTTCCAGCATTTATTGAAGAAAGATTATGGTAGCTCTTCACCAATTGAACATTCCAATATTTCAGGATTCTCAGACCCATAAAGAGCATCCACAAGTAGAAAAAGCTGGCCCCACATTATCTATCTGGAGGATACAAAATGGAATGGCAGAGCTAGCTGATTCACTGATAATTATTGAAAGAATAAAGCCTCCTTTTTGTGGGCACATATATTGTTACAAAATGAATAAAATTGGAAAAAAATCATTTATCCTGTGATTTATTTATTTTTTTTTGTCTTGGAATAGGGAGGGTAGTCAATGTATCCAGCATGGCTTCAGTTTCAGCATTGTCTGGATGTAACCAGGATCTGCAGCAGAAATTTCGGAGTGCCACAATCACTGAAGAAGAGCTAGTGAAACTCATGGAAAAATTTGTGGAAGATACCAAGAAGGGAGTGCATGAGAAGGAAGGCTGGCCAAGTACTGCTTATGGAGTATCCAAAATTGGAGTGACAGTTTTATCAAGAATTCAGGCAAGGCTATTGAATGAGACAAGAAAAAATGATGGTATTCTCCTGAATGCTTGTTGTCCTGGGTGGGTCAGAACAGATATGGCAGGTCCCAGAGCCACAAAAAGTCCAGATGAGGGAGCTGAGACTCCAGTTTATTTAGCACTTTTATCTCCTGGTGCTACTGAACCCCATGGCCAACTTGTTAGCGAAAAGAAAGTTCAGAAATGGTAATTATGCTCTTGCATTATGCTGCGTATAAGAACTGGAAGTTATAGATGCTACAAAAATCTTTGCTACAGGTATCTCCTCTAGCAATTGTGCCACGCTCCTATGCCGCGGAGGTGAGGGCAACATACAGCAGATTGAAGTAAAAAGCATCCAGTTGCTTAGTGAGATCACTGTTTAATCTTCTGCTGAGGGTGACAATTAGTTCTGCATCTTAATAACAGGCTTTGCGATCCTCACTCTAATCTAGACTTGGGTAGCTTTTCAATATTGGCTTCTAAGGTAATTCACTCCAAAGATTTATAAAGCACATATCCATAATCTCTTCTTTCGATAAAGATCATTTTTGGTAATGTATTAACTGTGTCATCTTGAAAATAAATCTTGTCTATATAAAACAGTAAATAAAGTTCATGATTAATAATTTGACAGCTATTTATGATTTCAGTACAAATACATTCTCACCCCATTAATCACAATAATTACAAGCAACTACTGGCAGTGTTCTTTCCTAGACTCAATGGGCAGTGTATATTTATGTGGTGTATTTTTTTAAACAGAGATAGAGATCTCTGGTTTTCCGGTATAGATGAACTAAAGCTCCGAACAGCAGTATAAGTGTGACAATTAGTGAGGGACTATGAGAATCGAATGCAGCAAAATCTGAAGAATTGCTTGCATCCCTACCTCTAAAGTAGGAAAAGTCAAATGTGAAATATAACAATGCACATTGTATAGAAAGTATAGTATATACACCTTCTCTCCCATCATTTATATGGATAAAATGCAATAGTAACAGGCCAATCTTGTATGATTTAAATAGTTCTAAAAGTATTGATGTGTTGCTTGACATTCAAGAAAAGTTATTACAATAGCAGTTGTTTTAAGTAAATAAAAATATTAAAATGACATACAAATATAATTCAGAATTTGGTCAGTTTATTTAAATAGTGGTGATCTGAAGAATAGAAAGGTAACGTAAGGTAAGGCTTAGTTTATATGTATTATATACAGAGTTGCTTCTTCGGTTGTACTATGTGTAACAACTTTGTTTGAATCCATAATTTAACATCACTATTAATATCTTTTCAAAATGTGAGAGACTTGATAAACATACCTTGCACAAGTTGCCACCAGTGTGAGTCAGACTTGTCACCTAAAGCTGTCTCAGTGCAAAAATACTTCTCATTTGTTCCTTTGAACATAGAAATACAGATAGTTCTTGAACAGTTAGATATTTAAGCCAAATAACCATTCCCAAATACAGAAGAGCTGTAATTCTGGCAAGACTGAATGCCCGTCCAACAGTTACTTTGAAGGGAAATTATGGAAATCCCAGCTGAACAAAGACTGCCCTGTGGTAAAGAAGTTCTTGAAATATTAACCCACATTTGTTACTTTGCCCTTATTATAAAAATGCTTGGTTCCGCATTAAACTCCCAAACTATGTAGATCCATTTTATTTAGTTGTTACTGTCTGATTAATGTGACTTTATTTCTCTGAGCATGGCTATGATTTGTGTTGCTATTGGTAAAAACATCAATCTAACCACATAGGTTTTATTATCATTAAATTTTATTATGATTTTTATTTGTTGTCTCAGAATTTTTCTTTTTGCTTTGGAATTTGTTAATGATTGTACTATGGTTTACTTACTGCAATGAGTGTGGACTTAGGAATCCCATCAAGGCAGGGAGCTTATTAAGTTACAGATTACCGCTATCTTCTCTGATAAAAGTATGCTTACTTGATTGCAAGAATCAATTATTCCAGATTTTAAAAAGAAAAACACACCTTCAGTTACCAATGCATTGTTTGTATCAGTAATTCATGAAAAAATGTTGATAATGGGAATTCACACAAGTATAATATGATCCAGAATAATAAAACACGACTAGAACCAGACCACTTTAATAATATTGAGGTAGCTGTTTATCCACAGCCTACAGAAAAGTTCATTGTGGTTTAACAAAGAGAAAAACTTTGCTGCCCAGCCATTCTATGTATTATATTTAAATATATGGTTTTAAAGTTTAAACTGAAAAATGGTAAGACTCCTAGATGAGGAAGTGCCATGCTGAATTTATAATACACATCATGTCAAAGGTGCTTTTTCAAAAGGCAACTAGACACTTTTTTCCTTGAGGAAGATGTTTTTGTTCTCATCCAAGAAGCTTCATCGCTTCAGATGAAACATCTTCCTCAAGGAAAAAACAGTCCAGATGCCTTTTAAAATAGCACCTTCAAGACAACTGGATGACTGAGAATCTCCATAGACATATAACACACATCTATAAGCAGTGAGATGTTCATGTGCTGTATTCAATCATGTTTCCTTTGGGAGGTAGTTATGATATCTATAAGCATTTTTAATATTTTACATTTTCAAATATACAGGTTGAACATTTCACTGTTTATACTCCAGCTTTAATAACTATTTCTACGTCAGAAATGAAATCCCCAAATGCTATTAAATTATTTACCTATATTAAGGTTTAAAGAAACACCTAAGCACTTGTATAACAGTCACTACCAGTATGCATTTGAACTGTAACCGTTTTGGCGGGAGTGTTGGAATAACCATGATCTCTGTTCCTATACATGTAGCTGGCTAGTACTTTTCTGGCTAGTACTTTTCTACCATGGAAAGTCTTCAGTGAACCATGTGTAAGGAAGTAAGCCATAAAACTAGTAAACAAAGAAACCTAGGTGAGAGGTCATTGGCTACAGCCATATAAGGGCATAACCACAGTATTCCTTCACACCATTGGCTATTCCATTTAAGGCAAATTCTGACGCCTCCTGCAAGTGATTGGTCATTACTGTATTTGAATCTACCATTGACACCAATGTCCTTTCAGGATAGTTTAAAAGAACACGTGTATAATCATGATTGGTTAATTTCAACAATAATAAAATATGATTGGTTGCTTTTACTATAAATAAACAAGGTCCACTGCTCCTCGTTGTTGTGAGTTCATCCCAGGAGCAGCGGAGCCCTCACCCCGAGAGATCTCTGTGTCCTTCTTTCATGGGCGCCAACCCTGGGCAGGAGCAGCCTCTGCCCAGCATCACCAGCAGCTAATTTCTCAACCTGGCTGTTCTCAAGCAGCAGGTTCCCAGCATCTCAACCCGGCTGCACAAGCAGCAGGTTCCCAGCATCTCAACCCGGCTGCACAAGCAGCAGGTTCCCAGCAACTCAACCCGGCTGCACAAGCAGCAGGTTCCCAGCAACTCAACCCGGCTGCACAAGCAGCAGGTTCCCAGCAACTGGTGACCCCGACGTGATTCTGCGGAATACGTCTTCAGCCATCCATTCTCATTCGCCCGACGGTGGCCGCGACTCATCCTCGTCCGTCGCTAGACGCAGGACTTTTCGTGAGTATGGGTGGAAAATTCTCTCAACAGCAGACAGCGCATCTGCAGGAGTTGAGGGAATTAATTGATAATGGCAGGAAATTGGCTGCTTTTAAAACAGGCAAACAACCTCCCCCGGTTAAAAAGAGAGACTTAATTCGGCTTCTTTCTTACGTGTGGGAGCAATGCCCAAAATATCCTGAAAAGGGATCACTCAAATTGGCTACATGGACCAAATTAGGAGAATATTTTCATGAGACCCCTAGGGCTCCAGTAAAAATTTTAAACTTGTGGAGGATCATAATGGAATGTTTAACTCTCCACTATGCATGTTTTAACCAAACAGGAGGGGCGGGCGAAACATTGGGCTTCTCCGTGCCGCCCCCACCCTATGAAAAATCAGAGAAACTTCCTCCTATTGCTGTGCCTGTCCCCCCCTCTGCTCTGCCTCCGGAGAATCTTCCTTCTGCCCCTTCTCCTTCCCCTGCTGTGCCTGTCCCTCCCTCTGCCTCCGACCAAGAGAAAAAAGCCTCTGAGTTTGTTGCCATCAATATCCCTAAACCTCCTCCTCCCCCTCTCCCTCCTCCTCCTTCCTCAAATCTCCCTCCAGAAAAACTTCCTTCAGCCTCTGCTCCAAAAGCCTCTGAGTTTGTTGCCATTTCTAAACCTCCTCCTCCCTTTCCCCCTCCTCCCTTCCCCCCTCCTCCTTCTTCAGATCTCCCTCCTCCGCCTCCCCGCCCCACTCAAGGGGCACCTTTTGTTCACTCTATGCTTGCAGCTCGTGCCTCCGGGATATTAGATCCAGAGGATTTAGAAGCTTGTGCTGCCTATCCTGCCACTTTTGTACTTCCTCCGGCTGCTGCAGTCCCTGCTGCAGCTCCCGCTGCTGCTGCTGGTGGAGCAGCTGCTGCTGCCCCCCCTCCACCCGCACAACCTGTTTATACTCCTCTGACTCCAAAAACTATTAAGGACATTAAAGCTGCTGTGACTCAATATGGCCTTCATTCTAAATACACTATTGGCCTGATCACAGGTTTGAATTATCTTGGCACTCATATGACCATCGCTGATTATCGCATGCTGTTTGATATGATTTTAACCCCAGCTCAAACGTTTGGTCAGCAGAGTATGCCAAACAAATCCAGATTTTAGAAGGGAGAGGTCTTCCCCAAAACGTAACCAAAGAACAGCTATTGGGAGCGGGCCAATTCCTAAATTTGGACAATCAACTTCAAATGGACCAAGCTGGCTTTCCTTTAATTGCACAAGCTGCTATGGCTGCGCTCAGGAAAGTTGATGAGTCTGGCAGAACACCCACCCAGACATTTTCTAAGATCCAGCAAGGACCAAACGAAAGTTATCAAGACTTCATCAGTCGTTTGACAATTGCTATAGAAAGACAAATTGACAATGTTCAGGCCCAAAATGAAATTCTACTCAAATTAGCTTTTGAAAATGCAAACAAAGATTGTCAGAAAGTACTTCAGGCTATCGCAAACAAGCCTGGGGTTACTGTGGCGGAAATGTTGGAGCAATGCCGCATCGTCGGCACCACCGCCTACTCCATGGAAGCACTGGCATCAGCCATGGTCACTGGCTTTTCTACCCAGGGGGAATTCCAAAAGGGGTCCCGCCCGGGCGGAAATTGCTTTAACTGTGGCAAGCCAGGCCATTTCAAATCTCAATGTAGAGCCCCCAGTGGAGGTGCCTCCAAATTTGGCAATCAATTGGCTAAACCAAAAACGGTGTGCCCCCGCTGCAAAAAGGGGTTCCATTGGGCCAATCAATGCCACGCCTCTTCTGGCTCCCAGCAGGGAATCTAGAGGAGGGGCAGTCAGCCAGCCCGACAACAAAGGCTGACATTTCTTTTCCTCTTAATGCTTCTAATCCCTCTGAACTTTTCACTGATTCTCTTTTTCATTCTTTGCCCCATGGAAGTATTTGCATGTTTCAATTGACACCTTCTCAGGATTCATCATGGCCACCCCCCAAAGGGGAGAAGCCACCAAACATGTCATTAATCATTGTATTCGGACCTTTGCAGTGCTGGGATGTCCAAAAGAACTCAAAACAGATAAAACAGCAGTCAAGCCATGGCAGAATTTTGTCATCATTGGCAAATAACACACAAATTTGGAATTCCATATAATAGCCAAGGCCAAGCCTTGGTGGAAAGGGCTAACCAAACCTTGAAACATGCATTAGATCGTGCAAGAAACTCTTAACCTTTGCCTCTACACTCTGAACTTTTCAAACTTGACTGGCCATCCCTTAACCACAGCCGCAGAGCGGCATTTTTCATCTCCAGTTGCAGATCAGCCTAAACCCAAAGTGTGGTATCGCCAACTTCCAGACCTAACTTGGAAAGGTCCTGCAGACCTTCTCACTTGGGGAAGAGGCTACGCTGCAGTCCAGCTGCCAGACAAAGTGCTGTGGATCCCAGGTCGCCACGTTCGTCCGTATCATGCCTCCACAAACACAACAGCAGAACCCATTAAAGATGACAGCATGGTTTGTGACTTTTTTCAGCTTTGTTCTAACACCACTGACTGATGCCACTAAAACACAATTCCATCTGAAAGCTTACCCCAGACGTCAAGTTTTGCCGCCTACTCAGCCTGCAGTATTTCATTGTGCCTCCACTTCACCAGCTATCCTATCCCGTTCTTTACAATGGCTCACACCTTTGACATTGCTTCCAGTCAAAAATGACTCTTTTCACACTGTTTTTATTCAAGACTCAGTGCTAACCTTGATTCTTTTTCCACCCATGATCAATCAAACCGCCAATTATTTGTGTTTTGGCTATGACATCATTGATCATTTTGAACCTTATTGGATAGGGGTTCGAGTCATTTGGCAGCCACATCCTCGCCCCTCTCGGTCCCCACACCATGGGGTGATACTTGGCCCTACCTTTGTTTATGGACATACTGGCGATATTGTTTATTTTCATTGTTCAGATCACTCTCAACCTTATTGCCCCATCGCATGGACCCAGAAGGAACAACCTGTTGTTAACAACGAGTCTACCATCATCATCCATGTCACCACTTATACTCAGACTGAGGGACAATGTGAACTCTGTAGCTCATGTTCCTGTCCAAACTTGGAATGGTTTCAACTTTCAGGAATTATTTGGCTCCTGGTTTCCCAAACTACCTAGTTTACAAGCTATTGTAGCTTTAATTGGTATGATTGTATTAGGATGCATTGTTTGCCTTGTGTCTTGCCTATTTTTATCAAAAGTATTACTAACAGTATTTCTTTGATAGCTGAACAGAGAGCTGTTAAACAAATTAATTCTTTATGGTACAGTAAGTATCAATCCCTTCCCCAGGAGGATCCAGAAGAGCCTAATGCTCAATTTGAACTAGAGACTCCTTTGTCTCCTAAAGAGGAAAATAAAAAAGCCTTTTGGGCTTGTTCGCCTCTTGACTCTCCCGAAGGTGCGTCTCTAAAGAACCCATCCCTCCTCAACTTTGAAGCGGAACATACAGATTTTGCATTTAAAACAAAAACGGAGGAGATGTTGGAATAACCATGATCTCTGTTCCTATACATGTAGCTGGCTAGTACTTTTCTGGCTAGTACTTTTCTACCATGGAAAGTCTTCAGTGAACCATGTGTAAGGAAGTAAGCCATAAACCTAGTAAACAAAGAAACCTAGGTGAGAGGTCATTGGCTACAGCCATATAAGGGCATAACCACAGTATTCCTTCACACCATTGGCTATTCCATTTAAGGCAAATTCTGACGCCTCCTGCAAGCGATTGGTCATTACTGTATTTGAATCTACCATTGACACCAATGTCCTTTCAGGATAGTTTAAAAGAACACGTGTATAATCATGATTGGTTAATTTGAACAATAATAAAATATGATTGGTTGCTTTTACTACAGTATAAATAAACAAGGTCCACTGCTCCTCGTTGTTGTGAGTTCATCCCAGGAGCAGCGGAGCCCTCACCCCGAGAGATCTCTGTGTCCTTCTTTCATGGGCGCCAACCCTGGGCAGGAGCAGCCTCTGCCCAGCATCACCAGCAGCTAATTTCTCAACCTGGCTGTTCTCAAGCAGCAGGTTCCCAGCATCTCAACCCGGCTGCACAAGCAGCAGGTTCCCAGCATCTCAACCCGGCTGCACAAGCAGCAGGTTCCCAGCAACTCAACCCGGCTGCACAAGCAGCAGGTTCCCAGCACGGGAGTCAATTATGGCGGGAGATTTAGGTTCAATCTGATTGGTTGGCTGTTTACTCAGAAAGGTATATAAAGAGTGCAAGTACCCCCTAACCCATCAATACAGTTATGGTCACCTAATAAAGAGCTGTTTGATTGTACTCATCTGCCTGGCATCATTCATACTCTTCAGAACCCACTACACAACACATATCTTCAACCTTGAGTTTAAAATGCAAGCAATAAAGCTTTACTAAACACTATGGACCATATAAATAAATTGTACATAGACATACACAGGATTGTACAGAGTGGATTGAAATGACGGAGGGGGGGATTTTATATTGCCAATTAGAGGGTTAAAGGGAGATGTTGACATAAGGGAAATTTAAAATTTAAATTAAATTAAATTTAAGATTTAAAATATTTGGAAATCAGTTGAAAATAAGGATTTTATCTGTTTAATATTTAAAAATTAGACTTAAAAGGGAAAATAAAATCAATTATTATGAACATGTTTGATTTATTGATCAACCCAGGCAATATATATAATGGTTTTGATTTATTAAAGGGGATATAAGTAGATGATTTAATATTGTGGGAAAATAAATAACTCTTGGGAAATAGAACAAGATTTTATTTAAATAGATAAAATGTATTTTGGATATTATAGATTGTTATGAAGTGAGATAAGGGAAATCTTGGTTACCCGAAGTCTGAAAATTATAAATATCAAAGGTTAAATTGGAATATTGATGAGAAATTAAAAATTGAGTAAAAATTAATAACAGGATATGGACTGTTTCTGAAGATTGAATGTAATTAAGATATCTGTAAGCTAAAAATTTATTGATAAATGTAATAATGAAGTTTGTATTGAGTTGATATAATTAGAAATGTACTAACTTGAATATGAGACAAGTAAATGTTAAGGGAAAAAGAGAAGAAATATCTGATGTTGTAACCTGAGATTTGCACTAAGACTTTGTTATTGAAGTATTGATTAACCCAATCACCACGTTGCTTTTTAAATATTCAAATGTAAAATTGGAAAATTAATAAATTATATAAAAAAGAAATGACTGGGAATAGGATATCCTGCAGATGACCAGTACTTACAGTTGCAAGAAAAAGTATGTGAACCCTTTGGGATTACGTGGAGTTTTGCATGAATTGGCCATAAAATGCGCTCTAAACGTCATGTAAGTCACAACAATAGAAAAACACAGTCTGCTTAAAATAATACTACACAAACATTAGCTGTTGTCATGTTTTAATTGAACATAACATGTAAACATTCACAGTGCAGGGTGGAAAAAGTATGTGAACCCCTAGCCTAATGACTTCTCCAAGAGCTAATTGGAGCCAGGAGTGAGCCAACCTTGACTCCAATCAGTGTGATGATATTGGATGTGTTGCTGACAGCTGTCCTGCCCTTTAAAAACACACACCTGTTTTGTGTTTACTGGTCTCAAGAAGCACTGTCTGATGTGAACCATGCCTTGCAGAAAAGAGCTCTCAGAAGACCTACGATCAAGAATTGTTGACTTGCATGAAGCTGGAAAGGGTTACAAAAGTACCTCCAAAAGCCTTGATGTTCATGTGTCCATGGTAAGACAGACTGTCTACAAATGGAGAAAGTTTAGCACTGTTGCTACTCTCCCTAGGCGTGGTCATCCTGTAAAAATGACTGCAAGAGCACAGCGCATAATGCTTAATGAGGTAAAAAAGAATCCTAGAGTGTCAGCTAAAGACCTACAGAAATCTCTGGCACATGCTAACATTTTTGTTGACACATCTACAATAAGGAAAACATTAAACAAGAATGGAGTACATGGGAGGACACCAGGGAGGAAGCCATTGCTGTCCAAAAAAAATATTGCAGCACGTTTGAAGTTTGCAAAAGAGCACCTGGATGTTCCACAGCACTACTGGCAAAATATACTGTGGACAGATAAAACCAAAATTGAGTTGTTTGGGAAAAACACACAACACTATGTGTGGAGAAAAAAAGGCACAGCACACCAACATCAAAACCTCATCCCCACTGTAAAACATGGCGGAGAGAGCATCATAGTTTGGGGCTGCTTTGCTGCCTCAGGGCCTGGACGGATTGTTGTCATTGATGAGAAAATGAATTCCAGAGTTTATCAGGACATTTTGCAGGAAAACGTACGACCATCTGTCTGCCAACTGAAGCTCCACAGAGGATGGGTGATGCAACAGGACAATGACCCAAAGCATACAAGTAATTCAACAAAACAATGGCTTCAACAGAACAGAATACGCCTTCTGCTGCTGGCCCAGTCAGAGTCCTGACCTCAACCCGATTGAAATGCTGTGGCATGACCTTAAGAGAGCGATTCACACCAGACATCCCAAGAATATTGCTACACTGAAAGAGTTTTGTGAAGAGGAGTGGTCCAAAATTACTCCAGATCGTTGTGCAGGTCTGATCTGCAACTACAGGAAACGTTTGGTTGAGGTTATTGCTGCCAAAGGAGGGTCAACCAGTTATTAAGTCCAAAGGTTCACATACTTTTTCCACCCTGCACTGTGAAAGTTTCCATCTTATGTTCAATTAAAACATGACAACAGCTAATGTTTGTGTAGTATTATTTTAAGCAGACTGTGTTTTTCTATTGTTGTGACTTACATGACGTTTAGAGCGCATTTTATGGCCAATTCATGCAAAACTCCACGTAATCCCAAAGGGTTCACATACTTTTTCTTGCAACTGTATGCCATAAAGGGCATTATAGGTGACAACCAGCATTTTTCATTTCATCCAGAAGCTGAATAGCAACCAGTATAGCTACATGGTGCTGCCCTTGAAGATCATCCAAAAGCTATAGCAGCTTTTGGATTATCTTCAAGGGCAGCAGAGTGTATTGCAGTATTCCAGTCATAAGGTAATCAAGGTGTTAATGACCATTTGAAGAGTGTCCCAGTTAAGGAAAGGGCACAGCTGGTGTACAATATGATCCTGCTGGCCACAGCTGCCACTTGCTGATTGAGCAGTAGCTGTGAGTCCAAGAGGATCCCCAGATTGCACACCTGCATTGGAGAAATGCAATCTTAACTAAGACAGTGAAAATGTCACAAAGCCAGAACTACCAAGTCTTATCAGGATTGAGCCAAAATCTGTTCCTTTTTAGGCAGAGGTCTTCAAACTCGGCCCTTTTATGACTCATGGACTTCAACTCCCAGAATTTCTCAGCCAGGCATGCTGGCTGAGGAATTCTGGGAGTTGAAGTCCATGAGTCATAAAAGGGCCGAGTTTGAAGACCCCTGTTTTTAGGCAACCTCTCAGACACAGGGTTAGTACATCAATAGATATAAAGGTAGACATAGACAGCAATTTTATAATAAACTATATATTTTATATTTTAATTCCTAGTAGACCCTCGAGTACTTTAGTAGGGTGGAACAAAAATAAGTAACTTTTCAGACCTCCAAAATTTTGTTTTTTTATTTTTTAGAATCAAGGAATATATATAGAGAGAACATTATAAAAACATATTCATAGTATGGGTATACCAGTAGGTTATATCATTTTAAAAACCATCATTTTAATATTCCATCTATTGTACTCAGAATTATTCCAAATATCCTACTACCGCAAGTATCTTAACACAAGTTCTTTTATATTCAGAAGAAAACAAATATGCTCCCAGAATATATTCCAGACACTACAATTAACACACTGTTCACAGTATATGCTAATTGTTGGGGTGGGAGGGGGAGAATCAACATTTTCTGTCCTAGTCTGCAACATAACTGTTGCTATTTATACAACAGTTTCCGTCACTGGTGGGATTCAAATATGTGAACAACCGGTTCTCTGTGTGGATGCCGCTTCCGGATGTCCATTCTGGGCCTGGGCAACAAAACATTAGCTACCGGTTCTGTGGACCGGCTGAATCCCACCACTGGTTTATTATTGATTTTAATATCTCTCTATAGAGAAATAGAGAACGCAGTGGCTCAGTGGGTTAGGACGCTGAGCTTGTCGATCAGAAGGTTGGCAGTTTGGCGGGTCGAATCCTGAGTGCTGCATAACAGAGTTACTCGTCCCAGCTTCTGCCAACCTAGCAGTTTGAAAGCACATAAAAATGCAAGTAGAAAAATAGGGACCACTCCGGTGGGAAGGTAACAGTGTTCCGTGCACCTTTGGCGTCTAGTCATGCCAGCCACATGATCACGGAGACGTCCTCAGACAAGCACTGGCTCTTCGGCTTTGAAACGGAGATGAGCACCGGCCCCTAGAGTCGGAAACGACTAGTACACATCTGCAGGGGAACCTTTACCTTTTATAGAGAGATATTTAACTTCAAATAACTCTGGGTGGCTTACTTTTTAAAAAAAAAAAGTAGGAAAAATACAAAAAAAGAAGCAAAGCAAAGTGTAACGTTTCTGTTCAATGTGCCATAAGACCGGAAGTAGAGCAGTTATGTTTAGAGACACCTACCGGTATTTAAAATTATACAGGTCGATACTATCATCCTCACTAGCGCAGTTCTGCGAAAACAGCTTTCCACAAGTCTCCTATTCCAACGCTAGATGGCAACCTAACAAAAGCCCAGAAACACGCTTTACGAATGTACCACCTTTCCGGGGAGGGTCGGCGCGTCTTCTTCGTGGCCAAGGGCAAGCGAGTGAGCCTTCGCATCATTAAATTAGCAATAGGAACGATACACACCTAACAAACTTCCTGGCGGCCTTTCAAAGGTAAGGATGGCCACCACTTTTTTCCGCCTCTCCACGACCCCTTCCTGAAAAATGGTACTTGCCCAACCTGGCCGCGGAAGAGAGAAAGAGAAGCGTGACGTCCCCAAATCCAGCCGCCCTTGCGACGCGCTGTTCCGTACTGTACTCCGCTTTTTCCTCCTCCCTCCCACTTACTGTATTTCCCGACTCCTTTGCCTCAGTCCCGCCCAGCCGTGGGACACGTCGCCCCTGCAAAGAGGAGCAGCCGTGGAAAGGGGGAACTACGGCGGCGACCCTTTTCGGACGGTGAGTCGGAAAGAAAGCTGGGCAGTTGCAGCAGGCGCTCGTTTGCTCCTCTCTGCCTTTTTCTGAAAGGGCGCCTGCGAGATTTATTAGCGTGGGGAGAGACGGGACTCTTCCCCTCTCGCGCTCCTTTCCACGCGGAGAGCCCTTTTCCCCGGCGAGCAAACCCCCCACCCCCGCCCCCAATCTTCTAGTTCTGGGAAAATACGTCGCCCTCGGTTCCAAGCGTTACTTCCCCTTATGGGAGCAGATGTTATCTCAACCCTTGCCAGTTGCTCCAGAAGACAAAACAGATGGGCGAGGAAGGAGATCTTTGGCCTCCCTTTTCTAAATCTGAGCCCCCAAATCGTCCAGGTTGTTGCACACCCGTAATGTACAAACCCTTCCAATTTCTTGCCTTTTGTCGTTTGGATACACGGGTTGGTGCGTCCGGCGATTCCGAGATTATACAGCATGCCCTCCTGACGTGCCTTCTGTTTGTGGTCGGTTTGTCTATGTAACAGCTGTTGGGTTTTGTTTGCTCGGTGGGTAGCAGCAGCCTGTCAACAGCCAGGAGAGGAAAGCTCTTATTGCACAATGAGAGCATTGTGTTGTTGTTTTTTAATCTTCTTTGCCTTATGTACACACCATTGTTAGCTGCATAATTTATTACCGCTGACTTTGAAAACCTATTGGGAATGTTGAAGTTGTTTGAAGAAAAAAACAACAACTGCGAAAGTCCATTTGGAAGATGTGATTTCTTCAGGGGCGATGGATCACTGTTTCCTGGGTGTAAGCAAAATGGGCGAAAGTGGGCAAAGAAAATAAAATATATTGCAATGCTATTTAGATGTTAAATTATTGATCAGCTGTTATTCATGAAATAGCACTTCTGTCCTTCAACCAAAACGTCCGTTTTAAATATAGCATTCTATATCTTTTTTTAAAAAAAAAGTTCATAGTAATCTTGCATTTCTTGTTAGTTTTTGCCATCATTAGATAACTAAATCCAAGATTGCTGCATAAACAGTGGGATGGACAAGTTGGAAACAATTTGTTTTTCCATCCATCACACAAAACAAATGGCAGTTTGCATCAATTCTCCAATTAAGCATTTCAATTGTCATGAAAATCAAAGAATGGTACCACTTGTGGCTTTTTTCCTGTTATACCGGTAGTCTTCATCTGCTAAAGGAAAATGTTAATTTTGGGGCATCTATTTAAAATTTAATCTTGCAGTAGGTGAGTTATGTTGCAAATAAATAGGGTAGTGTCATCCTCAACTGTTCAAAGTTATAGGGTGCTGAAAAAGAGACTTTTGACCTGTCTTCACAGTTAGACAATTGCAGCATCCCTGTGGGCACTCGACCTGGGTACTTGGCAAACAGAGGTTGTGGCATCTTAGAGTCACATGATCACCATTTGCAATGCTCCCAATGGGTTTCTGGCAAAACAAAGTGAATGGGGTAAACCAGATTGCTTAGTGGCCATGTAATTCGCTTAACAACCATGGCAACAAGGGTGAAGATTCTGGCACAATCATAAGATGACTTACTTAATGACCACATCACTTAGCAACAGAAGTGCCAGTCCAATTGTGTTCATAGGTTTTCTGCTGTGGTCCCCACCTTCATGTGAGATCCACTCCCATACTTCTGGACTTACAGAATAGCCTCAGAATTTGGGTCTGCCACTTGGCCTGTTACATTGGGTGTGACTGAGAAGATTCTTACCTCCCAGGCTGCCCATCACCTTGCTTTTAATTTTAAATTTTTTATTCTTAATTTTAATTGTGATTAGCACTTTTTAACTTTTTATATTGTAAGCCACCCGGAGTCACTGTATTAGTGAGATGGGCAACACAGAAATTTAATAAATAAGTTGTGGACTACGTATATTTACCAAGTATGTAGAGCTTCATTTTTTTATAATGCAAGAAACAATCAATATAATAAAGTAAACCTATCATATATTTATAATAGCAGGATACCAATCTACAGTAAATTAAAGGCAGGCTCCAACATTGTTTCTCAAATTCTTCTGCTGTTAGGGGTTGTTCATCAGGTGGGTTCTATAGCCCTATACTAGAGTACATGATCCTGCTTCAAGGAAAGTGTTAGGCCTGTAGTTGATCTCTATTTCTAAAGATATACCTCCAGTTTCAAAAGTGAAAAATTTGAAAAGCTATACAAGGATTACAGTTGAGCAATTAAAATATGAACATTGCTTATTCCATATATTAAATTTTATGTGGCAAAAAATAAATTATGTCACAGTGACCGAATGCTAGACTTAAATGTGAGATGTATATATTCACATATTGAGTTAAGTACATGTTTTCTTTTAGTCATGAACTGCAGGTGTGTGTAATATTACAATCCCTACTATATAATCCCTATTACAGTGGTAATGCTACAGATTGAGCAAAAGATCCAAATCAGGATGCTGCCTGGCTTCTAGCAATGCTGATGAAAAAAATGACTTAAGATTATGCAAGTAGTAACACAATTGATAGAAATTGATAGCTTGATATTATTGCTAGTCTGTTTTTTATATTGCTAGGAAAATACATATTTTATATGTAAAAAAAATTCAGATGGTATTTGATAGAAATAGATGAAGAGTATATATCACATTAGTATGTACAACTAGTTTATTATAGCCATCCCACTTCAAAAGGCTCTGAAATCTTTGAAATCGTAACTGTTTTATTATCTATATCATTTCTATCTCTGCTGTATTCTGAGCCGTGGAAATGATAGTAATAGCAGTTGCTATGTAAAAATTTACCTCATCATTCCATAATGGTTAGTGTGTTTAATAATAATATTGTACAATTGCAATGTGAGAACTGCTAATAAAAACAATTATCAAAAGAATCAGTTATATCAAAAGCAGATAAAAACTGCATTAAAAATCCATAACACATCAATTTGTCATCTCAACAAGATAAAGTGCCTGACCAAGCAGGATTGCCAATAGAAAAGAATAGATTTGACCAGCTTTTCTCATATCCTGAATTATTAATAAAATATTCAGTACTTGGATGAATATTCTTTATTGTTTTCCTGACAAGCATAGAAAGAACACCCTTTAGAATAGAATAGAGCTGGAAGGGACGTTGGAGGTCTTCTAGTCCAGCCCCCTGCTCAAGCAGGATGACCTATACCATCTCAGACAAGTGACTGTCTGGTCCAGTGATGGCGAACCTTTTAGAGACCGAGTGCCCAAACTGCAACCCAAAACCCACTTATGTATTGTTGGGTGCTGGGTGGGCGTGGCCCTTTGGGTGGGTGTGGCCCATTGGGTGGGCGTGGCTGCAGTGGTAATGGCAGACTGGGTGGGACTAAAATGTTCAATCCATCAATTCCAACTTTGTGAGATCTTTTTTTTTCCTGCGAGAAGTTGAAATTGATTGATTGAACCTTTTTTTTTCTTGCACATGGCGGCGGAGGCCTAAAGCGAAAAGGTTTTATAAAACCCAGCTGAAGGGCTAGGACTGGGGCGATGGCGCGCGTGCCCACAGAGAGGGCTTTGTGTGTCACCTTTGGCGCCCATGCCATAAGTTCGCCACCATGGGTCTAGTCTTTTCTTAAAAATCTCCACTGATGGAACGCCCACGATTTCTGGAGGCAAGCTGTTCCACTGGTTAATTGTCCTAACTGTCAGGACGTTTCTCCTTAATTCCAGGTTGCTTCTCTCTGATCAGTTTCCAACCATTGTTTCTTGTCCTGCCCTCTGGTGCTTTGGCGAATAACATAACCCACTCTTCTTGGTGGCAGCCCCTCAAATACTGGAATACTGCTATCATATCTCCCCTATTTCTTCTTTTCTTTAGACTCACTAGCCAAACCCAAGTCCTGCAGCTGTCCTTTGTATGTTTTAGTCTCCAAGCCTTTAACCATCTTAGTTGCTCTTCTCTGATTTTTTTCCAAACTCTCAATATCTTTTTTGTAATAAGGTGACCGAAATTGGCTACAGTATTCCAGGTGTGGTCTTACTAGGGTTTTATAAAGTGGTACTAATACTTCTGTGATCTTGATTCTAGGCTTCTGTTTATACAACCCAGGATTGTATTAGCTTTTTTGGCGGCTGCTGCACACTGCTGGCACATAGTCAAGTGATCGACCACTAGGACTCCAAGGTCCCTCTCAGAGTTACTGTTTTTAAGCCAGGTCTTGCTCAATCTCTACGTGTACCTTTGATTTTTCCTGCCTAAATGTAAAACTGCTTTTTTCCACATTGAAATTCATTTTGTTAGATAGGGCCAGTGGTGGGGTTCAGCTAGTTCACACTACTTTAGCAGAATCGGTAGCTAATTTTTTGTTGCCCAGGCCAAAATGGACTTCCAGAAGCAGCATCCACATAGACAACTGGTTGTTCACGTATTTGAATCCCACCACTGGATAGGGCCCATTGTTCAAGTTTGTCAAGATCTTTTTGGACCCTGAGTTTGTCTTCTGGGGTATTGGCTACGCCTGCCAGTTTGGTGCCATCTGCAAATTTGATGAGCTCCCCTTTAATTCCCTCATCTAAGTCATTGATGAAGATATTTAAGAATACTGAGCTTAAGACAGAACCTTGTAGTACCCCACTGCTTACTTCTCTCCATGTGGATGTAGTGCCATTGAGGACTACTCGTTGGTTTGCCAGCCAGCTACAGATCCATCTGGTGGTGATGTTGTCTATTCCATCTTTTTCTAGCTTACCAAGGAGTAGGTTGTGGTCTACTTTATCAAATGCCTTACTGAAGTCTAAGTATACGTACATCCACAGCGTTTAGTCACTTTATTAAAAAATGAAATAAGATTGGTTTGGCTTGATCTGTTTTTAACAAACCCATGCTGGCTACTAGTTATGACTTTGTTTGCTTCTAGTTGTTCGCAAATCTGTTTTTTGATTATTTTTTCTAGGATCTTCCCAGGTATTGAGGTTAAACTGATTGGTCTGTAGTTTCCTGGGTCCCTTTTTTTCCCTTTCTTGAAGATGGAACCACATCAGCCCTTTTTCAATCCTCAGGTACTTCCCCAGTGCTCCAGGATTTATGAAAGATGTGGTGCCATGGTTCTGAAATAACATCTGCTAGCTCCTTCAGAACTCTGGGATGTAATCTGTCAGGTCCCAGTGATTTATATTCGTCAATTTCCTGAAGAACATATTAGAAAATCTTCAACAAATTTCAGAATTTGTTCTGGAAATCAACTAGCAACCAATGAAATTATTGTAACAAGAGAGCAGTTTTTGCCTATAATTGTCTGAATTCATAGTTTTTGAAATTATCCAGATATATAACACATTGTTGCAATCAATTGATATCACCAAATCTACATATTCCTTTTTTTTTTTTACAAAAGCACGGGGAAATGTGTAAATGTGTTTTCAGTTTGATTAGCCCAGTCAATCACTCCAATTGCTTTCTCTCATCCAATCAAGTCTCAGTGCCAGGCTCACTATAAGATGACCATAATTAAGTCATGCTATGAAAAGAAATAACAGGTTCTCCCTGATACATTATATTGATTTATAATGTATTTTCCTAAAAATCACATGAGAAAGATGTAAATGATACTTTCTTAAGTAATTACATGTTGTACTCTCTTAATCTAAGAAATTTACATCGGGGAGGACTGTGTGGAGAGAGTTTCTTCCTTAAATTTCTGGGAGTCTACTTCTGTGAAGATCTGACCTGGAAAGTTAACACAACCCAGGTGGCTAGAAAGGCCCAACAGAGGCTTCACTTTCTTAGGGTCTTGTGGAAGAACAGGGTAGAACAACAGCTAATGACCCTCTTTTACCAGTCTACTATAGAGAGCGTCCTCTCGTATGATATTGTGGTTTGGTATGCTGGTCTGACAGCCGCGGACAGGAAAGTATTACAGAGGGTAGTGAGCACAGCACAAGACATTGTGGGCTGTCCCCTGACACCACTGGATGACATCGCCAGGGCTCATTGCCTTGGAAGAGGAAAATTCTCAGGGATGACTCACACCCTGGACGGTATCTCTTTACTCTCCTACCATCGGGTAGGAGATATAGGAGTATAGCCAGCCGTACCAACAGCTTTTATCCATGGGCTGTTAGGCTTTTGAATGGGATATAATCTCTGTGAACTTATGCAGAATTGACTTGGGAGGCCGGTGTGTGGTGTAGTTGGTTCACATGGTGTGGTAGGATGGAGGGTTTGTTGTCACTGTGTGTTGGGGGGAGGGAGCATGGGGAGAGGCTCAGCTAATCTCAATGTACACATGTTGTACTTTGACAATAAAGGTTTATTATCAGCTTCTGGTGTTGACATTTTATGGGATTTTTTTAATCATTAATTTGGTTGTCAATGCAGGAAGAAAATGTTTAATGATTCATAAAATACATTCAATTTAGTTTACTAAAATCATCTCTTTCCTCTGAATATTTACAAAAATAAAGCATAGCTAGAAAATAAAATATGCATTTATTTATATAAACATGTTTTCATGTTTATATAAATAAATGCCAATATTTTATGGTCATTTTCAGTAAAATAATTTATGAGTTGGTCTCAATTTCCATTTCATATGAAAGTAAAGTGAACAATATTTACATATATTGAGTACTGTGAATACCAAAGCTATGGTTCTTGGATGTGTTTTTTTGTAAAGTTTAGCCTTTTATGCTGATCGTAAGTTCATTATTTTAATTTCAATTATCTGTTTTTATTTAAAATATTTACATATATCTATAAAAATAAACATTAAAATTTTGCTTTTAGTTCCTCAGAGCATTTTGATATGATCGTTTAAAATGGATCCAGAAGAGCAGGAGTTGCTTGGCGATTATAGGTATAGAAATTATTCCTCAGCAATTGATAAAGCTTTGAGGAACTTTGAATCTTCAAGTGAATGGGCAGATCTCATATCTTCTCTTGGGAAACTCAACAAGGTGTAGTATCTATCTTTTTAAATTATTTACAAGGTTTTTTTCTAATAAGATGTTAAGAAGGTAGCAATATCATTTAAGGCATTTTTAATGAATGAAGTCTGGATAGTATAATATTTTCCTAATAGTGATGAATGGCTGTGAGAGTTGGACCATAAAGAAGGCTATAAGCCAAAAAATTCACATTTTCTAATTGTGGTGTTGGACTTCAAGGAGATCAGATCAGTCAATCCTAAAGGAAATCAACTCTGACTGTTCTTTGGAAGGATAGATACAAAAGCTGAAACACAAATACTTTGGCCAACTAATGAGACTAGTCATTGGGAAAGACCCAAAAGAAGGAGATTGCAGAAGATGAGATAGATAGATAGTGACATCAACATGAGGAATATGAATTTGGGCAAACTCCAAGAAACAGTGGAGGACAGGGTGGCCTGGTGTTCTATGGCCTGTGGGATCTCAAAGAGTCGGACATGACTTAGCAACTAAACAAGTACAGTATTAAACATCTACAATAAAATATATCTTATAATTAATGATAATATAGCGGCTACTAACTCTTCAACTAGTTTAAAACCATTAAAAACATTCACAAAAATCAGATCCCAACTTCTCTGTATTATTTCAAGTACAATAGAGGAATTTCAAATACTTGAAAAAAATTTTTGTCTCTAGGAAGTCACATGTGCATAAGAGAATGAAAAAAAGAAAAGCATTTACCATTCGTAAATGTTATTACTAGGATATTGGGAAATTATTGGTTTTGACGATATATATGTGGGTGGTCCTTTCAAGTACTAAGTACGGTGAGATTAAAAGGAGAACTCCTGTCTTTCTACCTCTTTGGCCAGTATTGGCTATACTCATTTAAATGCCTTTTGATTTCTTCAATATTCTTAGGCTACACAGAGACATCATATTTATATTTATTTCAGATTTCGTTGTTTCATTATCATAGAATAATTCACTTTATATTTTCTATGTGTGTTTTTTCTTCCAATGTAATTGCAATTCTAAGAATGAAGCTTTCTTATAAACTGTATGACTATTTGCTTTTCAAAATTATATTTATTTTTGTTAGTGTTGCTGGTAAAAGAAATTCATGGGGTAGATATTTCATATGGGGTTGTAATTAATTCTATTGGTTTCTTTAGAAAATTAACAAGCCTAGGTATAATGACAAGTTCAAAAATGTATGCTCTGTTTGTAGTTTTTTATATTAATATCAGTCATAAATATTTTAATACTTGCTTGACTGGAAAATAGAATCATTACCGTATTTTAGTAACTATTAAAACAGAGCTCTGTAAAGTGGCTGTTTATTTATATAATAGTTTCAGTGCAATGTTTTCTATCCCTGCAGAGAAAGAAAACATATTTTTCATGTCTTAGCCAACCAGTTGTGCTTGTGTTTTTAAAAACTTTTCTCAACCTCTTCAATCCCGCCCCTTTCAGATATGTCAGAGTAGCTATTTTCTGCAGGTCATTATGATACTTGAAAAGTGTTCATCAGACAGGTAAAGATTCTTAACAGTTGCAGTATTTGTTCTTGCTGATTTATTTGACAAAAGTTATTATTTCGAAGATCACATAATTAGTTTAGAAATTTAATCTGGTGAAGTGATATATTAAATAATAAATATAGAGATTGCCAAAGCACACCTATGGGTTTTGTAATCAGTTTTTATAAAGATCTCTGGAACTCTGTTAAGGAAAATCTCTGCATTTTAATTCTCTTAAATAAAAACATTGCTACAGTTTTGTTCCTAATTAATACCAATTTAAATTTAATATGTAATCCTTACTTAATTATTTTACCAGGCTCTTCAAAGTAATTTGAAGTATTCCCTTTTACCAAGACGCTTGATTATCAGCAAAAGATTGTCCCAGTGTTTACACCCAGCCTTACCTAGTGGAGTACATATAAAAGCACTGGAATCCTATGAAGTAATATTTAAAATTATTGGAACAAAATGGCTTGCAAAGGACTTATTTCTCTACAGGTAAATTTTGTGGATTTTTGAAGCCTATTTTTAATGACAGTCCTCTCTATACTTATCTTCTAGGTAAGGCCCAGCTAGTGTTAATTGCTTTTAGGAATCTTTATTAATTAATTAGAGTGTAAGGTTAAACCATGCTTAGTATGGAGGAATATAGTATAGCTTTAGGAATGCAAACACCAGTTGCCTGCCTGCCTACCTGCCCGCCTTCCTTCCTTCCTTCCTTCCTTCCTTCCTTCCTTCCTTCCTTCCTTCCTTCCTTTCTTCCTTCAACTTTGGCTATTTAGAAAACACCAGATCTCTTTTAATTATAGCTTTGTTTGAATTTTAATTATGGTTAATATTAACTATGAGCTTGATGAAAAAGGCCAACTTAATCAACTATAGTAGACTAGTTTTGAGAAATAACACTCATGAACAATGAAATTCTCTGGGTTTGTGGATCAGAACATTTTGTAATTAAAATATATCTATATGTATGTATATCTCTCTATGTCTTTCTGTCTGTCTATCGGTCTATCTATCTATCATTTTGTATATATTTTAATTACAAAACTTCCAGTATTCTCAAAAAGGGGAGGGCAGATTCATTGCAACGTGTCCTCATAATAGGTTTATAATTCAACATCCAAGATAACACAGGCAGAGATTGAATTTTCCCTATCCTTCTCTATGTCTCTCCAGCTCAGGCCTTTTTCCATTGCTTGGAGTTGCAGCACTGTCAGTGAAACCCGTCTTGCTCGATTTGTATGAAAATTATTTTCTCCCACTCCACAAATCTCTCCTGCCCAGTCTTCAGGCCTTCTTAATTGGCCTTTTGCCTGGTTTGGAGGAAGGGTCAGAATTCTATGACAGGTAAGATATTTCTTTCACATAAAAAAAGTAAAATAATAAATACATTTTAACTCTCTTTTCATTCCTTACCTACAGTGGGAATCAGTCAAGGGGGAAGATCAGCTACCAAAAGTAAAACCAGGAATGCAGTTCTGCATACTCTTCTTTTATTTGGTCAGGGCCATGTATTAAGCAGAAGCTTCAGTGCAGACAATCAGGTTTTTCTTGGTACTCGCTAGAAGAAAATTCTTGGTAGATGTCTTTCCATTAGAAAAGTTCTGGTCCAAACCAGAAAACTTTTTTATCATTTTCAACCAAGTATTTTATATTTCAGAGCTTATACTCTACCTTTCTGAGGAAAAAAAAATCTGAGCAAAAAAGTTAAAGGCTATGCAAGGTAACATATGCAACAGACCGTAAATTGCACTCATGATGAAGAAAAAATCAAAATGGAACATTTTAAACATATATAGTTTATTAAATGAACCAGTAATCTGTATTCACCCCATGGTTTATAATCCAGAGTGGCTAGATTCGTTCAATATGCTAACTCAACATCAAGCAAGCTATGACTAATAAATTAAAAGCTTAAATACATACTTCACTAAGCAAAAAAAAAAACTTCAATAGATTTAAGATTCAGTTCTGTTCCATGTAACTTTTCATATAAATAATAGTTTAGGAGTTAAAACCCAACAGTAGAAACTGACACCAGTAGATCCAAATATTGATGATTCTTCAACCTAAATCTAAGATTGCTTCACCTTCAAGGTTCATAATGCTGTTGAATAGTTTAGAAGAGCAATCCCCAAACTTTCTAGCTTGGTGGCCCATACGAGCAGAGAGTGCTCTACTCGTGTGAATGGAGAGTGCTCGCACATGAAGTGAATGGAGCATTGCACGCAATACCCTCTGATCCCTCAAGTGGAGCTTCCTGGGTGCATGTTTGCCCATCGCTCACACGGCCTGGTTTTGAATATGCCGTGGCCCAGTAGGCCATGGTCTGGAGTTGGGGACCCCTCGTTTAGAGAACAAAATGGAAGCCTGTGGATTTAGGCATAAAGCAAAGAGATTATTAATTATTTCCCTCCCTTGAAACAAGAATAATTTAATTTACACAATTTCTATCACATCCTAATGTGATCCATAACACTAAAGAACTTTTAAAAGATCCAAAAGAACCTTAAAAAGGTTTTTTAAACCTTGAAAAGGATCTCATCCTACAAATCTATAACCACCCTGGCCATTTTAGATACTTTCCATCATAACAGTAGGCTGAAAACAAGACACATAAAGATGTACCTCACTTAGATGAAATGTCTATTTTCAGAGTTCTCAGAAAATTCTTATTTTAGCTTTTCTGTGTAAGGATCTTATAAATCAATGTTAGATTTGAAGTGAAAGCCTATATCTTCAATGTGGAGCTGCTGTCGTTTGGAAGTCTCTCCTTTTTTCTAAGGAAATTTTCTATTTTCTAAACATTGGCAAAAAATACATGATTTAATATGTATAGTATAATTTTCAACATCAGCTTGTACCAAATTAATTTGCTTTAATTTTGTAACTACATAATTTCTTTTCTTGCTTTACAGGACTGATGCTTTGCTTGTGAAGTTGTCCCTTGTAATTGGAAAAGAAGTGTTTTATTCTGCCTTGTGGGCCAGTGTCTTGGTTAGCCCTTCTGTAAGACTACCAGCTTCTCTTTTTGTTGTCAGTCATATCAACAGAGCAATACCTGGAAAGCAGCAGAATTATATGATGGGGACTGATCCTAATCTCACAGTAGGTTAAATAACAAATAATCTTTGCTTTTATATTATCAATAAATAGTGAAGAAAAATGGAAAATTGAAGATAAAAATCATACACTTTGGAAAGTAATATAACACTCTTCAATTGCTGCATTTTCATCATTTTCTTAGCTAACTATTAGTTGGCAGAACATATCTATGTGTGTGTGTGTGTGTGTGTATACATACACATACATATACACACACACATATCAAGGTCACTTATGAAATGGATGGCTCTTTAAATCATATAAATAAATAATTTAAACCCTATGAAATGTGCATTAGGATAACGTATTCTGGTAGAAGTGCTTCCTTCTTTAACTGCTTTGAAAAGAAAGCCCTTTTTTAAGGCAGCTAATGCAACTGGAGGCAAATTTTCCATTTTTTCTGTGCAATGCACAGCAAATACATGTTCATTAAAATTTCATTACTCAAGTTACAGTTTGTATGCTCTTTCCATAACTAATTAGTTCCCTTGACTGCATTCCATAGAGGTTTGTGAAACATTAAAATGTTAATTCAGTATTCAAGGATGCCTAAGCCTTGGTCTTTATGCAACATGGAGATTGAGAATGCGTTCATATGCCCATCATACTATTCCCTTTTTGTAAGCAACATTCTCATATTCACATATTTCTCAATTAGAGGCTGCGCATTTCCTGCCTGTCACAAAGCTGTTGTTCATTCATTATGACTTTCTGCATAAGTATGTTTTAGTAGGTATGCCTCCTGTTTTGGTGAAATTCAGGCAATAGTATGTTGCTGCTTAAGACAGGGCTTTTCAACCTTTTCACCCATTGTACCACTTTTAGGATATGGCAACATTTGAGTACCACCAGTCGCCTAGCAGTGTCAAAAACATGATGACCCAAAAAAAAGGAAAAAAGTGATGAAGTACAGGTAGTCCTTGACTTACAACAGTTCGCTTAGTGACTGTTTGAAGTTACAATGGCCCTGAAAAAAGTGCCCCCCAAGCCACAGGCGAGCAAGACACCTGCCTGCCCGCCTGGCGGCGCTCTTCCTCCTGTCTGAGGTTTTCATTGTTGTGAGTATTTTTGTTGCGGGGGTGGGGGGTGTTTGGTTTTTATTCCCCCGGTCTGCTGGGTGGTTGCAGCAGGTTTTGGTCACTTCACATGACCCTGGGACACTGTGACCGTCATAAATATGAATCAGTTGCCAAGCATCTGAATGTAAATCACAAGACCCTGGAGATGCTGCAACATTCCAGCTGATCAGTGGTTCTTCTGGGCTCAGCAGAAGCACTGGGATCAGCGCTGAGCTCCAGCTGGAGCCTGGCGCTGATCCTGGCACTTCCACTGAGCCCTGACAGCCCCGAAGAAGCGCTGATCCTGGCGCTTTCACTGAGCCCTGACAGCCCTGCAGCTCCAGCCATCTCTCGCTCAGGCTTGTGCAGTGCTGTCACCAGTTTACTTCACTCCCCTCCCCCGCTACCACTTTTCTAGGATGGTCGCGTACCACCTGCCAGGTGCCAGTGTACCACAGGTGGTACCCGTACCACTGGTTGAAAAGCCCTGGCTTAAGACATTCTCTGAATTATTACTCTAGCTTGCGTAGAATGAATATGATTAGGATTGGTATGAAACTTGGTTTTTGAAACTTCTAATATGTGGACAAAGGTGTCCAAATTGGCTAGTGCTGCTAGTTGGGAATGTGGAATGTAGCATAAGTACAACTTGGCCTATAATTTTCTTTGCTAAAGAGCGCTACGTTTACTGAAAGGAGAATGAAAATGAGAATGCAAGTTATTGAACCATTATCAAAGAGCAGTTTGTGAAAGAGAGAATACTATAATTTTAAGGAGTCTTACCAAGCTATTTACATGAGGAACATTTCAATGGTATTTGCTTTGAATTGCGGTTGCTTCAGTTTATGTTCAGAATAATGTCTCTTAGAAATTTGTCAAACAGAAATTCAGAAACTTTGACTGAAGCTTTTAATCATGGCCGTTTCTAGTACAGGGCCTGCCACATATGCTTTGTGCTGCAATTGCTACAAAATGCTCCAGTCCAGTAATTTACAGATGTTACCTGCAAAAAACTCTTCACGGATTGCTAATAGGTTTCTATTGAGTGTAATTCAAAATGCTGTAGATTTTGACCTATAAAGTCAGATGTGGTATGGCATCAATATACTGTATCTTCAGGGCCACGATTTCCACGACTTCTACTTTGAATCAATCTCTCAGGACAATTATTCCAAGGTGATAATTGCTAACCCCTCTTCAGAGTTCTGCCTTATTAGGAAGTGGGAATAGTCTGATACCAGGAATCAATGTTTTAATGCAGTCTCAAATTTTTTATGATTAGAGATTGTTTGAATTTTGTATGTATTGTTTATAAAAATTGTTCATAGTGATTTATTAATTTAATTATTGCATGAGATAATTTATTTAGATGTTACTAATTTTGATAGTTGTGGATGTGGAATGTTAATAGCATTTTATCAGGGATATTTCATAGTTTTACTTGCTAGGATGTTTAATTGTCTACTGTTATGTTATATTGCAGAAGCTTTATATGTGGTTATAAGCTGCGTCAGATTGGAGTTGGCAGCAAACAAATAAGATAGACAAATAAATCATTGTGAGGAAATACATTAAGTGTGTTAAATTTTGATTGTTAACAAACTATCTCCACTGAATAATTTGACCTCTCTTATTGTATGCCAGCTGTTTAAAAAAAGTTGCTAACATATCATTTTTGTCCTTATTGTTGAATAATTTAACATGATTCCAAGGTTAAAGTATTGTTGCACTATCCCTTTTCAATGGACATATTCCTCAAATAATTTGGGGGAGGGGGTCCAGCATCTTATTCTTGAATTAGCGGAGGAAAAGATTTCTCTCTTTTTTCATCCAGAATGTAAGCTAGTCAATTTTCTGATTACAGTGTGTAAAGAGATTGAAAACTGAAAAATTTAAAAATAAATTCCTCCCACACTTTTATTGTATGAAGTTCCAGTCTATAGAGCAAAAGGAAATGATCAGTCTATTGGAGATTATTATATCAAATGTTATTTCACTTTTTTTCTAGATACAAGCTATTTGTGTGTCAATGGTGGATTCAAATGTTCTTGTACAAAGAAACACTTTGGAAGTGGTTCTCTTCTTCTTCCCATTATATTCCTCTTTGGTAAGCAAATTATTTTTAGTCAACTATTTTTGGCCTTTTTGAAGGGGCTTTTCAAAGGCAACTGGACTTCTCTGGGTTTTTTTTCATGAAAATGTTTCATTTCTGTAAATATGCACTCTTATTCAGATGACCCTGCGGGTATAGATAAATCCCCAAGTGGCCTCAATGAGTGCTAATGATGACCTTCAGAGGGTTAACAATCAGACGACTGCAAAAAATATAAATCCTTCTATTTGCCACCATTCAGTCATAATTGTGATGAGCACTTTGGAGACATCCGTGACCTGGATGATTAAATATTTATCTCCATACATATTTTTGCCTTTCTTTACAAAATATCATGGAAGATTCCTGGCAAGGTTACTCCTATGTATATTTGTGTTCAGTAACCAGTTGTTTACTATTTAAGGCAAATCAAGGTAACAAGAACATACATTTGTAGAGACTTCACTGTAACACATCACCAGGTTCTGTTGGTTTGAGATGGTTTTGATTCATTGTTACCTCCAAGTCAACAATGAGGGCAGTGTTCCTCCAAAATCCAGTTGCAGAAAAATAATAGTGGGAGAGAGGCAAGTCTGGCTACCTACTGTGAAAACAATAGATTAAAATGAATCTTGGTCCAATGTAACAAAGGTAGCTTTTGTTCTAAAGAATAGTTTTGTTTGGTTCTTATTTCCCAACCCCATCCCCTCAGAAAATGAAAAATGAATGAAAAATATCATTCTTTTTAATGAATATATCTTATTGTTATAATGCATTTATTTTAACAACTTTTATTTTTTATTTGTAAACTATTTGAAGATGTGTCTTCATGGGAAGCAATATAGCAATATATTGGGGAAAAATCCATAGCTTAATAAGGGCAGGTAGAAAACAATAGCTTATAGGCAATTTACTATTGCCTAATACAACTCTCAACCTTTTCTTTACAGATTGTGAATTATGCACAGGAGTTATGAATTGTATGAATGATAGTATTCTTAATGTTGCTGGGGTTTTACTGCCATATTATGTGGTTTGATTTTGCATCTTCTGTGCTTTAGTTTTTATTAAAAGACATGTGCTTTTAGCTGATTTGTTGGTTCTTTGTTTAGGACCAAAATGAGAGTGCTATTCCACTGTCTAGGTCTGATGTGGTTCATCTTCTGTCAGCAGCTGTCCAAACTCTCTTAAGAAGAGATATGTCACTAAACAGAAGGCTATATTCATGGTTGCTAGGTATGGTACCACATATAGTTGTTATTATTATTGCATTCTTTAATTATCCTGAATTAATTTTCAGAATAAGGTGGGTCTTGGTATATTAAATCTCAAATAGTGTTGCAGTGATTTAGCTTATATGCTTACAAAGAAATATTCTTTGTCGTCAAAATACTTCAGTGGAAGGGAAGTATGTGCACATCAAATGCAACAGAGCTATGCTGAAGATAGCTGATGCTGAGGGCAAGAAATAGGAATGGAGCAATTAGTGGGGGAGTTCATCTTTTGCTGTGATTTCTTGTTTTATTAATTAAAACTGTAATGGTATATTGTACTTTTTGTTTAGTTACAATTATCTTTTTTAAGGTTCTGATATCAAAGGAAATGCTTCTGTACCAGATTTATCTATTAAAGCACCCTTAGAAGATTATGCCCGCAGTTTTTTTGAAAAATACTCCAAAGAACTTTTAGTTGAGGTAGGTCCATATTATACTCTTTAAAGGATGACTTCATTAAGTGCTGATATTCTAATATTAGATTAACAAATTGTTGCTACTGGTTCTGGCTACTATTATATACTAGCAGCTTCTAGAATCTTACATGGAAAAGTGAAAATTGGTTCCAGATATAAAATGTGCTAGAAAGAAGTGAATTTGCCAAGACCTAACTTACAACAGTTTGTTTAGTTAGTGTTCAGAATTACAACGGCACTGAAAAAAGTGACTAATGACCATTCTCCACACTTACAATCATGGCAGCATCCCCATGGTCACATGATCAAAATTCAGACACTTGGCAACTGACTCATATTTAAGAGAGTTGCAGTGTCCCAGGGTCATGTGATTACCTTTTGTGACCTTCTGAGAAGCAAATTCAATGGGGAAACCAGATTCACTTAACAATCATGTTACTAACTTATCAACTGCAGTGATTCACTTAACAATTATGGAACGAAATGTCATAAATAATAAAAATAATTTAATAAATATCTCGCTTAGCAACTAAAATTTTGGGCTTAATTGTGATTGTAAGTTGAGGACTACCTGTAAAGTGGAATAGTGTTTGGGGGGAAAAAACAAGATCAAAAAGAAAGCTATGAGAAATCTAGAAACTAGGAGTAAAAGTGTCTTCAATTGATTTTTTGATTTGGGCTGAATTAACTGCAACTGTCCTTTTTTTCTTCCTAAAATCTTATTTCAGTTCAAATGCAGTGGTTGTCCCTCTCCTACAGGAGTGCTGCACTATTAATTTAGTCATATGTCATTTTAAGAATAGTGTTGAATGTTTCAAATTAATTTTTTAAATAATAAATAATTACTAATAAAAATAGCTAATGATTACTTAAAAGGCAGAGAACAACTAATTTGTACTGTTGTCAATGTTTTGTTGACTAATAGGGTTTAATTGAAATACTACATCAGAAATTTTCAGAATCTGACTTGGAAGAACAGCACCATGCATATCTGAAGCCATTCCGTATCCTCATAAGCCTACTTGACAAGCCTGAAATAGGTAAGAGAAAGAGAGACTGTCATTGTTTGAGAAAATGATTTAGGGTGGGGTACCCAATCCCTGGGCCGCGGCCTACTACCAGGCCGTGCAAGTGGTGGGTGAGCATGCATGCACATGCAGCTCCACTTAAGCCAGTGGAGGGTGCTCATACTCAGGCATGAAGCTCCAGTTGCATAAGTGGCAAAAACTTACACTTATGCACAAATGGAATTGCTGTTCCCACAGAACTATCCCCTCTCCCCCACCCCGGGTCCGCCAAGTCAGGAAAGTTGGGAGCTGGTTTAGGCCTAGGATCTTTCCAGTGGTTTAATTAAGAGAAGATAGAATATTTTCTTGGTCTGAGAATAGACAAATGAAACAAATGAAAAAGTACATAGAAAACAGAAGTCTGATATTAAATTAATTTCCCTCCTGAGAGCATATAAATAAACCATTGCATAATTCAGTTGATATATCAACTGAGGTAAGTTCTGCAAAATAGAACGTAATATGGAACTAGAATATTGAGATTCTGTTCTAATCACATTGCTAATCATATCTGTGAAATCCTAACAATGGTCTTAAGATTTACTGTATGTAATAATATATTGAACTGCAAAGAAGAAGTTGTGTCAATATAACTTTATAATAAGATTTTATTCACGTGTGTAAATAATTTTTTAAAATATTGGATTCCTTTATGTTTCCCTTATTGTAGGCCCACTAGTCATTGAGGACTTGTTTCTTGAAGTGATCAGAGCATTCTATAGGTATTGCAAGGAAACACTGGGTTCTGATCTTAAACTTAGCTATAGTCAAACTGGGACTGTATTTACAAGGTATAGTGTAAGCTTCTTTGTTTTCTGTTTACTTAAGTAGATAAATAAATAAATAATTTATGGGGGGCATTTCTGGTTGCTGGATACTGCTACTGTATTTCTCATCAGAATTACATGTTTTCATGTGTTCAGTTCTTCAAAACATGTCCTTGAAAGTAATTTGAGCATTTTCCAAGCTAATGTCCTGTTTGTGCTGCTAGTTAAGACTTGCTATGGGGTCTCTGCTAAATCAGTAGTTGCAAAAGTCTTATCAGAGATATGAATTTGTCTGGGTTAACACACAGCCCAGTTTGTTAAATTGGGATAGAAACTGGGAGACCGTGAGCTCTAGCACTGCCTCGGTCATTAGGTCAGTTGGGTGATTTGGAGCCAGTCACTCTCTTTCAGAAAGGAAACAGTGGCAAATCACTGCTAAACCCATTGCCAAAACCGATTGGTTTTATCCATGACGTCTTAAAGAACCAATACTGACCTGAGGGCAAAAAAAAAGTAATAATGGCTTAACAGGTTCGTCCATAAAGCTATTGTGGCTACTGCTACTACACATGCTTAAAGCAATTTAATCAAAACAGAGTGTATTCACCAGTAATCTTAACAAATTGAGATTCTTTAACCCCTTGGGAAAATGCTATAGGATTGTCAGTTAAAATGAAATCCTGCAGTGCTGCTTGAGTGCAAAAAGGAGAGTGGCTATGTTGGAAAGGAACGGTAGGAAACTTGGTCAAATTTCAGGACAGGTATGGGTTTAGGGTTTCAGCTTCATTTTTGAAAACCTAGTTCCAAATTTTGTACAATCATCTTAAAAATATGTTTATTTGTTATTAAAATAATATGCCTTACCTTAAAAATATATTTCCTCTGCATATATTTACTAAACACTGTTGATTCTCTTTTTAGTGCAATAAAAGAAAACAAGAATGCATCTGAGATTGTTAAAACAGCTAACGTGCTGATCACATCCTTAAATACTGATTTTCTGTGGGATTACATGACCAGTTGTATTGAGGACTGCTTAAGGTAGTTACAGATCTTGTATTTTTGCTTTGGAGATAAGAGAATAATAGAGGAACAGTAATAATTTATCTTAAATTCAGAATACAAATGCCAGGCAATTGGGGGGCTATCATAATATGCCCATGCAATATCACTGCTCTGCAAGCCACATTGGCTTCCGATAAATTTCAGGGTACCACCTCAGGCAACTCAACTTTGTTGCTCTTCTCGACACCCTTTCTAAAGTCTCAAGATCTTTTTTTTTTTTGTATCATGGTAACCAAAACTGGACATAACATTCCAAGTGTAGTCTTATCAGTGCAGTATAAAGCAGTACTAATACTTCATGTGACCTTGTTACTATCTGTTGATGCAGTCTAGAACTGCATTGGCTTTTTGGGCAGCTGCACCACACTTCTGGCTCATATTTAACTGGTTCTTCACTAGCACTCCTAGATCTCTCTCAGTAAGACCCAACGTACAAGTCTGTCAAGATCATTCTGGATCTTGAGTCTATCTTCTAGAGCAGGAGTCCCCAACTCCTGGTCTGCAGATTGGTACCGGTCCACGGCCCATTGGAAAGTAGGCTGCGCAAGCAATAGACGCACACATGAAACCATCCCCTTCCCCTGCCACCCCAGTGCCATTGCCAGTCCACAGAGCCAGAAAGGTTGGAGATCACTGTTCTAAAGTGCTGGCTATTCCCCCCAGCTTAGTATCATTTGCAAATTTGATGAATCCCCCTTCTATCCAAACATCTAAATCTTTTATGAAGATGTTGAAGAGTACTGCATGCTGCCCTCCATGTAGAAGTAGTTACATTGAGGATTTCATTTGAGTGTGGTTGGTCAGCCAGTTAGAAATCCATCTGTTGGTGATGTTTTTCCCATTATTGTGAGATGTAGCCCATCCACTGCCAGAAGCCCCTCATGTAGGTATTGTAGGCCATGGTCTAGGATTCAAAAGTTCTCTCAGCGCCATCATCTTCTAAGCCAGTGGTTTACTTCAAAAGTTCTGTGATCCCTTATTGGATGCCTTTCATTGAGAGCATAGAAGAAAACACCACCCGTGGCACCATCTCTTTGGGTTTTCATGCTTGGCTGCTCATAGTCTCTTGATGTGGTTTCTAGGCTCTTTGTCATATCATTCATCCTCACATGAAAGAGGAGAAAGGGGTAATAATCTGTGGACTTAATTATTTTAGTAAACCTCTCAGTCATGTCTTTGATCTTTGCTTCTGGGAGACAGCACACCTCCCTAGATTGATTGTCCAGTCTACAAATTACTGCTTGTTTTCACCTGAGCAGTGAGTCTCCTATCAACCACATACACCTTTTTTCCCCCTTAAGGAAGACTTTTTTTACTTCAATTGGTACACTTGATGATGTCTCCTCTTCAGGTGTCTGCACACTTTCTTCCAAGGGGAAGTTATTAAATTGATTGTTTAGCTCCAGCAAGGCTAGACTGGATTGAGATGTTTTTTCCTTCTATGAATGACATGTTGCCATTGATCTGTCTTTAAAGGTTCATTTTCTGTGTTAGTTAATTGTTCCCAACTATGTTCAGTTCGAATGCAATCTTCTTCCTTTAGTTAGAGTAACAGAGCATAGCTTACCTAATATCTACTAAAATATGCTTTCTACTGTGTTTTAGAAAATACAGTGCTTGATTTGAGAAACAAAAGTATAATATCTAAAGAAGTTGGGTTCTTAAAAATGTCTTTGGAAGAGCCACTTAACCAGTTCAATGTGTGTTTTATGTGTTACTGTTTTTATTCCATTTATTTTGAAAACTGCACATGATCAAATTTGAATGAAAAGTTTTTTTTAAAAAAAAGCCATCCTTTTTTTCAGCAACAAAAATAAATCTACACAGACACAACTTCTAACTAATAATGCAACAGTTTCAGAACTCTGCACACTAATAGTGTTTCTTCTAGATGTGATACCACTGGTAAGTCAATATGTTTAATTTTGTGTCTTAAGCCTTTCATGTAATTTTTTTTCATCAATATGTACAGATGTGTTCTACTTGCCAAGGAAATATTTATGCAGGGGTATAGTCCCACTGGAGCTATTTAGAGTTGATTTTTGACATACTATATATCTATACTATGTTAAATTATGAAAAACATTTCATATCTTTCTACAAAACAAGCAGCAATCAGCAGAAAGGAATAACACTACAAACAATTCGGTTAAACCAAATTAACAAATAGCATAAAACTTGAGATAAGAATGACCACTTGCAGCTGAAATGTATTCTACAGTTTGTAACCAATATTTTTTAAAAGCCTTATTCTCAAGACATAGATTTGTGCCATTACCAAGAATTGGTTTTCACTACGCTTGCATTCTGCTTCAATTTTATAGCATTTCTAAACTGAATAATCTTTAGGAATGTAGTCAGAAATTATTATAGTTCATACTTTCATTTGTTGATTTATACTGTTTTGATCATTGTTATTATCTAGACCCGTACCAATCGGGTTTCAGGCCCGGGTACAGCACGGAGACGGCATTGGTCGCGCTGGTGAATGATCTCTGGAGGGCTCGGGACAGGGGATATTCCTCTGTCCTAGTCCTATTAGACCTCTCAGCGGCTTTCGATACCATCGACCATGGTATCTTGCTGCGGCGTCTCAGGGGATTGGGAGTGGGAGGCACGGTTTTGCAGTGGTTCTCCTCCTATCTCCTGGGACATTCGCAGTCAGTGTTGACAGGGGGGCAGAGGTCGACCTCGAGGTCTCTCGTTTGTGGAGCTCCTCAGGGGTCGGTCCTCTCGCCTCTCCTGTTCAACATCTATATGAAACCGCTGGGTGAGATCATTCGTGGCTTTGGAGTTGGGTATCATCAGTACGCTGATGATACCCAGCTTTTCATTTCGACCTCAAACCACCCCAGTGATGCCCTCGACGTGATGTCCCATTGCCTGGACGCGGTTCGGGTCTGGATGGGGAGGAACAGACTTCAACTCAACCCCGATAAGACTGAGTGGCTTTGCATACCTGCATCCCGGGTTACTCCGGACATTCCATCTCTCTCTATGGGGGGTGAACTATTACCCCCCTTAGATAGGGCTCGCAACTTGGGAGTCCTCCTAGATTCACGGCTCACTTTGGAAGATCACATAGTGGCTGTGATTAGGGGGGCTTTCGCCCAGGTTCGCCTGGTGCGTCAGTTGCGGCCCTATCTAAGCTGGGATGACTTATGCACGGTCACTCACGCGCTCGTGACCTCTCGTCTGGACTACTGCAACGCTCTCTACATGGGGCTGCCCTTGAGGACCACCCGGAGGCTCCAACTGGTACAGAATGCAGCCGCGAGAGTTGTGTTGGGAGTCTCCCGATACTCCCATGTCACACCTCTGCTCCGTGAGCTGCATTGGTTGCCAGTTGTCTTCCGGGTGAGATTCAAGGTACTAGTAATGGTGTTTAAGGCCCTACATGGCAGGGGCCCGGAGTACCTTAGGGAACACCTGCTGCCGGCATCAACTTCCCTTCGCCCTGTGCGTTCCCACAGAGAGGGTCTCCTCAGGGTGCCACCGATCAGAGAATGTTGATTGGTGGCCCCCAGGGGGAGGTCCTTCTCTGTGGGCGCCCTGGAGCTATGGAATCAGTTACCGGTTGAGCTCCGGATGGCGCCCGATCTTCGCTCCTTCCGCCGCGATCTAAAGACATTCTTATTTGAACAAGCCGGCCTGGCCTGATGGGGGATTGGTGGGGGTTTTTATTGTTATTTTAATATTTGTATTTACTGTTTTTAGTGGGCATATATTTAATTCTTTTTTTAACTTTTGTAACTTTGTATTCTTTAGTCTTGCCCTGTTCACCGCCCTGAGTCCTTCGGGAGAAGGGCGGTATAGAAATAAAATTATTATTATTATTATTATTATTATTATTATTATTATTATTATTATTATTATTATTATTATTATTATTATTACATACTTGTTCGATCAAGCCAGCCTAACCTGAGGGGGGATAGGTGGGGTTTTTATCACTTTTATTGGGGTTTTTATTATGTATCAATTGTATTTTAATCGGGCATTTATTTAATTATCTTTTAATTTTTGTAAATTTTGTGTTTTATTCTTGCCCTGTACACCGCCCTGAGTCCTTCGGGAGAAGGGCGGTATAGAAATATTAATAAATTAAATTAAATTAAATTAAATTAAATTAAATTAAATTATTATTATTATTATTATTATTATTATTATTATCATTATTATTATTATTATTATTATTATTATTAATTAATAATAATAATAATATTCATCATTTGCTTAGAAATTAATAGCATTTTTAGCCTTTTAAAATAATATATTCAGTTATTCACACTAATTAATGACAGGAAAAGTGGCAGAAAAATTATACCCTCCATGACATCTGTAAATCCTTTGTTTATTGATATGTATTTTATTCTTATTTTTTCCTACTGCATCTTATTTGTTTATATGTATTCAATAAAAAAAGGAAAAAACATAAAAGGGAAAAACCCTTATTTTCATTAGCCAAACAAGTGGGACTTTGCAAGCAGTGATAACTAGAAGGATTTTGAAGGTCTTAATATCCAGATGAACTCATGGGGCTACAGCCAAGACCTATGTGTTGAATTTAATTCCACAATAATGAATGCCTATTAAAGACTCTTGCATTATTAATATAATACGATCATAATACTATGCCCAGGTTAGTTCCCACCTATTAACCAGTTGAAGAACAGTCTTCCACAGGATCCCAAGGCATGATATTATGTTATGACTCAGCAATGTCTGTTTGGCTTCAGAGCACTCACAACTAATACACAATTTTCACAATTATTACTTTTTTTGCCACTGCTACCAGTACTAAAGTGCTGCCAGATCTATTGACCTGATGCAGTCCCACCATCAAGGCTTGATTTTATTTTCTCATTTTATCTGGATTTAATTCCAAGTCTTTTTTAACTGCTTGCTTACTTGAACCATCTTGCTTTTTGTAGGAACTTTATTCTGAAATACAGTCTCTGTATCTGCCACAAATGCTCAGCTGTATGGTGCAAAGTCTCCTTGAAAACATGGATGTATTAAGTTTATCAGAGCTCACATATGTGCTTAGAACATGCTTTAAAGTGCTTAGTAAAGTACAAATGCCATCTGCCTACCTGAGTACTGAAACTGGAAGCTCAGACTCTGTAAGTATTAATATGTTGTTCTGACTCATCTTTGCCTGAGTTTATTTACTTACTAAGGCCATCCCATATATATTTGTATTTCAAATTGTGCTTTTCATAATCCATGAATAATAATGTGACTGTTCAATAGAAGAGCAATTCTGATGGCTGCATTCTGATAGTTGGCATAAAATGGAAATTGTTCATTTAGCTGTGAAAACTATTAGCTCTCCAAGACAACATTTATTTTATAATAATACTACAATTCCAATATCTAGATAGAAAATTATAATACAATATGGACTAAAGTTGTGCTTATTTAAGTACACCATGGTGAAAGATGGCTTAAAAAAAGATTTTTACTTATTTCTTGGAGCGATGAAAAAAATCTATTTAAAAATAATAGTTGATTCTTGTTTCTAAACTTTTGAGACTAAGGGATGTATATATTCATTTTTTCATGTTCTAATTTTGGATTATGTTTCCATGTTTATGAACAGAGGTGCAGCTATTCATGCAATCTCAGACTCTGCTTCATTAAGGTTCTTGTACTTCAGCAAATGCAATTAAACGTTCATGTATTGTGCAAAATATAAGGCATCCAGTCTTACACAGCAGCAAATTCTTTTGGCTGTATTAACGAAAGTCAAAGAGAAAAAGAGGCAGGACCAATTGTGATTCTCATTAGGAGAGGACCAAGTAGAACCAAGCAAACATTTGTCACCCAAGGACTGCACTTAACCTTTTCAGGTGCAAGCTGGCCTACATTACACATGGGTGAGAATGAGTTGGGAACAATTTGAGATGCCCTCTTTGTTTATTTTTTAACCAGTACTAGTCCAATTTTAAGGCTTACAACTATAAATTTATCTATTTTCTACCTCAAAATGACAAAAAACCCTCTATTCCCATATTTTGGCAGTTATGGTCCCCAGAAGCCCTGACAGCTGCAGAAAAGAGTCCAAGGCCATCTGGAGCTTTGGAACTGAAGGTTGCCTAAGTTCAACTGAATACTTAAACAAGAATTTAAATGTGTATCTCATATAAATATTAACTTTTAATACGTCTTAACTCTAAAGCAGGGGTGTCAAACTCAATTTCATTGAGGGCCGCATCAGCATTGCGGTTGCCCTCAGGGGGCCGGGTGGGTATGGCCAGGGTGGGCGTGGCCTACTGGGTGGGCATGGCTAGAGTGCATATGGCCTGCTGGGTGGGCGTGGCCAGCTCTACATCGTTGGCATCAAGGGTGCCTATGGGGACCCGGGCAGGAGTGGGACAGATCTGAGGGTCTCTGGCAGAAGGAGGGTCTCTGGGCCAGGGCCAAGTCAGTGGGGGCCGTTCCCTCACTGTTTCCAGGATGGTTTCGCGGGCCACATGAAACCATTTCGCGGGCCGGATCCGGCCCCCGGGCCTTGTGTTTGACATGTCTGCTCTAAAGGGTATATTTATTCTTACTTAAGGTTTCTTTTGCTGTCATATAAAATAAATACATACTTATGCATTAGACATACTCTTGCAATATTGCAGAGTCCTGTAAAGGAAGACAACCAGGAAATGAGTTCAGAATCCAAGGTGCTAGAAGATGAAGAAGACATTCCTTTACCTTCCATAAAATCTGAAGACAGCGGCATTGCTCTTAGTGCTTCATCTCCTGAACTGTTTCAACATTTGAGGATACCTAGGATAATCCCCGAGAAAGATGATGTCTGGAAAAAGGATGGAAGCATGCAGATGACTTTGCACTGTATCCAGGAACTGGTTGCAAAATTTGCCAGTAAATACATATTTGAGATACATTTACAGAATTCCAATAATGACAATGTTTCAAAAGTCCATGACATACCAGGAAATAACAAAGAGAATAATTACCAAGTTGCCATAAATTCTGGGGATAAAAGGCACTCATTTGAATCCAGGCAGATAGTGGTGCCTCAGTTGAAGCGAATGCTATCAGATTTCTTCACTGTACGAGGATCACCTTTTAAACAGAAAGGTCTGAAGCCTTCCTCCCCCTCTGATGAATGTGATAATCCAAGGGATAAAGAGGAGAAAAATTGGGACCTTGATCAAGTTATATTTGATTTGGGAGACACACGAGAGGATTGCAGAGAGGCCTTTTCAGCTCTGTGCTATCTCTTACTGGATTGCACTACATTTCCGGTCTACCTTTCTGAAGAAGAGTCTGAACTGTTGTATTTGTCACTCTTTCAAGTGTCTGGTAAGAAGAACATTCTCATTCTAGCATTCTGATAATTTACCTCACAGAAGAATGCAAAAGAAGGGAGATTTTGAAGGGAAATATTCACAAATGTTAACCTCAAATCTGTACATCTATAAATATAATTAATGAGTGTATCACATTGAATACAATGGATCTTACTATTCAGTAAAATTATACCGTATATACTTGAGTATAAGCCGAATTTTTCAGCCCACTTTTTTGGGCTGAAAACTCCACTTCGGCTTATACTCCAGTCAACAAAAAAAAGAACTGTCCCTTCGTTCGGAACAGGCTGCTGAGAGAAGGGAGGGCTGGGCTCCGCACGGGCCGCGGGTCCGGCGTTCGCCCGCCGAACAGCTGATGGGCGCGGGCGTGGCCGGGCTGTCTCCGGAGCCGGTGGGTTCCACCGGTGTTCAGCGTTCGCCCGACAAACAGCTGATGGGCGTG
This sequence comes from Vipera ursinii, assembly GCF_947247035.1. NCBI lineage: Eukaryota > Metazoa > Chordata > Lepidosauria > Squamata > Viperidae > Vipera > Vipera ursinii. The sequence goes on from NC_139514.1 coordinate 52,712,816, forward strand.
GGCGTGGCCGGGCTGTCTCCGGAGCCGGGCGGGTTCCACCGGCTGGGCTTCCCACGGCTACCTCAGCAGTTGGCGCGGCCGCGGGTCCGGCGTTTGCCCGCCAAACAGCTGATGGGCGCGGGCGTGGCCGGGCTGTCCCCAGAGCCGGGCGCTTTCCACCGGCGTTCGGCGTTCGCCCGCCGAACAGCTGATGGGCGCGGGCGTGGCCGGGCTGTCTCCAGAGCCAGGCGGGTTACACCGGCTGGGCTTCCCACGGCTGCCTCAGCAGTTGGCCCGGCCGCCGGCGTTTGCCCACCAAACAGCTGATGGGCGCAGGCGTGGCCGGGCTGTCTCCGGAGCCGGGCGGGTTCCACCGGTGTTGTTCGCCCGCCGAACAGCTGATGGGCGCGGGCGTGGCCGGGCTGTCCCCAGAGCCGGGCGGGATCCACCGGCGTTGGGCGTTCGCCCGCCAAACAGCTGATGGGCGCGGGCGTGGCCGGGCTGTCTCCGGAGCCGGGCGGGTTCCACCGGCGTTGTTTGCCCGCCGAACAGCTGACGGGCGCGGGCGTGGCCGGGCTGTCCCCAGAACCGGGTGGGATCCACCGGCGTTGGGCGTTCGCCCGCCAAACAGCTGATGGGCGCGGGCGTGGCCGGGCTGTCTCTGGAGCCGGGCGGGTTCCACCGGCTGGGCTCCCCATGGCTGCCTCAGCAGTTGGCGCGGCCGCGGGTCCGGCTTCGCCCGCCGAACAGCTGACGGGCGCGGGCGTGGCTGGGCTGTCCCTGGAGCTGGGCGGGATCCACCGGCATTGGGCGTTCGCCCGCCGAACAGCTGATGGGCGCGGGCGTGGCCGGGCTGTCCCCAGAGGTAAACTTCGTGACCCACCCAGCCCATGCATAAAACAGAAATGAAAAGTCTTAAAAAAGTTTTGCGCGGTTAAATAAACAGCATTTGCATATTGTTTCTCCACGGAGCACCGACAAAATTCGCTCGAATTAAGGAACGTGGGGAGCTAAAGAATCGGGCTATAGGGAATGTCTGGCATGACGGGCAACCCTGGGAAACACGAGGACTGTAGTGCAGTGGCGTAGCGTGGGGGGTGCAGGGGGGGGCGGCCACACTGGGCGCAACATCTGGGGGGGGCGACCGGCGGGCTAGGGCAAGGCTGCTCGCGAGCGAGGGGTATCTGTGCCTGCGCCGACACAGAAACGCTTCTCTCTCCGGGTGGGGGAAGGCTCGGCGGCTCCCTGGGTCTATATACGCCTCTGTATGCGCACGCCGCCTCGCGCTCCCGCAAACGAGAAAGAACGGCAGCGTCTGTGAGCCTCGCCAGCGGCGGCGTTCCTCGGTGTGGGCGTGCCTGCGTCTTTGGGTGTGAGGCTTTCGGAGAGGCTGCCTTTGGCTCCTGGTACTTGCAGCCGGTTTAAAAGAAATGAATTCTCGCCCGCTTTCACAGACTTGTTCTTTTACACCGGCTGCAAGTACCAGGAGCCAAAGGCAGCCTCTCCGAAAGCCTCACACCCAAAGATGCAGGCACGCCCACACCGAGGAACGCCGCCGCTGCCGTTCTTTCTTTCTCGTTCGCGGGAGCGTGAGGCGGCGTGCGCATACAGAGGGAGCCGCCGAGCCTTCCCCCACCCGGAGAGAGAAGCGTTTCTGTGTCGGCGCAGGCACAGATACCCCTCGCTCGCGAGCAGCCTTGCCCTAGCCCGCCGGTCGTGCCCCCCCGATGTTGCGAGCCTCGCCAGCGGCGGCGTTCCTCGGTGTGGGCGTGCCTGCGTCTTTGGGTGTGAGGCTTTCGGAGAGGCTGCCTTTGGCTCCTGGTACTTGCAGCCGGTTTAAAAGAAATGAATTCTCGCCCGCTTTCACAGACTTGTTCTTTTACACCGGCTGCAAGTACCAGGAGCCAAAGGCAGCCTCTCCGAAAGCCTCACACCCAAAGATGCAGGCACGCCCACACCGAGGAACGCCGCCGCTGCCGTTCTTTCTTTCTCGTTCGCGGGAGCGTGAGGCGGCGTGCGCATACAGAGGGAGCCGCCGAGCCTTCCCCCACCCGGAGAGAGAAGCGTTTCTGTGTCGGCGCAGGCACAGATACCCCTCGCTCGCGAGCAGCCTTGCCCTAGCCCGCCGGTCGTGCCCCCCCGATGTTGCGAGCCTCGCCAGCGGCGGCGTTCCTCGGTGTGGGCGTGCCTGCGTCTTTGGGTGTGAGGCTTTCGGAGAGGCTGCCTTTGGCTCCTGGTACTTGCAGCCGGTGTAAAAGAACAAGTCAGTGAAAACGGGCGAGAATTCATTTCTTTTAAACCGGCTGCAAGTAACAGGAGCCAAAGGCAGCCTCTCCGAAAGCCTCACACCCAAAGACGCAGGCACGCCCACACCGAGGAACGCCGCCGCTGGCGAGGCTCGCAGACGCTGCCGTTCTTTCTTTCTCGTTTGCGGGAGCGCGAGGCGGCGTGCGCATACAGAGGCGTATATAGACCCAGGGAGCCGCCGAGCCTTCCCCCACCCGGAGAGAGAAGCGTTTCTGTGTTGGCGCAGGCACAGATACCCCTCGCTCGCGAGCAGCCTTGCCCTAGCCCGCCGGTCGCGCCCCCCCCAGATGTTGCGAGCCTCGCCAGCGGCGGCGTTCCTCGGTGTGGGCGTGCCTGCGTCTTTGGGTGTGAGGCTTTCGGAGAGGCTGCCTTTGGCTCCTGGTACTTGCAGCCGGTGTAAAAGAACAAGTCTGTGAAAGCGGGCGAGAATTCATTTCTTTTAAACCGGCTGCAAGTACCAGGAGCCAAAGGCAGCCTCTCCGAAAGCCTCACACCCAAAGATGCAGGCACGCCCACACCGAGGAACGCCGCCGCTGGCGAGGCTCGTAGACGCTGCCGTTCTTTCTTTCTCATTTGCGGGAGTGCGAGGCGGCGTGCGCATACAGAGGCGTATATAGACCCAGGGAGCCGCCGAGCCTTCCCCCACCCGGAGAGAGAAGCGTTTCTGTGTCGGCGCAGGCACAGATACCCCTCGCTCGCGAGCAGCCTTGCCCTAGCCCGCCGGTCGCGCCCCCCCAGATGTTGCGCCCGGTGTGGCCGCCCCCCCCCTGCACCCCCCACGCTACGCCACTGCACTACAGTCCTCGTGTTTCCCAGGGTTGCCCGTCATGCCAGACATTCCCTATAGCCCGATTCTTTAGCTCCCCACGTTCCTTAATTCGAGCGAATTTTGTCGGTGCTCCGTGGAGAAACAATATGCAAATGCTGTTTATTTAACCGCGCAAAACTTTTTTAAGACTTTTCATTTCTGTTTTATGCATGGGCTGGGTGGGTCACGAAGTTTACCTCTGGGGACAGCCCGGCCACGCCCGCGCCCATCAGCTGTTCGGCGGGCGAACGCCCAATGCCGGTGGATCCCGCCCAGCTCCGGGGACAGCCCGGCCACGCCCGCGCCCATCAGCTGTTCGGCGGGCGAACGCCGAACGCCGGTGGAAGGCGCCCGGCTCTGGGGACAGCCCGGCCACGCCCGCGCCCATCAGCTGTTCGGGGGGCGAACGCCCAATGCCGGTGGATCCCGCCCGGCTCTGGGGACAGCCCGGCCACGCCCGCACCCATCAGCTGTTCAGCGGCCGAACGCCGGTGGATCCCGCCCAGCTCCGGGGATAGCCCGGCCACGCCCGCGCCCGTCAGCTGTTTGGCGGGCGAACGCCGGACCCGCGGCCGCGCCAACTGCTGAGGCAGCCATGGGGAGCCCAGCCGGTGGAACCCGGCCGGCTGTGGGGACAGCCCGGCCACGCCCGCGCCCATCAGCTGTTCGGCGGGCGAACACCCAATGCCGGTGGATCCCGCCCAGCTCCGGGGACAGCCCGGCCACGCCCGCGCCCATCAGCTGTTCGGCGGGCGAACGCTGAACGCCGGTGGAACCCGCCCGGCTCCGGAGACAGCCTGGCCACGCCCGCGCCCGTCAGCTGTTCGGGGGGCGAACGCCCAATGCCGGTGGATCCCGCCCGGCTCCGGGGACAGCCCAGCCACGCCCGCGCCCATCAGCTGTTCGGCGGGCGAACGCTGAACGCCGGTGGAACCCGCCCAGCTCCGGAGACAGCCCGGCCACGCCCGCGCCCGTCAGCTGTTCGGCGGGCGAACACCCAATGCCGGTGGATCCCGCCCAGCTCCGGGGACAGCCCGGCCACGCCCGCGCCCATCAGCTGTTCGGCGGGCGAACGCTGAACGCCGGTGGAACCCGCCCGGCTCCGGAGACAGCCCGGCCACGCCCGCGCCCATCAGCTGTTCGGGGGCGAACGCCCAATGCCGGTGGATCCCGCCCGGCTCTGGGGACAGCCCAGCCACGCCCACGCCCATCAGCTGTTCGGCGGGCGAACGCTGAACGCCGGTGGAACCCGCCCGGCTCCGGAGACAGCCCGGCCACGCCCGCGCCCATCAGCTGTTCGGCGGGCGAATGCCCAACGCCGGTGGAACCCGCCCGGCTCTGGGGACAGCCTGGCCACGCCCACGCCCATCAGCTGTTTGGCGGGCAAATGCCGGACCCGCGGCTGCGCCAACTGCTGAGGCAGCCGTGGGGAGCCCAGCCGGTGGAACCCGTCCGGCTCCGGAGACAGCCCGGCCACGCCCGCGCCCATCAGCTGTTCGGCGGGCCAACGCCGGTGGAACCCGCCTGGCTCTGGGGACAGTCCGGCCACGCCCGCGCCCATCAGCTGGTCGGCGGGCGAACGCCGGACCCGCGGCTGCACCCACGGTCGGGGGTGAACGGGGGGCCATGAACGGCCACAGAGCACACGTGCCGGCAGGGATGGCTGGGAGAAGGCTGGAGACGGCTGCCGGTGGTTGCGCAGCTCCATCAGCTGAGAGGCGGCAAGAAACAGCCGCTGGCGGAGTCAACGAGCAGCTCGTCGTGGAACAGAATATAGATATGTTGCTAAGAAGGGGCCAAGCTTATACTTATACTCCGGCTTATACTCGAGTCAATAACTTTTTCCAGTTTTTTGGGGTAAAATTAGGGGTCTCGGCTTATACTCGCGTCGGCTTATACTCAAGTATATACGGTATGCTCATTTGTGGATGATATTTCTGTGTTTCGCTTGTCAGAGCAATTAAGGGTTACACAATTTAATAATTTCTTGAATAATTTAATCAGCATATTACCAGGTAAAATGCCATCACTAGTAAAATTAGAAAATGTACCAGCTGGATTAGCATCAAAGTAAAGTTAGCGAAAAATTAAGAGTTATTGTCATGCTTTTCAATAATTGCAGAAACAGAGCATTTCAGCTATCATATATTTGTAAGCAAATAATTCAAAGAGATTAAGCATTCTTAGTAGCTTTGGAATATTGACTGCCACTTGGAAAAAAATATTCATAAAACTGATGGAATAATAGGTCATCTATATACATTCCAAAACAGAAATACTGAGATGTAATAGATGAATTTACACTAAAATACTGTAATACACGCAAAGTATAAATTTGATAAACACCATTCAATATGGGAATGTCATTTTTATATTTTTCAAATCTCCAGTTTAATGATTATGGTGAATAACGCACCAAACTCTTTATCACTTTCATTAGGAGGCAACGAGTCCAGTTTTCCCTTGTGGCTCAAATCCTTGGTGACAATATGTTGCTGTGTTAATGACTGCTACGTTCAGAATTTGGCCATTTCTGTACTGCTAGAAGTTATCAACCATTCCCAGTCACTGGCATTGGTTATTGAAGACAGAATTAAGCGATATAAAATTCCTGGGCAAAACCCCTTCTTTGGAAGACTGCAGATGGTCACAGTTCCTCCTATTGCTCCTGGAATCCTAAAGCTAATTTCAGAAAAAACTGATTTCTATCAGGTGCTGTGTTTTTTTTCCCACTTAAGACATTTGTGCATATGAGACAATGGAACATTTAGAAGTCATGTTGTTGTCATTATTATTACTTGAAGATAGCGAATAGCATTTCTTGTTACTTTCCTTACTTAAACTAAGCCAACAAATAACAGAGCCACTTAAGCAGGCCTGAGGATAACCAGTTAAACTAGTACTCTTTCTCTACATGTTTGCCTTACATCATGGTTGCTCACATGTTTAGCAAATATTTATAGTTGCCTTACAACATGTCTTCTCATCTTCATTAAGGGTCTTATAAAATGACATTTTGTACCAAAATTGTAATCCCTAATTACTATCCAAAACCAATGGCATAATAACTCTGATCACAAATTTGATCAGCAACCAATTCAGTAGAAAACTGTTGAGTACTAAGGAGCTACGATTAAGTGTCTCTCCAGCCCAATTTAGATTTTTGTTGACATATTTCTTATTTCTGCTATTTTTTTTTAAGTAACAGATGTAAGGATGCAATTCAAGTTAGCACAATACATGTTAATTCATAGTCAGTAAAGGTAGTCAGGGCAACTTTGGTAATGAAGTCAGCTGTGTTTTAGTATTCATGTTGTTGCTTGTATTAGCATAGGCTTCAATGAATTAGTTGATTGGCAATGAAAATGGACAGAGAGGGGCTGAGTGGAGAACAGAGGTTTTCCAGGAATTGGTGACCAACATGGCACTGTTTTGTCAAAAATAACTGAGAATCACTGAACTAAAGGCCCTGTGTTAAAGTTGTTGAAGGAGCAGAAAGACAAATGGAGATAACACAGTAATTTACAATAATAGCATGTGATAGTGCAATCCAAGATAACCTACAATCAGTATTCTTTATTAAGGTAGCTAAGCATTGTAGTGTCCAGGATTTCAGATAGTAAGCAACTGTGAATAACTTCAATAGAAAATAAGTACATAAAGACTGTTCTTAGCTTGTTTCTTCCCATGTTAATTCTGAAATGCATTCAAATTTCTGTATATCCATTGGGGAAAAATAATACATTATATATCGTAATACAATTTAATATAGAGTTAATGAAAATTAAGACCGAGATGTTTTTCATTAATATAGAACTTTCTTTATCCTATGTTAAATTTTCCTAAAATGGCTAATTTGATTTTTTTTTAAATTACAACAGAGAGTTGCTCAAGTGCTTTGGAATCAGCTAAACAAAGAGACACGAGAGCATCACAATACTTGTGTAGAATTGTTCTACCGTCTACATTGTCTAGCTCCATGTGCTAATATCTGTGAAGATATTATCTGTCATGCATTACTGGATCATGATAAAGTAAGGTTTGGTATTTTGCAATCCTGACCTAAATCAACTCTTCACAGTTTTACTTGAGCTTCTTTAGCAGTATGCCAAAGGCAAACTTCAAAATAGTTAAAGTTCTCCATGACATATGAATAATTATTATTTCTGTTATGTAAAATTATAATTCAGCAGTATTTTGAGGTCCTTAAGTTAAATACCACTGTTATAGAAGATAGTACATGCTTAAATATAGGGCTATGTATTGGGGAAATTCCAACATCATAATCATAATTATATACATAGTTGTGGAAAACATGTGATGAACAAAACTGCATAAGAATTAGAATAATTAGAAAAACAAGGATAAAGTAATACTAGAGCATTTTAACTCCCAGGACAGACATGGGGGCCGGATCCGGCCCGCGAAGTGATTTCATGTGGCTCGCGAAGCCATCCTGGAAACAGTGAGGGAACGGCCCCTACTTGCCTTGGCCCTGGTCCAGAGACCCTCCTTCTGCCAGAGACCCTCAGATCTGTCCCACTCCTGCCCAGGTCCCCATAGGCACCCTTGATGCGAATGATGTAGAGCTGGCCACGCCCACCCAGTAGCCCATACGCACTCTAGCCACGCCCACCCAGTAGGCTACGCCCACCCTGGCCATACCCACCCAGCCCCCTGAGGGCAACCGCAATGCTGATGCAGCCCTCAATGAAATTGAGTTTGACACCCCTGCCCTAGGATATCACAGATCTCAAAGTAATGTTTTGGAAAAAAGAAGCATTAACACCATAACCAAGTAAGACATTACTGAACTCACATATCAGACTATTTCAAAAAGTCTCAGCACAATGGCTTTTTAACACACTACATTATTAATTGATAAGGTACATGTGATCTGTCTCACATACTGTATAACCTGCATCTATATAACCAGCCTATCTTTCCCTTCCTCTTTCCCACCTCATCATCCCAGTTTAAATCCTGTGTCAGTTTAACCACTCCATGCATCTGATGAAGTGAACTATAGTTCACAAAAACTTAAACCTGTTTAAAATTGTTTACTTATAAAAATTGTCCAAAAATGAAGAAATAATACACTCAATCATTCCTGATGTTAATAATATTTTCTTCCTAAGCCTCATTTCTCTGATCGGCAAAGATTAAAGAAGAATTACTCGTTTTACTGCTGCCATTTTAAATTTGACATTTTCTAAAAATATATTAATTTCCATTTTTATTTTTATGGAATTGTAAATATTGATTTGTTTAGCTATATATAGGAAAAAAAACATAAGTATAATAAACGCTACTAAGAACTGCTTCCCATATCCACAAATTATTTCCGTGTTCTTTAATTATCATAAATGTTTACAGATTTGAATGATAGAAATATGTGTATTTAAATATAGTACATTTAACTAATTTTTCTTTTATTTTGGATTTCTTTCCTGCAAGTGCATGAGACTGGAAGCACTGTTCAGATTCTCCATCTTGTGGCATTTGACTAGAGAAATTCAGGGCAGTAGGACTACATCCCACAGCAGATCTTTTGATAGGTATAACTATTTTGCATTGGTATATTTTAAAAAACTTTATTTAGTGCAATCAGTATAATGGAAATAGACTAACTCATGTTTGCACAAGGATGTTTATTTTCATTTCATTATTACAGTGTTGGGTGTTGGTACTCTGTGTTGTAGTCTTCTCAGAATATTATCATTGTTTCAGTAGTTCTGTTTCTTTTTTTTCCTGTAGATCCCTGTTTGTTGTCCTGGATAGTCTGAATTATTCAGATGGAGCAATTAGTGCTGCAGCACAGGGTTGGTTAATACGAGCACTCTCCCTTAACGATGTTACAAGAATTCTTGAACCTGCCCTTCTGCTTTTATTACATCCCAAGACCCACCGTGTCTCCCTTCACTGTATCAAGCAGAAAAACTCAGCAGGTAAGGTTATATTTAGGAAAACTCATACTGGATCCAGCCAAGATACCATCTAGTCTAGAGTGTCTCTTTCCCAAGATGATCATTCAGATACATCTGGGAAGAATACAAACAACAGTTCTCCTTTTGCTTCTCTCTGCCAATTAGTTAATGTATTTTAGTGGGATGTTTTCTTTGAACTAGAATTTTATTTAACGAGCAAAGATAATATTACTTATAGATCATGCTAACTAATTTAATGCTTTTTCAAATTATTTTAGTTGATGGCTATCACCATTCCTTGGTCTATAGAATGTTATAGCTTACAGAGAAGAGCAGCAAAGTTGATTGGGGGACTGGAGGCTAAAACATATAGGGAACGGTTGCTGGAATTGGGTATGTGTAGTTTAACAAAGAGAAGGGTGGGGGTGACATGATATCAGTGTTCCAATATCTCAGGGGCTGCCACAAAGAAGAGGGAGTCAAGCTATTCTCCAAAGCACCTGAAAGCAGGACAAGAAGCAACAGATGGAAACTAGTCAAGGAGAGAAGCCACCTAGAACTAAGGAGAAACTTCCTGACAGTTAGAACAATTAACCAGTGAAACAGCCTGCCTCCAGAAGTGGTGAATGCTCCAACACTGGAAGTTTTTAAGAAGAGACTGGACAGCCATTTGCCCGAAATGGTATAGGGTTTCCTGCCTGAGCAGGGGGTTGGACTAGATGACCTCCAAGGTCCCTTCCAAATTATTATTATTATTATTATTATTATTATTATTATTATTATTATTATTATTATTATTATCTCCTATATGTACTGATAACCTCACTTAAACAACTTATTTATATTTTTTAAAAAGCATTGCCCATATCACCATTAGTATGTTTCTTCCTAAAGAGAGCAAAAAAAAACTCTTTAATTTTCTTGAAATGAAAGTGCTGCAAGTCCTTAATAATAAGCTTCACTCCATGAAATAATTCGAAAAGTTACAATTACACATTTCAGATTTGACCAAGTAACTGTTTGTGTATGTGTGTGTACGCAATATATATGAGAAGCATTATGATAGTGGTAATTCTGTTTTCAGTCTCTCTCCTCCTCAGCATGGTATTTTCCTTTTGCATTGCTGCTGTATGAGTGTTTGTGTATGTATGTGCCTGTATTTATAAAGCATACTTATTTTAAACTATATGTTCTTTTTAGAAGACATATCTCTATGGTATAGAAAGAAAACCGTCTTTCAGGAATCAGTGAAGTCTCGAGACCTGTGTGAAAGCAGTTCTGAAGAAACTTTGCCACTGAGCCAATTCACAGTTGTGGACAGAGAAGCTATATGGGCTGAAGTTGAAAAAGAGCCAGAGAAATCTCTATTAAAAAATGAACTCTTTGTAAACAAACCTTCTCTGTATGCTGAATCACTGCTAGAAATGAGCAAAGATGAGAGCGAACACACTGAATCTGCTGATACCAGTACTGAGCCTGTGGACAGTGAAAATACTTCATCATTTTCACCTTCTCTTGAACAGCAAGATCTGAACCGTGAGGAGAATAATAGTGCCTCAACAGATGGCAGAAACAGTATGAAGCGTACTGGTTCTTCTAATGTTTATCCCGCTGATAGTTCAAAATCGAGTGCTATGATAAACTTAGTACGTACCGATTCTGATAGAACCCGGGCATCAGAATCTCTCTCAAGTGATGATGAAATGGATTTGGAGCTTCAAACACTTATAACATCTAGATTACTAAAGCAACAGAAAGAAAAACAGGAGATGGTTGAAGCTCTCTTTAAACATGTTCTCTTATACATACAACCGTATGATTCAAAAAGGGTTCTGTATGCATTTTCTGTGCTTGAAGGAGTGCTTAAAACAAATCCTAAAGAGTTTATTGAAGCTGTTGCAAGTACAAACATGGATACAAGTTCCACAGCTCATTTGAATTTAATCTACAATCTATTAGCTCGCCACCAGGAATCACTTGTGGGACAGAGCTTTTATGGCAAACTTCAAATTCAGTCACCAACAATGTGTCCCCATTCATTATTAATAGAATTGTTAATGTATCTATGTTTAAGTTTCCTGCGTTCTTATTATCCCTGTTATCTGAAGGTGACTCATAAAGATGTGCTTGGCAATAGAGATGTCCAGGTGAAAAGTGTTGAAGTATTGATCAGAATGGTGACTCAGCTGACAACAATGGCCAAATCAACAGAAAACAAGAATGTAGAATTCATACGCAACTTGCTTGGAAGATGCAAAATTCAAGAATTTGTCATTCTTTCTCTCTCTGCTTCTATGTATGTTAGTCAGAAATGCTATGAATGTATGTTAGCTAATAAGTCTAATGGTTTAAGTGAGCACTATATCCTTGAGGAATGTCTTATCAACTTTGGTCATGATCAGATCTGGAGTGAACAGCCTTTACAAATTGAATTACTTAAACTTCTGCAAGTGCTAATAGTGTTGGAGCACCATCTTGGGCAGACTCAAGAGGAACAGGAAAATCAGCCAGCCCTGTCTAAGGAATGGCAGAGGGCTCTTAGTTTTCAGGAAGCTATCAGTGCTGTACAATATGTGCATCCACACCCTATAACCTCTCAGGGGTTATTTGTGTCTGCAGTAGTTCGAGGCTTGCAGCCAGAATACGGCTATGGTATGCATCCATCTTGGGTAGGCTTGGTTACGTACTCTCTGCCATACTTTGGGAAATCTTTAGGATGGACAGTAGCCCCATTTATTGTACAGATATGCAAGAATCTGGATGAGCTTGTCAACCAATATGAGCATGAAGTGCTGAAGATGTCAACTAAAATGTCAGCAAGGTAGGGAATACTACTTGTTCTCTGTTTTGCTACTTTAGGCTTTTGATGGTATGAAATACTCCACATTTTCAAAGTAAAAAGTTAATATCTACAGTGCGCTTGGGGGTTTTTTCTGTAGACAAGAACAGGATAAGAAGTAGGAATATGTTTGTATACTTTCTTGGAATATTATGTGTCTTAACACATTATCATCTAGGGCAGGGGTAGGCAACCTCGGCTCTTTTATGACTCATGGACTTCAACTGCCAGAATTCCTGAGTCAGCATAGCTGACTCAGGAATTCTGGGAGTTGAAGTCCATGAGTCATAAAAGAGCCGAGGTTGCCTACCCCTGATCTAGGGTGATTAGTGGCAATTAATGCTCATGTAGAGTTTTTGCTAATGATTAAGCTTGAGGTACCAGGAATTTGGTATTGAGAGCCTTTGGCCTATAAAGCAGAGGTCCCCAACCTTTTGGGCACCAGGGACCGGTTCCTTGGAGAGAGGTTTTTTCATGGACCAGAGGGTGCGTGGTTTTGTGTGCTGCCTGCATCTCGAAGATGGAGCTTTGCTTGTTTGTGTGGCCCGGTTACTGGCATGCCGCGACCTGGTACTGGTCCACTGACCAGGGGTTGGTGACCCCTGCTATAAAGCATATGCTTTACTATTGCATAGTTCCTTTCCTTTCCCGAATTAGGTGGTTCCATCAAAAGGAGTATGTAGATTAGGAAAAAAATATCATTTCTTTTATTTGTGGTAGATTTCTCCTCTACCGAACATTCTGCTTTTGCTTTCCCCTGCCCCTAACGTTTTAGGGGAAACTTTTAGTTATATGTTTGTTTTTATGGATAAATGGTTCTTAGCTAAATAGCCATAGCATATATTTTCTCTGAAAAAAAGAGTGAATAAAAATGTATGGCTAATAGACAGTTACTTATTGAAACTTTCTTTCCTAAAGCATAAATTATAAAAGAGAGAACATTACACCAGATTATCCTTTAACTCTTTTGGAAGGACTTACAACGATTGGCCATTTTTGTCTTCTGGATCATCCAAACCATGCCAGAAAGGTACGTGTATGCAACCAAATCATTCTTATAGTAATATTTGGGGGAGCAAGAATGGTAAAGAAAACCATTTTTTTATATTACTGATTTTTTTTTGTTCTAGTCACCTTTCAATGCTGATCCAGCAAGTCTAAGAAATGCTAGGAATGCCATTTTGGAAGAGTTTCCTCGAATCATTAACACCATGTCTCTCCTCTGGAATGTCATTAAAAAGGAAGATTCTCAAAAAAGACCATCTGATTTCCTAGGCGTAAAAGGCTGTTCATCAATTTATTTCAAAGCAACAAAAGTATGAATATTTCTCTAAGCGATTGGAGCATAAGATGATAATATTTTGCAATGTGCAATTTTTACAGATAGTATGGAAGTTATTAACAGCTTTTCTAAAAGATTACATTTTGAAATTTAAACCATTAGTGTAAAATCAAACAATTACATTTTCTATTGTTTCAATTTTTCCAGTTTTATTTTGCTAATATTAATTACATGTAAACAGATACTTTTTCAACAGCCATAAAGAACAAACCATAGCTTTGTTCACCATAATTTCATCCAGTTCAGGGTCAGAATCCCTGAAATGTACAAACAAGAAAGGAACAAAAATATGATTAGTGTATTTTTATTTTTTTAAACAGATATTAAAGAATAAAATCCTAGACTTCTTGAATCCCCTCACTGGACAACTTGGTGTGCAACTAATAGCTGCAACAGCAGCAGTTTGGAGCAGCAAAAAACCTCATAAATATCAAACAAAGGTAAAAGAATGCAAAAGTCCAGTGGATCATTCCACTGCCAAGGTTAAGCGCTAGACCTATTACATTCATGCATACAAACATATATTCCTTTAGAGGTAAGCAGTGTTATTCCAAGCATATAAAAGTGTAGCAAATAGCAAACCAAAGAAACTGAATACATGCACAGTTAATGTAGTTTACACCAAACATATTTCTCTCTATCTTTAGAGATTATCCTTGTTTCTACACAGTGTTTTATAAAATGCCTTTGTTTCTTTGAATTTCTCCCTTCTTTTCAGAATCTGATCTACTTTATGTCCCCACAACTTTCTTGGTCTTTCCATTCTTTTAACCTATTCACTCTTCTTTCCCATATTTCTTTTGCAATTTGATACTTGTTCAGTGTTGATATAAAGCTAGTGCTCAGTTAACAACTGATTAACAATTTTTCAAACTTAAAATGGCACTGGAAAAAAAATAGTTTTAAAAACAGTCCTCAAATGTATGACTGTTGTAGCATCCCCGTGGTCACCCGGATGCTATTTTTGAGCATTCCCAGCTGGCTTTCAACAAGCAAAGTCAACGGAGAAGTCAGCAGTAAGTTGTAAGTCACAGTCAGGTGGTGTCATACTTCATAACCTGCAATGGTTTACTTAACAATCGCAGCAGACTGATATCTTACGTCTGGCACAGTTATGTGATGTTTCATTTAATGACAACATCACTTAGCGATAGAGTTGCCAGTTCCAATTGCAGTCATTAAGTGAGGACTACCTTTACAAAGAAATCACCACTAGCTATTCATTCTTGATTCTGTCTTTCTTGTTTTATCTTGCATACTTCTTAAATACCGCATTTGTGCTCCAAGTAATTTTTATGTTTCTCCAGACATATCCAATTCTGTTTCCTACATAATCAAGTGGGTAAAAGGACACTTATATATATGCTGACATTTTCAGTTGTTACGATAAACATTTGTTCCTTGCATACTGCCTACCATCTTTCAATCACTACTTAAATGTCTTTAAAATTTATTCACCCGTTTTTTCATCTTTAGTAAATTCTACTGAAATATTATTGAAGTATTGATTGGTTGTAGTTGTTGCTATTTAAATATAACAATTGCTCTATCCCAGTTTTCTCATTAAATAAAAGTCTATTTTGTTTTGAAAGTTTAATGTTGGATCTACCCTCTTCTTGTATTATATAATTCACTGCAGATCTTTTGAGTTCTGAGGCAACAACATGGCATCAGCTGCATACAAAAGTACACATATATTCATATTTTCAGCCAGTATATTTCAAGACATTAAACAACCTAGGGAACATTTTTATGTCTGCTTAGTGCTGACTATTCATTAAATTTTACACTTGCTTTACTTCTGTCATATGCCACTTTTGCCACACTCAATAGCCAACCTTCAACACAAAATATTCCTATTCACGTTATCATTTATTATTGATTTATTAAATTTGCTGCCCATCCCGCTACAAGGAGACTCTTAGCGGCTTACAATGTTAACCATGCTTTATCATATGAACAGGGACTATGCATGGAATTGTTTGATGTATTACGAATTATGTAACTTAGTAGGTGCTCATTAGTAAATTTTAGCTTTAAGTATTAAAAGTACTTTGCATATTTTAATCTTTCTAATCAATGAATATTCATTTACTCCAGTTGTTCAAAACCATGATTAAGAAAATGAAAGTACTCCAAATTATAAAGCAAACATGTTAATCATGTTTTCTTCTTTTCTGTTAGAAATGGCAGTAAATTCCATCTCTGTAGAACCAGCTTCATCTGATTTGTTACTTTTAGGAAGTCACAGGTTATATGAAATTGAAATGTAAAAACGTTTCTTCCAAGCCACTATTCTCTGGCAAACTAATATTAACGCCTTTAAACTGAAGTTTCTGGGACTGAGGTGGGTTATGGGGAGGACTTCATGGACACAAACACAAGAACTGTATGTATGGGACTTCTGGGAAGGTCTAATGCAGCTTGTGTGTGTTGAATGTTTCTCATTCCTATAGTAAATTCTAAAAAATATATGAGTAATAGTGTCTTTTTCTTTCTTTCAGATGCCTCCTAAAGCTAATACATCACAGCTAATATTGGTTGACCTTGTTTGTGCTCTCAACACTCTGAAGACTGACATTATACTGCAGCTAATAAAAGAAGTTGTAAAGAAACCTTCTCAAATTAAAGGCGAAGAGGTAGAAGGATGTTTAATGGAACAGTGTAACTCATCTAAAATGATGAACTAATATTTACTTGGGGTTTTTTTATGCAGGCAGAGAAAGCAGGCTTTTTCATTAAAAGCTACATTTCTTAAAAAGTTTTGAGTGTTAACTGCTCGTATTTATACAGATCATTTACAGCTAGTTCTCGACTTACAGCCACAATTAAGCCAAACATTTCTATTGCTAAGCAAGGTAATTAGTAAGTGATTTTTCCCCGTTTTATCACCTCTTTTGCCACAGTTGTTAAGGGAATCACTGCAGTTGTTCACTGAATCACATGGTTAAGCAAATCTGGCTTCCCCTATTGACTTTCCTCGTCAGAAGCCAGCTGGGAAGATTACGGATGTTGATCCCATGATCCTGGGACAGTGCAGCTGTCATAAATACATGCCAGTTGCCAAGGGACCATGGAGATAGTGCAGTGATCACAAGTGTGAAAAATAGTCATAAGTCCCTTTTTTCAATGCCATTGTAACTTTGAACAGTCACTATGCAAATGGTCATAAGTTGAGGGCTATCTGTAATATAATGTACTATATTTTCTTTCCCAGAAATCTGCTCTAGTGGATATCCCAGTGCTTCACTTCTGCAATGCTTTCATTCAAAGGTAAATAGGCTTCCTCGCACATATTTCAGCTATTAAGACATGCATATGCCCTCCTATAGAATTTTTATTCCTGGTAGTGCAAGGACAGAAAAATATTTCAATTAAAATAGCTGCAAATGTGTTAAGATATAATATCTATGACATTTCTTATTATGATTTATTACAATGCAATGCAGCATCTTAGATTGTTATTCTAGAAAAGATTTTTTTTTAAAAAAAAATCATCAGTCCTAGTCATCATCGTCATAATTACGTAACAGTTGTATTAAAAAGAAACACTGGCAAATCTTGTGTACTTTAACTTACATATGCATACATACATATTCATTATTTGTAACTCAAAGCAATAACAAGTAAATGTAGTTTTTTTAATTAGCCTCTTCTGCAAATCTGTATACTTCCTTCAATATTTTCTAACTGAAATATAATCCTCCCACTCTCAGGCTTCCAGTTTCAGCCCTGCAGGAGAACTTCCAGTCATTATTGGGTGTGTTTAAGGAATCTGTGCAATTGAATTTAGCACCACCTGGTCATTTTTTGCTTCTCAGGTATGACAGTAGCAATCACTTTGGTACATGGGCTAATAATCACAATTGATCATTTTGCTGAGTTTTGTTTATTTTTCTGCAGTACTCTGAATGACTTTGTGACAAGAACTCCAAGCCAGGAGAATAAAAAGAATCAAAAAGACTTGCAGGTACTCCGCAGCATCTTTTGAATCTCTGCATTTGGATTTGGAACTGTGTACATGTGTAAATTAGTAGGTTATTTACTCACCATGTAACAAATTTTGCAAGCAAACTAAAAGTATATGAAAGATCAGTAATTAATCTCTCATGCTATGGATGAGATTCAACTATAATGCTGAAACAGTTGCGTAAAAAAATTTTTTTTTATTGAATTGTTCCCAATTTCAGAATGTCATCTAAAACTTGTCTGTTTTCCCAGACCTTCAAGCAAAATGATGGTTGTAGATTGTTTTATTGTAATTCAGAGTCTTCTGAATTATTATTTTTATTATTTTTTTCTTTTCATTGTTCTTACTTTTTTAACATAAGTTATCCAGGATCATCTAGAATTGGGCAACGTCTAATTGATATGAATAACTGGAATTTTTCAGAATTTAGTAAATTCTGTTGGCTCTAGCGTGCACACTTCTGAGACAACTGTCTCAAACAAACAATACTGAAGTCCACAAAAGAACAGCAAACTATTCAAGGAAAAGTTGTTGTTTTTCCACCGTTGCATATTATCTATTTCTGTGGATTGCTTTTCCTTCACAGTCTGTTTGCCTTTCAGGATGTAACTCAGAAAATATTGGAAGCAGTGGGAAACATTGCAGCTTCTTCTCTAGAACAAACTAGCTGGCTTAGCAGGAATCTGGAAGTGAAAGCTCAGTCTCAGATCTCTTTAGAAGACTCCAGTGTGGAAAATAATCTGCAGGGTAAGTAAACCAGAAGTTGCATTAGTTAACAATCAAAGTATGGAAGACAAGTTTTAAATATACGTATATATTGAAAACTTGTGGCTCAGTGGGTTAGGACGCTGAGCTTGTCGATCACAAGGTCGGCAGTTTGGCAGGTTGAATCCTGAGTGCTGCGTAGCAGAGTGAGCGCCTGTTACTCATCCCAGCTTCTGCCAACCTAGCAGTTCGAAAGCACGTAAAAATGCAAGTAGAAAAATAGGGACCACTACAGTGGGAAGGTAACAGCGTTCCGTGCGCCTTTGGCGTCTAGTCATGCCGGCCACATGACCACGGAGACGTCCTCGGACAAGCGCTGGCTCTTCGGCTTTGAAACGGAGATGAGCACAAGCCCCTAGAGTCCGAAACGACTAGCACGCATGTGTGGGGGAACCTTTACCTTTACTATATAACATTTAAGCTTAATGTTTGATGAAATGTAGCTTTTAATAGTAGCATATACCAGGCTACTGCCTGCCACGTACTTTTTAAATCATAAAATGGGGGAAAGCAGCAGCATCTGAGAGAGAGAGAATTGAAGCAGACACAAAACTATCTGAAACTGAGCCAGCCAGTATTTAAAAGTATTAAGATATTTTTCACATAATTCAAACATCTCTGATAACTTTCCAAACCCGGTTTTCTCAGGGTGTCCAGTCATTTACTCTGAATGTTTTTGCTCATGTCATAAAAATACATGTTTAAGGTATCTGCTTTTTGCAAAACCTCTAATGAGGTTCCTGAATTGCCATTAGTTGTGCCTTAAAAGAGCATTTTGCATCAAGATTTAAAAGTCTCCTGCATATATGTATATGCAGGCCATTCAAAATTATAACAGTCCATACAGATAACTGTCAACCTTCATTTGAACATAACCAATAAAGTAAAACCTACGGTCTTGATTTCAGTATTACATTTGTTTTAGTTATTAGGATCAGTGATATGATTCAGATTCAGAAGCTGAAAAACCTATCCCATCTAAGTCTCCACCAGCCTCTAAAAATAGCTGAAGAGAATACACGTGAGAGGCAACTGTGTAGGCCAGACATGTCAAACACAAGGCCCGGGGGCCGGATCCGGCCCGTGAAGTGGTTTCATGCGGCCCGCGAAGCCATCCTGGAAACAGTGAGGGAACGGCC
This sequence comes from Vipera ursinii, assembly GCF_947247035.1. Lineage (NCBI taxonomy): Eukaryota > Metazoa > Chordata > Lepidosauria > Squamata > Viperidae > Vipera > Vipera ursinii. The sequence goes on from NC_139514.1 coordinate 52,731,892, forward strand.
CCCACTGCCTTGGCCCTGAGACCCTCCTTCTGCCAGAGACCCTCAGATCTGCCCCACTCCTGTCCAGGCCCCCATAGGCACCCTTGATGCGAACGATGTAGAGCTGGCCATGCCCACCCAGTAGGCCATACGCACTCTAGCCATGCCCACCCAGTAGGCCACGCCCACCCAGGCCACACCCACCCAGCCCCTTGAGGGCAACCGCAATGCTGATGCGGCCCTCAATGAAATTGAGTTTGACACCCCTGGTGTAGGCTAAATCACCTGATGTAGTCCTCCTAGCTTGACAAGTTCTGAGCTTAGCAACATGTTGCAAATTAAGAAGACAAAAGCAAAGGAAATCATGATTTATTTACGTTTTTACACGTTACATATTTAGACTAGATGCTTTAGGCAACAAGAGGATTTTCAGTTTGTGTGAGATTTATTTCATTTCCTATGGAAATTACCAACATATATGGCAAGGCTACATTTTACAAATGTATCGGTTTCAACATTGTAATTACTATAATTTTTAAAGTAATGTTCTAAAACAAAAATAAAATAAAATAAAGGGAAACCCAATGCTGTCGTGTCCACAGATCATTCCACAGTGTCATCTGTGGTGTCTGCCTCTGCTCCATCCATATACAGTGTTCAAGCTCTAACTCTCCTTGCAGAGGTGAGTCTCACTTTTTTGTTATTGTAGTTGTTAGTTGAGCACTTCTGTAATTGCTGCTTTTCGTGTATGCGTGTTGTGATTCAGGGTCAGCCTGTGGGTTCGGCAGTTGGGTTGGACGATTCAGAGGAGGAGGAGGGGAGTGTTGGAGAGCTTGCTGATGATGGCCTTGAGGCTCCGCAGAGCCCTCAGCCAGGCCCTTCCCATCTGGTTACGATGCAGACCCAGCTGTGTGAGCCTGACAGCGTGGATGAAGATGACCCACAGCTGGCCCTGTTCAAGGATGCCCGACACAGGAGGCAGTCAATCAGGAGTAAACAGAGGAATGCAATGGGGCACCTCGGAAGGAGGCAGAGAGAAGCCACACCCTGAACTGTTTAAAAGGGAAATGTGTGGGAGGGCTGGTTTGCTGAAGGCAACCGTTTGAATAGCTCCTGTTTCATGGTTCATGTCTTGTTTTGCTCTGTTTTATGTTAATAAATTTGGCAGGCTTAGTTCCAGCCTCTTGCCGTTTGTAAAGGGGTTGTCCCTGCCTTTTCTGCAGGACCGGTAGTAGGCTGGTACAGAACAATGCGTTTGTGTGTGCACAGATGAAAGTTTTGCATGCCTCTTTAACTCCCTTGCGATAAGCGTAAAGTGCTTGGCTTTTCTGAACCTTGCATGACAAAGCAAAATCAAAGGTGCTATATTACCCCTAACTATAGCACACAATAAAAGTTGGGGATATTCTGAATTTTCAGTATATTTTTTCTACCTATAAACATGTCCTGTTTGTTTTGGTAGGTTCTTGCTTCTCTCCTGGATATGGTTTATCAAAGTGATGAAAAAGAAAGAGCAGTCCCATTAATCTCACGCTTGCTCTACTATGTGTTTCCTTACTTACGCAATCACAGGTAAATATCCATTTCTCCTTGGATTATATATATGTAATTATATAAAGTACATTTTCTTAGATCAGCCCAATTCTAGGTAGTTCACAGTTAACAACCACAAATTCAGTGACCGAAGGTACAATGGGGCTAAACAAGTAGTTGTTACAACTAATAATAATCTGGGCAGTTGGCAACTGTCTTTCACTTATGACATGCAGAAGATTATCCCTCCATTGTCTAACACTGAAAATGTACTTGATAATAAATAAAATTGGCGTTCTTTTATAACATCAGGTATCTACCACCACCTATGGCAGTTTCCTTCAGCCCAGTTATATAATCAGTCCTATTCCTAACAACACGGCTTAAACCATTCCAATAATGTTACTCTGTAATATGCTACTAAACTGAATTTTAATTTAGTTTAATTTAGGTTTCTATTTGCACGCACGGTGTATTACTAAAAATTGAAAACCAAGTATAGTATAATAGTATAGTGGGAATACTATCTGGTCAGCACTGAAGAATTTAGTATGTGGAGATATGCTGTGTAAGAATTGTCTATGTTTATGTGATCTGCTCATTTTATTCCTGTCTCTTTACAGTGCCTATAATCTTCCCAGTTTCCATGCTAGTACTCAGTTGTTAAGTTCCTTAAGTGGCTACGCCTATACCAAACGAGCATGGAAGAAAGATGTTTTAGACCTATTTATGGATCCTGCTTTTTTTCAGATGGATACTTCATGCATTCAGTAAGATATATATTTAAAAGCGTGTGACATGTTTTTGACTGAACTAACTGGGAAATTGCAACAGGTTAAAGTTGAGTTGTAATTCTAAGGTGCACTTGGAATCAATGCCAGTTAATTAAAATTCATTAGCCTTCATTAAAGGAATTAAAGGAATATGACATCACTGTGCAAAGAAAAAAATCTTAATACTATTTTCATGCTCTATTTTTTCTGAAGCATGATTTTAAAGAAATCCAAGATTCAATATGTAAGTTTAAATAGAATTCTTGCAGCAACTGAAATTGAACACATTTATTATAGCATAAATTTGTGGATTAAAGTGCACAAAAGAGTGTTTTATGAGAAACATATTAGTCTTTAATGTGCCACAAGAATCTTGGATGATTTTGTTACAAAAAGGAAATATATTTACCCTCCTCTAAATAGTAATTAAAATGATATGTCAAAAAAGAAGTCAACTTTATAGAACATCAGTTATAAACTTTGAGTCATCTTATGACTTATCTTAAGCTTTTATGACTTGTCATAAATGAAAAGCATATGCACCAGGTTTCATATACCCACTATGCAACATATTTGCAGAATTTTCATGGGGTGTCATTTTTACACTTGTTTAACAAACAATGATACATGGTCTCCATTTCACTTACACCAAACTGCTTTTTTTTCCAGCTGGCGAACCATTATCGATCACCTGCTTACACATGAAAAAACTATGTTTAAAGATTTGATGAGTAAGCATTTTCCCATAACTGTTACCAAGTTAAATGCTAGAAAATACAGAATACAAATAGAGAATGGAAAAATCAAGAAAGCTATTTATTTGTTCATTTAGTAGATTTTATATAATTCTAATGCCAAAGTTTTTGTCAATTTACATTCAGAAAAAGTTGAAAACTAAATGCCACTAATGCATTATATTAAAACACAATGACAGCTGTCATAGGCCGCTTTTTACGCGGCCGCACTGACAGCTGTCAAAAGACTACATGTGCGCAGCCGCCCACGCGGCCTACAAGCACACGCGGCCGTTTGACAGCTGTCAAACGGCGCGCATGCGCATTACCGACTGAACTGTCAAAACTGCGGCAGGCCCCCGGCGGCCGCCGCAAGCTGTCAAAGTTAGCGCATGCGCAGTAGCGGCGGCGAGCTGTCAAAACGCCGGCCGCGCGCCAAAACCAGCTGACGGGATTCCCCTGCCTAAGTAACGCGCTAGCGCTGTCTCCGGGGAGATTCTGCCCTAACAGCTGACCGATTGGCCCCCTGTTCTTGGCGGGAAAACGCGCCCAGCTGATTTGCTGTCCCGTTTGACAGCTGCCTATATAAGGCATGTTTTTCCCTGTTCTCTTGTCCGGGCTAACTGAATAAACAACCTGTTACTAAAGACGCGTCTCCCTTGTCCTTCCTGCCGATAAACCACCTGGCGACGAGGATGGGATCCCGGTACTAGCTGAAGTCACGGGCCGTGAGCGTGGCTGTCCGGTCAACCGCTGAAGTCACTAACTAAGTCACTGACCGGACAAGCCAACCTTCCAGGTGCCCGAAGTACCGCGGACCCGGTATGGCAAACCTAGGACATATAAGGGAGTTCGACGTCCGGCACCCCGAAGGTTGGGAGTCGCATTTGGGCCAGGTCGAGGGATACCTCCTTGTGAATAAAATCACGGAGGACCGCCACAAGGCCGCCGCGCTCCTATGCCTGAGCGGGCCAGCGGTTTACGATGTCGCCGTTGGCCTCTGCAGTCCGGACCCGGTCGCCACCATTCCGTATGCCGAGCTCACGGACCGCCTCAGCAAACACTTCATGCCAAGGCGGTCAGAACTGTATTGGCGGCTCTCTTTCGCCCGACGGAAGCAGCAGCCGGGTGAAACTTCCACCGCTTTCATCGCGACCGTCAGGCACGCCGCCCGCAAATGCCATTTCCCCGACCTGGAGGACCGGATCCGCGATCAAGTTATCGCCGGTCTACAGAACACGCGTCTGCAGAGGAAGCTTGTGGCAAAGCCCACAATGGACCTCGCAGAGCTCACGCTGGAGATAATGGCGTTCGAAGACAGCCATCGCGACGAAACCGAGACGGTTGGCGAAAACTCAGGCAACTCTGTCCATCAGGCCAGGGAGCTCGATCAAGGGCCGCCAGAGCCCGAATCCGGGGTCGATGCGATCCTCTCCCACTTCAACCGGATGACCGCCGGCCGGGAAAGGAGCCGCAACCAAGACCGACAATCGGGCCCCAACACGAAGAAGCCGCAAACCAACGCCAGGGCAAAGTGTGCAAGTTGCGGCGGAAGCCATGCCAGAGCCACCTGCAGGTTTAGGAACGCGAAGTGCCACGGCTGTGGCAAGACCGGCCACATCCGATCAGCATGTCGCAGCCTAAACCGGGAGACCCTCCACGACCTTGACGAAATCCCCGCAGGTAGGACAGTCCCTCCCCGCCCTCAACCAAGGGTTATAGGGTCCGTATGCTCCCTAACAAAAACTCCCGCTAACAACATCCCCAGAGCCAAGGTTAGAACGTGGGTCAAAATACAGGGAATCCCCTGTGAAATGGAGGTCGACTCAGGATCCTCCGTTTCCATCCTGTCAGGGGACACCCTCCAGAAGATAGCCAACAAAACAAATCACCGCATTCCAATCCAACCCTCCAGGGTCTTGCTGGCAGATTTTCAAGGGGCGCAAATAGATTTAAAGGGACAAGCCGTCCTGAAAGTAGATTTTTAAAAATTCTCAGGCCACTTAACAGCCCAAATAACCAAGCAACCAAGAACTAGCTTAATAGGATTAGATTGGTTTGAGGCATTAGGCATTCGCCTCGAAGGGACAAACCGCATCCAAACCAATTCTTTAGAAAATATCTGCAAAAAATTTGCGGATGTGTTTGACGGCTCACTGGGCAAATACAATGGCCCCCCCATCGACCTCAAGTTCAAACCGGAGGTCGGACCAATTAGAATAAAAGCCAGGAAAGTTCCCTTCGCCCTAAAACCAAAAATAGACAGGGAATTAGACCGCTTGCTCAAACTAGGAGTCCTAGAACCCACTGACAGCGGAACTTGGGAAACCCCCATAGTGACACCTGTCAAACCCAATGGTGACGTCAGAATCTGCGCGGACTATAAAGCGACCCTCAACCGCGCACTCAACCCGCATGCGTACCCAGTCCCGTCAGTAAGAGATGTTCTTTCAGAAATAGGGTCCGGCTCCATTTTCGCCAAATTAGACTTGGCACATGCCTTCCTGCAACTCCCTGTAACCAGGGAAACCGCAGAAGCCCAAACCATAGTGACGCACAGAGGGGCGTTCAAAGTGAACCGCCTCCAATTCGGCATCTCCGTGGCACCTGGAATATTCCAAGAAGTCATGGAGCGCACTCTCAAAGGCATCCCCGGAGTCTGCCCGTATTTTGATGACGTCCTCATCGCCGGCGACTCCTCCCACTCCCTAGCAACCAGGCTGCACGAAGTCCTCTCAAGATTCCGCGCAGCTGGCTTAAAATTAAAACGTGAGAAGTGCTCAATCAGAGTACCCTCCGCAGAGTTCCTGGGGTACAAAATAGACGGCAAAGGCATTCACCCCACCAATGCAAAAATACAAGCAATACAAGCCGCACCCCCCCCTAAAAATAAAACGGAGCTCCAGGCATTCCTAGGGCTCCTAAATTTTTACCATTCATTTCTGCCCGGAAAAGCCACAATAGCAGAACCCCTTCATAGACTCCTGGACAAAGGGGCCCCCTGGAAGTGGACCCCACTTCATAATGACAGCTTCAAACAGCTAAAACAATTACTTTCCAGCGATACAACCATATCGCACTACAACGAAACCTCTATGCATCGCCTGTGATGCTTCACCTTATGGCATCGGGGCAGTCCTCAGCCACTCCCTTAACGATGGCACGCAAGCCTCAATCGCATACTACTCGAGGACACTTTCAAAAACCGAGCGCAATTACGCGCAAATAGATAAGGAAGCCCTGGCTATTGTAGCTGGAATTAAAAAATTCCACGATTACCTCTACGGCAGACCTTTTACAATCTATACAGATCACAAACCTCTCCTGGGCATATTCACATGGGACCGCCAGACCCCGCAAATTTTATCCCCGCGAATGCTTCGCTGGACGACATTCCTCTCTGCCTACTCTTATCAGTTAATCTACAAGCCTGGAAAGGAAATGTCCCACGCAGACGGCCTTAGCAGGCTCCCACTGCCCCAAATAGACCCTGATCCAGCCCCAGCCGGCCAAGTCCTGGCCATACAAGAACTCACAGAATGCCCAGTAACAGCTAAAGACATCGCACTTGCCACAACCAGGGACCCCACCCTCAGCAGGGTACTCTCATGGGTCACATCAGGTTGGCAATCAACCTGCCCCTCACCCCCCATCCAACCTTATTTTGCAAAAAGACAAGAGCTTTCAACACATTTAGGCTGCATCCTTTGGGGCTGCAGAGTAATAATCCCTTTATGCCACAGAGCAAGAGTTCTCCAAACACTACATGAGGGCCACCCTGGCATTTCAAAAATGAAGGCCCTGGCACGCAGCTATATCTGGTGGCCATCCTTAGACAGGGACATTGAGCAGCATGTAGCCGGCTGCTATCTCTGCCAGCAAACCAGACCCTCCCCTCCACACGCCCCAGTTCACAAATGGGAAACCACTTCCAATCCTTGGTCCCGCATCCACCTCGATTACGCAGGACCGTTCCAGGGACAAACCTTTTTAATTATTGTAGATAGTTACTCTAAATGGCTGGAGGTTCTCCCGGTTTCAAGCACCACATCAGAGGCCACCATTCAAGCATTAAGGGGAGTTTTTGCCACCCACGGTCTACCAGATGTCATAATCACTGACAACGGGCCTCAATTTACCTCCCGTGACTTCCAGATCTTCACGAGGAGGAACTGTATTAGACACGCAACATCGGCTCCGTTCCACCCGTCCAGTAATGGCCTCGCAGAGGTCATGGTGAAGACCACCAAAGACTCTCTGCGCAGAATGATCGTCGGAAACTGGCACCGTCGACTCGCCCGCTTCCTCCTCGCTCACCACACCACTCCCGTGTCCACCACCGGCAAATCTCCAGCAGAACTAAGATGGGGTCGCCGACTGGTCACTCGACTCGATAGACTGCACCCAGACAGGCCAGCGGCCGAAAAAACCAACAATTTGCCACACAAAACATTTTCTAAGGGACAATATGTCTGGGCCCGAAATTATGGGGGAAGGGATAAATGGACCCAGGGGGTGGTTCTCGATCAAACCGGCCCCCTGTCTTACACCATAAACGCGGGCGGGGGACTCACATTTAGGAGGCACGCAGACCAGCTTCGCCCCCGGTCACCCCCCAACTCCTCCACGCCAGAAGTGGCGGACGGAAATTGGGAGCCCCCCAGCACCGACTACCCGGAAGAAATCCCGAGCCACACAGACCCTCCGCCCATTCCCCCCGTAGAAGCCCCCGAAACCATAGAAGCACCTGCTCCCCGCAGATCCACTCGTCAGAAGAGGCCGCCAGCATACTTAGCGGATTTCGAATGGGCCGGAAGTTCGCCGAACAGTTCCAACACCAGTTGAAAGTTACTCCAAGTTGTGTGTTCAGTTCAAGGGGGGGGGGAAAGGGGTGCATTATATTAAAACACAATGACAGCTGTCATAGGCCGCTTTTTACGCGGCCGCACTGACAGCTGTCAAAAGACTACATGTGCGCAGCCGCCCACGCGGCCTACAAGCACACGCGGCCGTTTGACAGCTGTCAAACGGCGCGCATGCGCATTACCGACTGAACTGTCAAAACCGCGGCAGGCCCCCGGCGGCCGCCGCAAGCTGTCAAAGTTAGCGCATGCGCAGTAGCGGCGGCGAGCTGTCAAAACGCCGGCCGCGCGCCAAAACCAGCTGACGGGATTCCCCTGCCTAACTAACGCGCTAGCGCTGTCTCCGGGGAGATTCTGCCCTAACAGCTGACCGATTGGCCCCCTGTTCTTGGCGGGAAAACGCGCCCAGCTGATTTGCTGTCCCGTTTGACAGCTGCCTATATAAGGCATGTTTTTCCCTGTTCTCTTGTCCGGGCTAACTGAATAAACAACCTGTTACTAAAGACGCGTCTCCCTTGTCCTTCCTGCCGATAAACCAACTAACAATATAAAGCACGAATAAAGTTAATAGCCTGGACAATATGCATTTGAAGACATTGAAAAGTTAAATTTTGTAGTTAGGACCCTAACTATGAAAGATCAGTACAAACAACTCGTTGGATATACACAGTGGCTGCAGTAGCAATAAGTAGAAATATTTCAGTTATATTTTTAAGTTTAGAGAAAAAACTTTTCTGGTTTATCAGTTAAAAATATTTGAAGTTCTGTAAATGTCAGTAGATTGATGTCATAATAGCTGATCTGTAAACATTAGCTTTAGTTGGTCTGATAGTTTACTACAAGATGTAAGCAAGTAGCTCAAGAGAATAGGTTGCATATAAAGGGCAGTTTAGTACCATATGATTCATATGTTTCTGTTATAATTCTGATCCTTGTACCAGCTAAGACAATTCTTGAGATAGATATATTAACATCCATTTTTTTAATTGTAGATATGCAGAGTAGTTCCTTAAAACTTTTTCCAAGTTTTGAACAAAAGGCAATGCTGTTAAAGCGTCAAGCCTTTGCTGTTTTCAGTGGTGAAATTGATCAATATCATCTTTATCTTCCTTTGATACAAGGTGAGTGATAATTTGTTTATGTTATAGATAAAGGATGTGATATAACTTATAACATTAACTAAAAAGGATAAAATATTTTTAGAATGAAATTTAAAAAGGCTATAAGCAACAGTTTCTGTATATATGGCTGTGGAAGTGTGGAATTCATTATTTTAATAACTAATTCAAGCACACATTCCAACTTGATGCTTTTTGATAATGCAATTTTGACTCGCATTATCCTAGCCATCATGGTAAGTGCAACATGTCTTGTAGACAGGAATTACCAAAAAATGTAATATTATCCCCAGATTCAAAATCCACTAAAGTTATAAATTGATTTCCTTTTTAATGAGTGAAATAAGTATTTGACCCTTTCACAAAACATGACTTAGTAATTGGTGGCAATCACAGAGGTCAGACATTTCTTGTAGTTGGCCACCAGGTTTGTTTACATCTCAGGAGGGATTTTGTCCCACTCCTCTTTGCAGATCCTCTCCAAGTCATTAAGGTTTTGAAACTCACATTTGGCAGCTCGAACTTTCAGCTCCCTCCACAGATTTTTTTTTAATTCCATTTATATCCCGCCCTTCTCCGAAGACTCAAGACGGCTTACAAGCTTAGCAGTAGCCTTCATTCTATGTATATGCCTGCTTACTAGGGCTTTCACACCCCTCCCAAGCGGCATTATTACAAAGTCAGCTTAATTGCCCCCAACAATCTGGGTTCTATGGGATTAAGGTCTGGAGCCTGTGCATGTGCTTTCTTGAGCAGGGGGACCTAGCGGGCACTTGCAGGATTTCAGTCCTTCATGCCGTAGTGTGTTACCAATTGTTTTCTTGGTGACTATGGTCCCAGCTGCCTTGAGATCAGTGACAAAATCCTCCCATGTAGTTCTAGGCTGATTCCTCACCATTGTCATGATCATTGAAACTCCACAAGGTGAGATCTTCCATGAAGCCCTAGACCGAGGGAGATTGACAGTTATTTTGTGTTTCTTCCATTTGCGAATAATCGCACCAGCTGTTGTCACCTTCTGGCCAAGCGGCTTGGCAACAGTCTCATAGCCATTCCAATCTCGTGTAGGTCTACAATCTTGTCCCTGACATCCTTGGACAGCTCTTTGGTCTTGGCCATGGTGGAGAGTTTGGAATCTGATTGATTGATTGCTTCTGTGGACAGATGTCTTTTTAGAGGTAACAAGCTGAGATTAGGAGCACTCCCTTTAAGAGAGTGCTCCTAATCTCAGCTTTTTACCTGTATAAAAGACACCTGGGAGGAAGAAATCTTGCTGATTGATAGGGGATCAAATACTTATTTCACTCATTAAAATGCAAATCAATTTATATCTTTTTTGAAATGCATTTTTCTGGATTTTTTGTTGTTATTTTAATGCTCACTGTTAAAATAAACCTACCATTAAAATTATAGTCATATGGTCATTTCTTTGTCAGTGGGCAAAATCAGCAGGGGATCAAATTTTTTTTCCCTCACTGTATATCAAATCAAGATTCTACTTTACTTGCACAAATACACAGATATATTCATTGTCCTCCATAAATAAAAAGGACAGGCTTCTATCCAATGTTAGGGTTAGGGAGATAATTTACATTTGCAGTTCTAGGATGGGCTAACTACATTCAATTCACTACTGACTTAACATTGTTAGTTAAATTGTAGAGTCATGGCCATTACTCAATAAATATTACAACTTTTGTTTGTATATCACTTGGTAACACAATGACATCATCTGGGCCTTTCATTAAGAAAATGTACTGTGTACTCAGTACTCAGCCCAGAAAATGTACTGTGTTGGACAGGTGTAGGCAGGCAAAAATGTGGGTGGTGTTGTGATTCAGGGTCAGCCTGTGGGTTCGGCAGTTGGGTCGGATGACTCAGATGAGGGGGAGGAGGGGGGTGTTGAAGACCTTGCTGATGATAGCCCTCAGGCAGGCCCCTCCCACTTGGTCACCATGGAGACCCAGCTGTGTGAGCCTGACAGTGTGGATGAAGATGACCCACAGCTGGCCCTGTTCAAGGACGCCCGACGCAGGAGGCAGTCAAGTAGGAGTAAACAGAGGAAGGCTGTGGGGCTTCTCGGAAGGAGGCAGAGAGAGGCCACACCCTGAACTCTTTATAAACGGAATGTGTGGGGGAGGGCTGGTTTGCTGAAAGCAACCGCTCAGATAGTGTTTCAAAGCTCCGGTATCTTGGTTTGTGTCTTGTTTGTTTTGTAATAAATTTGGCAGACGTATTCCAGCCTCTTGCCGTCTGTAAAGGGGTTGCCTTTTCTGCAAGGCCGGTAGCAGGCTGGTACAGAACAGGTGGGAATGACAAAACATGCATCATGAAACAAAACCATAACTCACACAACTTCATGAGACATGGGCATGTAAAGACAAATTTTGAATAACTTCCTTGTACAGATCTCATCGTTCTGAAGTAATCTTTGCTTCCTCTGGATTACTATGCCCCTGGTGCTCTAGTTTTGCTTACATAATTCTGCATCTTCATCAAGATTATCAATTTGAATCCCTAAGCTGAGTTATAATTGATTCTTCTGGCAACTTCAATTTTGTTGACATACTTACTGTCAGCTCTATTCACAATTCCTTCTTTCTCTTAGCCTGAGAGAGTTTTGATCTTAAAAAGTTTCAGTACTGGTTTGAAAAGAAAGGTGAGATACAAACTAACTAATAAATCTGATGGTAACCAAACAAACCACTTACATTTCAGTACTTTTCTATTCAGTACGCTTAATGGTTTTAATTAGGTAGAAATTACTATTATTTACAAGTATTAAGTTTTAATACTTGAGTTTTTAATAGTCTGGATAATCTTTCTGTATTTCAGTAAGCCGTCATGAGTTAACATTCAACAGCGTATAAAATAGATTACATTGTCTGTTAACTTGCCCTCTTTTTTTTCTTTCTCTGTTGTAATTTTTTTTTCTAAGAGCGATTGACCGACAACCTACGTGTGGGACACACTTCTTCAGTAGCTGCCCAGATGTTTCTTTTTTTCAGGGTACTTTTACTGAGAATTTCCCCTCAACACCTAACCTCTTTATGGCCAATCATGGTGACAGAATTGGTAAGTAATAATTAGTAGCAGAATGATACTAATAGTAGAATGAGTGATATTTGAAAGAAAGAAATATTTACTAATACAGTTTTCTCTTTTCTCCTCCATTTCTCTGGTCATCTAGATTCAAACGTTTATACAGTTAGAGGAAATTCTAATGGCTGAACCAGCAAAGTAAGTTTTTCCCCCCCAATAAACTTAACAAAAAACAGATAAAATAAGAAATCTGATCTTAATAGTTAATAATGAGGATTGAAATTAGTTCTGTTATTTTAGAATTAAACTACAGTTCAGAAGTAGTAGAATACAGGCCATGCAGACAAATAATACACCACACACAAAAAAACAATATCCAATGCTCAGTTTCTGGATCTAGACTTTAGGAGGTATCAAGTAATAGGAAAGAAATCTTGTTCAAGAGCTTCTTGCAGGCAGAACTGGCTCAGGTAGAAAAATGGGCTGCCCTGGTATCAGGTGGCATTTCACATTCTAGGTCTTATTCTTAGAGTTCACACAAACTTTGCACCAATAAAGGAAGATATTTGTACGTGCACTTCTCAGTACAGTGGATTATTATTTTATACGTACATTTTATTTTTTTACCTTTTTTTGTAATTTATTAATTCAAACACCTGATAATTGGCAGCTCACCATTTGAATACTCATCCAGGAACACTGACTTTAAAATGACTTCAAGATTCTCCCCAGGATATTAAATGGCACTTTTCTGCCTGCAAAGAATCTTTTTGAGAGGTTGCTAATACGCAGCAGTTAGGGCCAGTGGAACAATTATATTACTAGCCCCCTTGAAATTATATGGAATATAATATTTGTACCCATTTTGTTGGTTGGTTTGGAAAAGAAAGGAATGTTAAATTTAAAATAGAAATGGTATTTTTTTAATGGAAATGTCTTAGCTGCATTAGCTAAGTTCCAGTAAAATTAAGTTTCAGCGGTCTCGTCTTTTCAAAATTCCAGATGCATTTGTATTTGTACTCTTGTATGAAAGGGTTTAATTAATTGTTCAGTTAGTTTTCACATTTAAAAAAAAATCACCAGGTTTGTTCTGCAGTCTTTATTATTTTTTTTTATGGATCTTACAGAAACAACAAGAAAATGAACAGACCGAAAGCACCATCAAATGGCAGTGCTGGGTTACTTGGTGACATACACCAGAATGAATTAACCTTGTATTTATCAGCCTGTAAATTTTTAGACACGGCACTTTCTTTTCCACCTGACAAGATGCAGTTGTTTCAGATGTAAGCTTTATATTTTTATTCTTGGCAAAATAGTAGAGCATTTGTGGGTTATCTCAGTGTAATCTGACTGTGCTTCTCTTTCTGCTGGATAGCTATACCACTTCATTAGTTTTATCAAATCTAATATTTTTCTGTCACTTTCAGAATCTGGTGAAACATGTGCACCTTAAATATAAATTTAAATGCATAAAATAAAATTTATAGATACAGATTATATTGCAAGAGAATTCACCTAAGATCAAAAATAACAAATATGTAATATAGCAATATATATGTGGAAATAAAGTTGTATTTTTTCTTCTTCTTCACGTTTGTAGCATTTGCAGAATTTCTGGTTTATAAAACGAAGGCAAAAATTGTTCCTATGGGACTAAAATGACAAAAGTAACAAACATATGTAGGCAAATTTAAACAGCATGTAGGTTTAAAGATTGTGTGCTGTGTCCCAAATGAGATAACCAGCGTTTTGGAAATGAATACTTTTTCCTGTTAATCCATATGATCAAAAAATAAAGCCATGTTAGATTTTGTACCTTACAGTATGTCTGTTTTTAGGTATAAGTGGGCCTTTGTTCCAGAGGTGGACATGCAGAGTTGCAGCATGATTTCAGATGTAATGGAAAATCACCAGGAATGCAAGCCTCATGTCGCTAGAATCATGGATTTATTGAAGCTAAAATATGGGGCAAGTACTATCTTCATCAAATAACTTTTATTGCCTGAAACTCCATAGTTTTCTTATCAAAAAATATTTTGAAATCAATATGCTGCTCAGATATACCCAAGACAGTGTGAACATTATTCTCATGTATTGAGCAGAGCTGCTTCGATTCAGCAACATTGCTCAATATTTGTATATATTTGGGAAGGCATAGTCTAGTAATCCTTCTATGGGACCCAATTCAAGTTAATTGATTAGTAGATGATACGTTAATGTGGTGCATGCCCAATTCATGTAAAATAAGCAAAGTTATTCATACTTAATGCAAAATAAACTTATTATATGCTGTTTTTTATTTTATTCTATTTTGTTTTCTAAAGGTTGTTTAGCTTTTACTGGTGGAAATGTATTTAAGATTTCTACATATGTATCTCAAGTTGTTGAGGGCCTGATGCACATAGATAGCTCACAAACTAGATGTGATTGTTATGTCAAGTTGAATGTGGTTTGTCCAACTTCATTCTTACTTCCCAACTTGATTCTTCCTGTGGTTATGAAACTGCAAGTCCCAGAATATCTTGCTAGCTATGCTTCTAGAGTCATTCTTGTAAATTCTCTGAGCTGTCATCCTACAATATTTTGAGTGCTCAAAAATATGGAAAATATTATCTATAATTTATAAAATAGACTAAGTTAAAAATGTCTATGTTCAAACAAAAAAGTGTGTGTGTGTGTGTGTGTGTGTGTGTGTGTGTTAAATGTTTGTTAAGCATTCAGAATACAGTTGCTTAGTCCCAGACATGGGACAAATCTTATTTCCTGTTTCAGCCTAGCCCAAGGCCATCTACAGGCAGTAGCCACAGCAGTGGCAGCTCATATTTGTGTAAATTTTTTGGCTTGCTAACAAAGAATAAAGGAAGACTGATATGATCATTTCAAACTTATTTGTTCTCATCAGTCAGCCACACCCTTCTGAGATTCGAACCTGGGCTGATTGCACATTAGGCAATTGTTCTAACCCTTAGGCCACAGGCTCTTTCTGTTTGGGGCCTAGCAAGGTATTCTAAATACTTAACAAACACTTAACACATATCTCCCTTGCTTCTCAGCTAACAAAGTGAGAAATATATGTATGTATGTATGTATGTATAAATTTTTGGATTGCTAACAAAGAATTAAAGGGAGACAGATATATCACAGTTGATATTAAATATATATATATATATATATATATATATATATATATATATATATATATATATATATATATATATATATATATATCACAGTTGATATTAAATACATTCATGCAAATGCATATTAACAGTTTGTTTTTTATTTTATTTTTTTCAAGGAACAAAATATAAATGATGAAGCAACAAAAAATTGTGACTTTCCTCTTTTGGATCTTCATTCTGTATCAAATATCACACAATTAATTCCATTCTTTAATACATTAAATTCTGCTTTTAAAACTCAAGGTGGCAGATTACTAAGCACACACAACTCCAAGACTTTTAAAAACAGCTATCCCAACACCAGTGGAACAAGAATTTTGAAGCTACTGGAAGAATATGTTGAGCGTGATTTTATAGATAATATGGAAAATGAATCATTGTAAAACATCTGTTTCATTCTTGTAATCAAGTTTCATTTTGCTAAAATGTGAAATGCTTGAAGCAACATACAACTTTCCATTGCTTTACCAAAACAAATTAGCTTAAGTTAAAATGAAGAATCATTATTTGTCAATTAATATAATCATTTAATTGAGATGCTTATTTATGAATGCAGATTTGTTGACTTTCAATTAAAAAAAATTTCCTTCTACCAGGAAATGTAACATTCTACATTTCTCAAAAGATAAATTGTTCTAATTTTAATTCTGCTCTAAACAACTTCTGCATAGCAACTTACTAAAACAGATTAGCATAGTTTACATTACTCATGTTTTTCTAACCCCAAAGTAATAGTCTACACATTTGCAATATTGATCAGCCTTCTAGGTGGACCGTGCCAGAAAACCAATTCCACAGAATAGTGAAACTTCCTATTTTTATTGAGATTAGCTATAATGGCAGAATCTTGGCAGTTAGATCAGTTTGCCTGAGATGCTTCAGAACGTGGTCTCATTCTGGCCTTAATAATGCTTCAAGTCCTTTTGCCTAGGCAACAGATCATGCATAATCTCCAGCAAGGTCATCCACCTTACTCTTTATAGGTGGTTGACTCATAGCCTTTGGAAGGCTTAAGTCCCCTCTATCCTATTGCAACCCCACATTGCAATAATCATTTCCACTTCAGTGTTAGGCCTATGATTATAAGCAAAAACAAATTTAGTAGCAAGTAGGGTTTCACCAAACCTAATGATTATTGCTTTTTCAGTAAATATTTTTAAGATTTGTCTTTATGTTTCCATGAAATTTATGAGTAACCATTCTAAAACCAGAAAAGGTTTTTTTAAAAACTTGGAAGTTTTAACTAATTTAAAGCCATTGTTGCCTTTTACAGTTTGATGTATGATACTTAATTGTAATAGGCCAATAAGAATGTAAAAGTATGTCTAAGAACTGTATAGTTCCTAAAGACATGTATATATGTTTAGTATGTATGGATTACTAGGCTGCATTGTCAGTACCTACTTTCCAAACCTGTTCGCAGTTTTGCTGACACATTCTTGTGCAAAAATGTACATTTACTGAAAGTATTGTAGAGGTAGTCATTGACTTACAACCTCAATTGAGCCTAAAATTTCTGTTGCTAAGCGAGACATTTGTTAATTTTGCCCCATTTTACAACCTTTCTTGCCTCCATTATTAAGTGAATCATGAAGTTGTTAAGTGGGTAACATAGCTGTTAAGTGAATCTGGCTTCCCCATTGACTTTGCTTGTCAGAAGGTTGCAAAAGGGGATCACATGACCCCAGGACACTGCGACCATCTTAAATATGAGTTGCCAAGTGTATGAAATTTGATCATGTGGCCCTGGGGAGGCTGCAATGGTTGTAAGTCTGAAAAACAGTCATAAGTCACTTTTTTCAGTATCGTCGTAACTTTGAATGGTCACTAAACAAACTCTTGTAAGTGGAGGACTACCTGTATAAGACTGGAAGCAAATAGATTTATAGTTAAAGACGCTTTGTGAAAGACAGTGGCTTTTGTTCCAGCTAAGTTTTTGCACAAAGCTTTGTGATACATGAGCAGAACCAAGGATCAGAAGGTCAAAGATGTCACACAAATAGCTACAAACAGAAAAAACATCGATAACAAAGCAAAAAATGTGTATATTCAAAAACTACTACTCTCTTCTTTAAATGCATTTAGTATTATACTTTTTTAAGTTCAGATTTTTTATGTGACTGTCCTTTCTCCATCTGTGATGATTAGCACTTTGAGTTTCTCAAATAATATACACTGGGCAAAAAACAGCACCAATGTGAATATTTCTGTGTCCCACTTAGGTAAACATTTAAATACCTTTGTTGAATTTCTTAAATGTCAAAAAAATGGCACGTATTTCATTTAATTAGTTTTGATTTTCATTAAATGCCCAATCAGATCATAAACACCTGATGTATGATGTAAAGATGTACTTATTTTAATATTGTAAATTATTTATGTATTTTGTAAACTTAAACAAATATACTTCAATTAAACTTTCTTTATCATTATGAATGTATACTTATGCCTTTCTAAATGTTTTGATCAAAGATATATGTTCTGCTGTATAATAGATACTGCTGTATAATACTGTGTGTTTCCTGTCATGTGGAAATTTAAACATTTCCAAAATCTTTGACAATGTTGCTAGCTCTCAGGGAAAATAAGACAGTCTTTATTTGCAATGCTAGTTGTGTCACAGGAGAATCTCACATGTCCCTTGCTCTTTGTTTATTCTGAGGAAGTGCAGCTAATATTAGCTGTTTTACAATACATATAATTCCCAGGTCTGATTTAATCCTCTAAATTTGAAGTTTAGTATCTTAAATACATTGTAACTTACTCTTCCATTACATCCACCACTAAACTTACTTTCCGTATTTCCTCGCTTCTCCTCCATCCACTTTGAACTTATCTCAGGGGCTGTATTTATGATTTTATTGTAACTTTCACTGTCATTTATAATGCACTTAATTGCTTATTAAGTTAGTTCACCTTCTCATGCAGGAGGTCATTTCCTGCTACATGGTTGAACTTCATTCCAGTCTTGCCAACAATATATTGCCTTTGTTTCTTCATGGCCCTTTTTCCCAAATCCTGTCTAACAAAATGTATTTTAATTAATTGAAAATGTACCTGACCACTTGGATTAACAATCGTTGGCTCTCTGTAATATTTAGTAGATTTACTGTACACAACTTGTAGCTGCACAGCAACGTGAGATTGATAGCAAAATGAGAGCCAGGCTAAAAAGCTGGAGACTATGAATTATAATTCCGCCTTAGCCATGAAAGCCAGCTGGGTGACTTTGGGCCAGTCACTCACTCTCAGCCCAACCCAACTCACAGGGTTGCTGTTGTGGGGAAAATAGAATGAGAAAGGTTGTTTTGTTGGATACGTTTGCTGCTTTGAGTTATATGTAAAAATAATAAAGGCAGGATTATTTTTTTTCAAAATTTGAAATTGTCTGGTTTGGGAAATAGCACTATTGAAACGTTTGTTTTCCAACTAATCATAATATAGATGAAGTTTTGATTTGATACTACTGTTTTAAAATGACTGATAACTGAGTATCTAAGGCACGGGTCGGCAACCCGCGGCTCCGGAGCCACATGCGGCTCTTTGAGCTGTCTCCTGCGGCTCCCAGCCGCCCGGTGCGCGCGCACCTCTTCGAATGGGCAGTGGTGCGCGCGCACCTCTTCAAATGGAAAGTGGCACCGCCCATTCCGAGAGGTGCACGCGCACCTCTCCAAACGAGCGGAGGTGCGCGCGCACCTATCAAAACCTTTGGAGAGGTGCGCGCGCACCTCCGCCCGAACGGGCAGCAGCGCCGTTCTTTGGGAAAGCTGCCGCGGCATGTTTGCAGGCTGCCGAAGGCGGCAGCTCTGCAAACAGGCCGTGGCAGCTTTCCCAACGAGCGGCGCCGCTGCCCGTTCTGAGAGGTGCGCGCGCACCTCTCCGAACGAGCGGAGGTGCGCGCGCACCTCTCCAAACGGGCAGCGGCGCCGCTCTTTGGGAAAGCTGCCGCGGCACGTTTGCAGGCTGCCGAAGGTGGCAGCTCTGCAAATGGGCCGTGGCAGCTTTCCCAACAAGCGGCACTGCTGCCCGTTCCGAGAGGTGCGCGCGCACCTGTCCAAAGGTTTAGAGAGGTGCGCGCGCACCTCCACTCATTCGGAGAGGTGAGCGTGCACCTCTTGGAACGGGCAGCAGCGTCGCTTGTTGGGAAAGCTGCCACGGCCCATTTGCAGAGCTGCCGCCTTCCTCCGAAGGCGGTAGCTCTGCAAACGGGCCGTCGCCGTCACGCAACCGGTTCCATCATACATTTAAAAAATGGCAACCGCGCGCGTCCGCACATGCACAAGAAAAAACATTTTGCGCATGCACAAAACATTTTCTGCGCATGCATGGATGCACGCACGCGGCTCCCACTTTTTATGTGTGATGGAATCGGTTCCCAGTGGCTCTTTTCCTTTTTCAGGTTGCCGACCCCTGATCTAAGGCAATGATTTATGGCAAAAAGAAACTGGGGATGTAATTACATATTTAAAATGATTGGCAAAGGAGAGTGGAGTATTAAGGTGAATAGTTGCTGTATAAAGATGTAATCAATGTTGAATGTAATTTTCATAATGTTATTGCAGAACGCCACCTTGAACAAGTGTTTGTTTCTACCACTTATATTCTTCATTTAGATTGGTCTTTCGTACTGAATGTTTTATTTCTAAATCACAACCTGTTTGAAATATCCACACACCTACAAATGAACAGTTAAAAATAAATCATTTTTAAAACAAAGTTTCAATTCTTAACTTGCAATTATTTTGATTATTATTATTTTTTGGATTTCATTTACCATGGAGCATATAACAGACACTTTGATAGCATATTCTGTAAGATACAGATTTAATCTCTGAATCTAAGAACATGTAGTTTTCATATGGAAGGTTGACATATCTATTGATTGTCATCCTGATGAATGGCACCCCAATTTGTGCCAGAGTAAAAAGTTGTCTATGAAAAACTTGTAAAATATTGAAGAAATATGTAGGGAAAGTTGGTGAGGAAGAGTTGCAGTAATACTGCAGAAAAGATGAAAAACATATTGGCTCTGTCAATTGTATATACAATCCCCAAATTCTCTTGTCTGAAGTCAGCCAGCATTTATGAAGAACATAAGCAGAATAAGCCAGCAAAGAAAAGCTGGAATATGCCACATCATTGTTAATTTCATAATTGTTAATTTCTCCCCTTAAGGTAGACTTAAACTTAGACTTAGTCCAGCAAGTTGAATGTAAAAATTAATGTGAAAGTGGTCGTCCCCAATTAATGATGGTACCTGGGACCAGAATTTCTATCACTGAGTGACACAATTGTAAAACGCATACTCATATGACTGCACCGCTTCATGACAGAAATTCTGACGTTTCCAGTTGCCATCAAGTGAATCACTAGGTCATTAAAGAAGGTCATCACGTTGTTGTCATTTGTGACCAAGTGCTGGCTTCTCTGCTGACTGCTTACAGAAGCTGCAAATGGTGGTTATATGATCTTGGGATGCTGCAATGGTCTGAGGACGAGTCCTAAGTACTATGTGTTCAGCACCTCTGAAAGTTTGAGAGTTTGCTGAATGGTCATTAAACAACAGCCACCTGTAATGGAGAAAGGATACAATCTTGTTTTATACCTTTTTAAATAGAGATGAGTTAAGTCCCAGATGGTTACCTGTAAATTGAATGCTACAGTTTATTTGTTGAATTTATTTGCCACCAATCTCATAGCAAACAACTCGGAGCATTTCTACTACATTATACTACCACAGGGTAATACTACAATTAAGGACACACCAGACATCGAAATGGCAGGGTGTCAAACTGCTGGCCCATGGGCCGGCCATGTCACAAGGAAACCGCACCCACCCCATTGCCGGCAATGGGGAAAACGTTCTGATACGTTGCACGATGTCACGTGACGTCACGAGTTTCACATGTCTGCTCTAAAGTTTTACAAGATACTGAATCAAAGTCTGTCAAGGCAACATTAACTTTTCACTCATCAGCAAATTGTATACACTAATATTAATTCTTACTCAAGAAAATGTTGGTGCCTCATTAGGCTGGTTTCAGATCTGGACATTCCACAGTGGAGCAATAATTTTAGCAGTTATGCGTTAATAAATATTGTAATAGAAAATCATCTTAGATTTAAGAAAAAAAGCTTGTTCAGGCTGCTTGGAGCACAGAGCAGGAAACAACATACTTTTCAAGTCCCAATAGACATGACATTATGAATTAAATTTAATAAAGTTTAAATTAAAATAACATTGTTCAAAGTGGATTTCATGTTCAAAAGTAGAGATTAGCTTAGGTTTCACATTTATGTATTGTTTTGACCCAGTGCTACTCAACAGCTTACTCGTTGAGTAAGGATAGGGCATGAGCAAGGCAGGACTCATGAGAAAATAACCCCTTTTTATTTTAACAAGGCGTTTATGAAATAAACTCCAGATAACCAGTCCTTAGATGTAAAACAAAGAGTAGCAGTCTCTGCTCTCACTTGGCTGAGATAAGTACAAAGTCTCTGAGTTCTCGGCAGCAAGGCTCAATTAGCAATTCAAACCAAACACAAAGAAGTCCGACAAACCTGCATAATTGGCAGAGTCCTGGCAAATGAAATCCAACAGAGAAACAAGATACCAGAACATGAACAGTTGCCTGTGGCAATTGGCGCCTCCCACATCTCTTTATAGTCCAGCCAGGCCGTGGCTTCTTAGAGTCTCTTACTTTTCCTGGAAAGCTGCCCAACTGCCCTCCGTTTTCCTGCATGCCTCTCCTCTCTGTGCATACGAGCATCTGGAACAAGCCCCAGCTGTTCCTTGCTCAATTCAGGCCAACACAGCTGTTTTTCTGCCTTAGTGTGAGTAAATGGGCCCGGCTCTACCTCTGGCTCTGAGTCTTCTTGCTACTCAGAGCCTTCTGCAGACACCCCTTCCCCCTCATCCGATTCAACTGACTCGGCTGCTGGATCCACTGGGAGTCGAGAAACCACAACACTTGTGTCTTAGGTCTTTGGTTATTTTCGAAAACATTTACATGTTTAATACCATCATCTCCAATTGTTTCTGCAAATCAACTGTAGATTTATAAAAGTCCTTCAACAAAAATAATTGTTACATTGAGTATGGAGACTGGAGACTGAAGACGTTGCCAATTTACTAACTAGAGTGCTAACTTGTTAGTTTCAGATCCCAAATCATCATTGCAAAACTATTGAGCAATTATAATGAAATATTTATCACTATAAGACCTAATTCCAATGTTAACAAATAACAAATACCAGCAATCCTTTGCTGCAAATCGGATGTATGTCTTTCCAGTACAGGGTATTTTTGTTTATTTGTTTTGTTTTGGGTAAGATGACCCTCATTCATGAACAATCTGCAATTTTGATTATCTTGAATCAAAATCAGGGCTTTTTTTCTCATAGAACGCTCAGAACAGAGTTCCAGCACCTTTTTTGGATGGAACCTTGTAGGGTAGGCAAGGCGGGTTGTATGACATGTGTGAGTTCCGGCACCTTTTTCTTTTACAAAAAAAGCACTGATCAAAATACTGGGGATATAGCTAAGAAAAAATGTGTATCCTTAGTATTTTAGTTGCATTAACTTTAGCTTGAGAAACTAGTTTTCGTCAGGTATCATAACATCTACTTTTCATACACTTTTTCAGGTCTCTTAGCTTCTTTCATCAGTCTTATGTTCCAGGTTATCTGGAACAAAGGATACCAACCTCTAGAAATGTAAGGTTATTGGGGAAAGGACAATAAAGAAAATCACTCTTTAAAATAATGACAAAAAATAAGTATAATCAGCTTAACAAAATATATCACATTTTAGGCAGTTTAGATTTCAGACCATGTCTAGAATTCTCTGCAGAGACAATAGGCAAAGGCAGTTGAAGATTAGATGTTGCTAGGGATGGCTCTTTTGATCTTCAGGATTTATTATTATTAGTTGTACACTACAATGTATAGAAGAGAACCACTATGGTGAAACTGACTATGTGACTTTGGGCCAGTCACTCACACTCAGTCCCAGACTGGTAAATTGATAAATATCTATCTACCAATCCACAATGGACTAGCATGTGGATTACTTCAAGGAAGAAACGTTCATCCTGCAGTGGATTGATTCAGCTTAACAATAAGATATAAAAAAACAAAAATGAGAAAGAAAACCTAATAGCATATCTTACAATAAAAATAAATCTTAAATCAAAATAACATCAAAAACAAATAAACCTCTGAATATGGCATCTAGTTATTATGTGGAATGCAGTCCTTTTCTTGTATAGCATGAGGAATACAGTATTTGGGAAAGTCAATATTGTTGCAAAGGGAGTGATGAGAGCAGGGCACCCCCTCTTCACCCCAAAGAGACACTACCTTGGCAAATGTAGGAAGAACCCAATACAAATTAGTCTGACTCAGAGGCAGGCTGAGCTAAATAAACTAACACTTAACACACACTGGCTACAAAATATCACAACTAAACCACAGGAACGCAGAACCGGCTAAGAGCAATTAGGATTGACAGGATTAGAACAGAAACACTAAAAAGTACACAACCATAAAATAATTACACTGGATCCTTCCTGGAGCAAAAATTAACACTTTTTAGACAGAATTGATAAAGGAAGTAACCCAACAATAGACACTGACCAACAAATCAGAAAAGACAATTTTTAAACTCACCCAATCAGAAATGACTATTTTGGAAACCGTGAAAGGGTATAAGAACTTATGTTTGAGGACCATTCTGTCTAGTTAGCTGGGGATTCATGCTGAATTGTCAATCAACTTTAATCTCCGTGATTAAACCTCTCTTTCCAGTAGCTGGCTTCACGTTCTATTTGTTCTCCTCTGTGCTGCCTAGGGCAGGGCTTTTCAACTTTTTCACCCATTGTACCACTTTTAGGATATGGCAACATCCAAGTACCACCAGTTGCCTAGAAAGGTGTCAAAAACTTGATGACCAAAAAAAAAAAGGAAAAAGTGATGAAGTACAGGTAGTCCTCAACAGTTTGCTTAGTGACTGTTTGAAGTTACAATGGCACTGGAAAAAGAGCCCCCCAAGCCACAGCCAAGCAAGACACCTCCCTGCCCGCCCAGTGGTGCTCTTTCTCCTGTCCGACGTTTTCATTGTTGTGAGCATTTCTGTTGAGGATTGGCAGCGGGGGGTGGGTGGGTGGTGTTTGGTTTTTATTCCCCCCTCCTCTGCTGGGTGGTTGCAGCAGGTTTTGGTCACTTCACATGACCCTGGGACACTGTGACCATCATAAATATGAATCAGTTTCCAAGCATCTGAATGTAAACCACAAGACCCTGGAGATGCTGCAACATTCCAGCTGATCGGCGCTTCTTCTGGGCTCAGCAGAAGTGCCAGGATCAGCGCTGAGCTCCAGCTGGAGCCTGGCACTGATCCTGGTGCTTCCACTGAGCCCTGACAGCCCTACAGCTCCAGCCATCTCTCGCTCAGGCTTGTGCGGTGCTGC
Source organism: Vipera ursinii (assembly GCF_947247035.1). NCBI lineage: Eukaryota > Metazoa > Chordata > Lepidosauria > Squamata > Viperidae > Vipera > Vipera ursinii. The sequence goes on from NC_139514.1 coordinate 52,756,588, forward strand.
CACCAGTTCAGCTCATTCCCCTCCCCCGCTAACACTTTTCTAGGATGGTCCTGTACCACCTGCCAGGTGTCAATGTACCATAAGTGGTACCCGTACCACTGGTTGAAAAGCACTGGCCTAGGGGAATCCCAGCTGGAAGAGCCTGAATGGGGGAATTCCTCCCAACAGGAGTGTTGTTTTGCCCAATAAACAAAAAGGAACAACTTCTAGAGATTGAGCAGAGTTAGCAAATCAGGCATTTATCAGCTGCCTGAATCAGTCTTCCAAATGTATTCATGATTAAATGATAAATGATACAAGTAGTTTTGTCCATCTTTGTCCCTGTTTTAAAAAGATTAGATGAGAGAAATTTGGCAACTCACCTGTTGCTTTAGAGTAGCCAACACTATTATGGGCTGTTGGTTTGGTCTCTGAGCTTGGCAATTTGGCTGCAAACATTTCATCTCCATTCAGGAGGGGGCGGGGGGACATTGTGCTGTACAGACTAGCAGAATTCAAAGCGTAAAACAACAGCCCATCTACCAACCCTAGCTACTAATATTCAAACACATCACAACACTGTTATTTTCAGGAAAATGGTGAGGCTGAAATATTATTTATGAAATACTTGAAAAACTTGCATAGATCCTGAGTTTTATTTTCTCCTAAGAATGTTCAGGATAAACAAAGCAAACAAAAAGTTTGATTCCACCAACAACAATTAGAAAAGGCCAGGATGGGTTCAGCAATTTTATTTTTTCTACTTTACTTTTTCTGCTAAGAAAAAGCAGAAAGTATAGTGTCTTGCGCAGGTTCCTGGTCAATAAGGACAGCAGACTCGGTCGATTTCAACTGGTTTATTTATCCCTCAGAAACACCAACAGCGCGTTTTAAAACCCCTTTTATACTGAAGCCGGCGAGCCTTCATCCAATCCCCGGCCAAGGATTCTCCCGCCGCTTGTGTTCTTAACCAATCAGTGGTAACCGCATGTGTAGCTGTCAACTCATAGCTGTCAGCGGTAACCGCATGTGGAGCTGTCAACTCGCAGCTGTCAGAGGGAACTGTCAAACCGCAACTGTCAAACCGCAACTGTCAAATGAACTTTTAACTATTATACATTACACCCCTTCCCCCCACAATTAAACAAGTAACTATTTACAGAATTCTTTTGTTTGTACAGTGTTTGTGACAGGTGTTTTTAGTCAGACTCTTGCTGGTGGCCTTCTTGTCCTGGCAGAGCGTCTCAGGGAATCGTCTGCTGTGCATTCCGTGGCTGAAGGTGATGTAGGAGGTAGGGGATTCACAGCCACGGAGTTTCTGCTGCCCTGGTGATTTAGGGCAATATTGGGGGGGGCCAAAAATGGGGGTCTCTCCCGGAGTCTGAAAGGTTTCCTTGTCCATCTTGCTGGGACGTTTCCTGGGTGTTGTGGGCAGGGGTGCCTGGTTCGCCCGAAGATGATTGACCACCCGGAGCTTGAGGATGATTGCTCAATCCCCTTTTTCTCAATTGATCTATGTGCCGTCTAAACTGATGGCCCCCTCCCCCCTCAACAAGATAAGAAATAGGCCCCGTGCGAATAATAACCACTCCAGGTACCCATTTGTTCCCCAGCCCTAAGTTTCTGGCCCAAACATAATCCCCAACATTGAATTGTCTTGGAGGAACTGGTAGCTCTGTTTCAGCTGCCACCCTGTCAGGGTGCAATCTGTCTAGTTTTGTAACCAGACGGAGGCCCCAACGTAGCTCTGCTGGACTCCTGCCGGTTGATGTGCAGGGGGTAGAGTTCTGGGCTAACAGAAACTGGGCCAAACGTTGGTGCCAGTTGCCCGTGATGATGCGACGTAAAGCGTCTTTAGTTGTTCGGACCATAACTTCAGCCAGGCCGTTAGTGGATGGCTGGAAGGGAGCAGAGGTGATGTGCTTAATCAAGTTGGCCCTGGTAAAAATCTGAAAATTTGCAAAAGTAAATTGTGGCCCATTGTCTGAGACTATCACATCCGGAAGACCATGTGTAGCGAAGAGCCCCCTTAGCACTTGTACAGTGCTGGCCGTGGTCATACTATTAACTGGAATCACCTCTAGCCACCTTGAATAGCTATCAACTACGATGAGAAATAGCTGCCCCTGGAAGGGTCCTGCAAAGTCAATGTGGATCCTAGACCAGGGGTTGTGGGCTGCTTTCCATCTGTGTATAGGTGCGTGAGGTGGCCCTGTCCTGGACTGCTGACAACGGTGACATCCAGCTACATGTTCCTCAATGTTTTTGTCAAGGCCAGGCCACCAAAAGTAGCTGCGTGCTAAAGCCTTCATTTTTACTACTCCAGGATGACCTTCATGTAGTGCTAGGAGGGCTCTAGCTCTATGTTTGTCTGGAATGACAACTTTGCTTCACCATAAGACACACCCTTGGTGTGTGGATAGTTCATTCCTTCTCACAAAATAGGCTTGGAAATCAGTCCCCGGGCTGTGGCCTTGCCACCACAAGGTTACCCAAGCTAACACCCTACTCAGGATTTTATATGTGGTTGTTGCTGAGGCAATGTCCTTTACCTGCAGGGGGAAATCTGGTAGTTCTTCAATGGCTAAAATTTGTCCCCCAGGTGCTGGGTCTGGGTCATTATCGGCCAAGGGTAGTCTACTTAACCCGTCAGCATGACACATTTCTTTACCCGGTTTGTAGATCAATTTGAATGAATATGCAGATAGAAACGTGGACCAATGCAAAATTCTAGGGGATAGGATTTGAGGGGTCTGTTTGTCAATGGTGAATAATCCCAATAAGTGTTTGTGATCTGTAAGGACTGTGAATTCCCTTCCATATAAATAATCATGAAATTTTTTTATCCCAGCAACGATGGCTAATGCCTCTTTGTCAATTTGGGCAGAATTTCTTTCAGCCCTAGACAGGGTCCTGGAGTAGTAAGCAATTGGTTTCTAAACTCCACTTTCTTCTAAATGGCTTAGCACAGCGCCGACCCCATAAGGAGAGGCGTCACACGCTACACAAATTGGTTTGTGTTCGTTATAATGGGTGATGGTTGAATTGCTGGACAGTAAGTTTTTTAGGTCCCTGTGTAAGGGTTCTGCTATAGCTGCTTTTTGGGGAACAAAGGTGTGGAAGAAATTTAAGAACCCCAAGAAAGCTTGTAATTCTGCTTTATTCCTTGGTGTTGGGGCCATTTTAATGGCCCGCACTTTAGAATCTGTGGGATGGATTCCCTGTGCATCTATCCTATAACCCAGGAATTCTGTGGCTGTCACCCCTATTGAGCATTTTTCTTTTTTAAGTTTTAATCCTGCGGCGTGAAATCTGCTTAGCACCATCTGCAACCTATCTGCCAACACCTCTTCACATTCCCTGGTGATTAGAATGTCGAAGTATGGACACACCCCTGGGATGCCTTTCAAAGTTTGTTCCATAATTTCCTGGAAGATCCCAGGGGCAACAGAAATGCCAAACTGCAGTCTGTTAACTTTGAAAGCCCCGTGGTGTGTCACGATCGTTTGCGCATCTGCCGTCTCCCTGGTAACAAGGAGCTGCAAATACACATGTGCAAGATCGAGCTTGGCAAAAATGGCGCCTGACTGGATCGCGGACAGGATGTGCTTCACCGATGGGACAGGGTAAGCATGTGGGTTCAATGCATGGTTTAGGGTGGCCTTATAGTCAGCGCAGATCCGTACCTCGCCGTTAGGTTTAATGGGGGTGACTATAGGGGTTTCCCAGCTTCCCCCGTCCATGGGTTCCAGCACTCTCAATTTTATAAGGCGTTCCAGTTCGTTCTCAATTTTTTGTTTGAGGTCAAACGGAACCCTTCTAGCCTTAATTCTGAATGGGAGGACATCAGGTTTTAATTTCAGGGAAATTGGAGCCCCAGTGTACTTCCCTAAAGAGCCATCGAATACATCTGCAAATTGTTTGCAGATGGATTTGAGGTTTCTGGCCTCGGTCAGATGGACTCCTCCTAGCCAAATACCCAAAGCTTCAAACCAATTAAGTCCCACTAAGCTGGCCCCTTTTCCCTGGGTAACTAGTACTTCTAATGGTCCTAGAAATCCCTTGAACTGAACAGTTAGCATGGCTATCTCCTTTAGTCTGATTGGGGCTTGTTGAAATTCGGCCAATTTTATTTGAGTGGTTTTCAGGGGAATTTTCCATTTGCTGAGGCCACAGATTGAGTTGTAGGTCTCCATTGAGATTATGGAGACTGAGGACCCGGAGTCCACCTCCATCTCGCAAGTAATTTTTATCTTTGGCCTCAGCAACTGGTGGATATTTAGGCGACTATCCGGCTCATCATGCCAATTAGTGGTTTGTACTAAGGGCCAAGGGGGCTCTGTGCATGGGGAGTAGGGGGTTGTCGTACCTGGCAGAGATGATTTGAGGTCGTTGACGTTTCCCCGAATTCAGCTGCGGCATACGGACCAGATGTGCCCTGTCTTGCCACACTCATGGCATTTGGCATTCCGGAATTTACATGATGCTCGTGGGTGAGCTGCTCTGCAGCTGACACATCTCATTCCTTGATCTGGTGTGTGGGGGCTTGGGTAGTTGTTTGTAGTCTGAGGTCTGTTTGGCCCTTTTCCGGCACTGCGCTGAGCCTGGGGTTTCTTGAATTTTTGCTGAATTACATCTATCTTGTTGTTGGTTTCCGTGACCTCTTCTTCGCCATCCGTAAAACTGCTTTGGTAGATCGACCCATTTGGCCCCTTGGTGGGCCGATCTTGGGTCTCCTCATGAGTAGTTTCGCGTGCTCGGATCTCACTGATGACCTCATTGAGGCTTATTGTCGGTTTTGCAACAATTTTTCATTGGAGCTGCTGGTCTAGGACTCCGAGGACGATTTGATCCCGGATCCTGTCTTCAAGGTCCGGGAAATGACACCAGCGAGCAGCATGTCGTACAGCTGCGATGAAATCTGTTGTGGTTTCACCTGGACGTTGGGTCCGACAGGTGAACCGAAGCCGCTAGTATAGTTCTGAGTGTACTGGCATGAAATGTTTGTTCAGCTTGTCTGTCAGCTCTGAGTAGGAGACGGTGTTGACTGGGTCAGGATTGCAGAGCCTGATGGCAACGTCATAGACTGCTGGCCCGCTGAGGTACAGTAAAGCTGCGGCCTTTTTCCGGTCCTCTGTTATTTGGTTGATGAGGAGGTAGCCCTCTACCTGTCCAAAATGGGAGTCCCATCGCTCGGGATATCGGATATAGAATTCTCTGATCTGCCCCAGCGTCGTCATTCTGTCCCGGTGAATACTGCTTCATGGATTCCTTTGGGAACGGGTTTCCCCAGTGACTTCAGCTCAGTGACAGTCAGCTCATGACTTCGCTCAGTTTATCTGTTCCGCGAAGCAGTACCACCCTCGTCGCCAGATGTAGTGTCTTGCGAGGGTTCCTGGTCAATAAGGACAGCCGACTCGGTCGATTTCAACTGGTTTATTTATCCCTCAGGAACACCGACAGCGCGTTTTAAAACCCCTATTATACTGAAGCTGGCGAGCCTTCGCCCAATCCCTGGCCAAGGATTCTCCCGCCGCTTGTGTTTCTTAACCAATCAGCAGGAACCGCATGTGGAGCTGTCAACTCGTAGCTGTCAGCAGTAACCGCATGTGGAGCTGTCAACTCACAGCTGTCAGAGGGAACTGTCAAACCTGCGCTGTCAAACTGCAACTTTCAAATGCACTTTTAACTATTATACATTACAGAAAGTTAAAAAGTAAAAAAAGCAAAAAAGCGATTAAAGTGTTAATTCAAAATTAACACAAGTTAATTACAGTTTAGAATATATAAATTAGATGACTTAGATTATGTTCAACGCTTTTCTTACAGATTTTTTTTAAGAAATGGGAAACATCATACTTCACTTTTCATTAACCTCAGATCAGATTGTTGATAATGCTTTTTATCTATGTGTAACCAATGCTTTGGAATTTCAGAATGAATGATCTGATGTATACGTAGATCTATCTACAACTGTTTGTTGTTCCTCTTCATTTGTTGTCTTTGAGTAAATTATGATCAGGAAGAAAAATTTAATCAGAAACTGAGACTGAAAAAAGTTATGTACAGTTTGGTAAATGAAAGTATCTTATTTGGTTTCAGTTTATGAGTCATAGTTTTTAGCAGGAAACAAAAGTTCTCTCAGTATACAAATATTCCATCTCTTCTAAAAGTATATGTAAATACATTCTGATATGATTGTAACTTCTTTTTAACTATTTTCATACAAACATATGTACCATATTGGAACACAAAGTGTGATTGTTTATTGGCATACCATTATCCATACAATATGTTACAACATCTTGTGTCTGAATTTTTAACAATAATATACAGAAGCGTGTGATGTAAACTTTGTATTCTTTGGAATATCTCTAAATCTGTGGTTATAATCTAAAACACACACACACACACACACACACACACACACACAAAAGGAGATTATGTCTCAAAGGAAATCATCACTTCCATGGATGTTTAGAAAATTAACGTATGTTATAGCAAAATCCCTTAAATAGGAAACTGTGAAAAATGTATCCCAGATTTGTTTAAAGAGCTGTTTAAAGTAGGAGTGGGCAGTTAAAACTTACTGTGGCAGGTTTGAAATTTTGAGAGCGTCTGGCAGATTCAATGACTGTCACCAGAAAGTTATCTATTCACAAAACGGGTAATGGTCAACAGTGGAACAAACTGCTACAAGTGATGGCAAACACTCCTTTGTTGGAGGTGTTGAAACAGGGGTGAAAAATTATATATAAAGAATGCTGTAATCAAAGGGAACCCCCCCCCCCAAAATGAATGTGGTAAATGTCAATGTCCAAGAAATAAGATAAGAGAAAGCTTAAATAACACATCTCCTAGAATTCTTTCTAGCTTCTTTAGCCTCAAAAGTGCTATGCTTCTGTGTTTGTATATGCTGAGAAACATGGATAGGGCTTGCATAGTGTCTTCCTTTATGGAGGGGAAGAGCACTTTAAAAAGAGGGGTCTGATTTGGGTCTGACATATACAAGTTTTTGTAGGTAGATGATGCCATATTAGTTACATGTTATGTGTTCAGTAAGAAAAACTGAGAGACTGATTATCATATGCTTAGTGGGAGACAGAGATATGGCAAAAAAAACTAGAGAAAGTAGATTATATCATGTACCATGGTACATGATTATTACTGATAGAGAATTGAATGGAAAAAATAGATTTGCAAATACTGGCAGAAAAGTAGTGGTCTGTTGTTAAGAGGTAAATATTTGTCAAAACAAGGAAATACGACTCTATGTAAGAACATGCTTCTGTCTACTTTGTTTTATGGAAGTACAAGTTGAATATATCAGGAAAAAATGTAAGATTGGATGCTATGAGAATGATATACTTAAGAAATGGGTGTGGTAATACATGAAAGAATATATAGTTACGAGTGCTAAATGAATGTGGACTATATACAATGAGTGACCAATATGCAACTTTTTTTTACCAGCAAAAGAATCTATAAATGTAAACCACTATAAGTTGTTTTATATCAAGCAACATATTTGATCTTCTAGATCAACTGGACCGAAGTATTTTTGCCTTCTCTTGACCAGTTTATTATATTATATGGATTATATTGTAAAGAGACTATATCTATTCTTCATTGATTCTTTATGTTATGTGCTCCTGGCTACTTTCCTTTGCAACCAGTGGCAAGCTCGCCTGACCAATAACCAGCCAAGAGACAGTGAAGGCCTTTTGTTTCATTTATTGCAATAAGTGGGGAAAAGCCATCAAAACTTGATTCTCTCCAAAGTTTCAACTCAAACTAGTCCCTTCTTTATACAACCCTGTCCCGGCCACCACGTCCCTCCTCGTTCCCCGTTGGCTGAAGTACTATGAGGTTACATTCTTTCCGACTGCCTTCTATATATTTCCTGCTACATATTAAATCATACATCACATGTGCATTTAAATAAAGAGATAATATATGCAAGGTGTGTCAAATAACATTCAATAGGATATTAAGCGTGCTCTGTTGCCTTGTTTTTGAGTTCCTGGTTTTTTTATGGATCTTAGAACAATAGATTCTTTCCTGTTTTTCAGTATAGTTTGGCTTTCCTGTTATTCGATTCGGCTAGTTTTCCTGTTAACCTGTGCATTTTCTCTTGCAGTTGTTTTGCAGTTTGTATTCTTCCATTTCACACTCTGAAGCCCCAGCTAACTTTAGCCCAAGTGTCTATCTTACATCCTCTCTTTATGCTACTATTTCCTTGTTCGCATCCATTGGTTTCTTTGGTAAGCTTGTTTTTCTAGTCAGTAAGTTTTCACTGCATGGTAGATTCCCCTTTGACTATCCCTGAAGATTGATCGTATTGTTGCACTTACCAAGTTTACATAGTATTAAATACCATTATTCTGCAGGGCATTTTTTTCTTCCCTTTGGTTTCTAGAAATGATTCCAGAAGCCTAATTTTGGATGATAAAATTAGATTGCAAATTTATTAATGAAGACAGGAATAGGTAACTTGAATTAAGTTTCTATTTTGGGGGCAAACTAACAGCTGATTACTATTCAGTTATCTCAGAAGCATGCCTAGGCAAGAATCTTTTATACTCTTTTATCCATCAAGAAATCCAATGCCATTTCTCAAGGACTATATAAATCAATGCATCTGCCACACTACATCTGTAAACTAGCTAATTAACACAGGAAGTTTTGTGTCACATCTTACTGCTGATTAGTTTATGGTTAGCATATAATGCAGGGATGTCGAACTGCCAGTCCATAGGTTGCATCATGCAGTTGTATCATGCAGAGGCCACGCCTACCTCAGCTCCAGCAATGCAAAAAAAGTCATGATATGTCAGGACACATCATGTGACGTGGCAAGTTTGACACCCGTGATCTAATGTATTTACTTCTCCCTTCTCACCATTTCTCATTCCCTCCTTCATAACAGTGATTGCAAGTAGATTGCCACTTTGCTTTGATTGAAAGCTTTGTTTAAAAAGTCTAGCCACAATTCCAAAATCTTATGAGAAAGGGTTACAGAGATATTCAAATGTACAGAATTCCTGAACATATTGCTTATTACTTATGTTTTCCATTTAGCTTGATTTCCTCCATTTTAACTGATAAGAGCTGGAATCATGCTTCACTGCTCCTGGTTTGAAAGAGTAAAGATTTCTTTTAATGCATAATTCCATTTAATTTAAATTAGCACGTTGGAAGAAAAGTCTTCATTATGGTTCATCCAAGCTGGGAATAAACATGGCAACTGCTTTGGGAAGAAGGTTACAGTTTATTGCAGAGGAAAGCCAGACAGAAAGATGGTTCCAGCAGAAAAAAAGGACTGACCACATGTAAGGAGTAGATTTTTATGCCCTCTGAATCCTTTTGTTTAGAGTTGCTTCCTGTTTCTGTTTGAAGCTATTTCCTGTGACATGAACTTTGGACCTGAGTCTGAGTGTGCTGTTCTAGCATTCTGATGGTGATGGGTTGATCCTATTATGTCCAAAGGTCATGTCCTGCTTCCCTGAGGCATGTAGATTTTAGGTGTCTTTGTGTTCTTAATGTTCTACCAGCTAGCTCCAACCTTCCTGATGGTTCACATTTGTATATCTATAGAACTGGTTTTTCTGCTTGGGGAAAGGAGACCTGGGACTATTAAGAAATCTGGGCATGCTTTCCTGGTTCTTCAATCTTTTTAGGAAATATCTTTTTCTTCCCTTTTAATATTTCCTTCTCTGGGGAGCTGATTTCGAGACCTTAGAAAGAGTACAGAGAACAGCAACAAAGGTGATTGGGGGACTGGGATAGATATAGGGAACAGTTGCTGGAATTGGGTATGTGTAGTTTAACGAAGAGAAGGGTGAGGGGTGACATGATAGCAGTGTTCCAATATCTCAGGGGCTGCCACAAAGAAGAGGGAGTCAAGCTATTCTTCAAAGCACCTGAAAGCAGGACAAGAAGCAACAGATGGAAACTAGTCAAGGAGAGAAGCAACCTAGAACTAAGGAGAAACTTCCTGACAGTTAGAACAACTAACCAGTGGAACAACCTGCCTCCAGAAGTGGTGAATGCTCCAACACTGGAAGTTTTTAAGAAGAGACTGGGTAGCCATTTGTCTGAAATGGTATAGGGTTTCCTGCCTGAGCAGGGGGTTGGACTAGATGACCTCCAAGGTCCCTTCCAACTTCTTCTTCTTCTTATATTATTATTATTATTATTATTATTATTATTATTATTATTGTTGTTGTTGTTGTTGTTGTTGTTGTTATTATTATTACTACTACTACTACTACTACTACTACTACTACTACACTGGTCAGTATATTTGTACAAAAAACAATCCATCTATGAAGCCCTTAAGAAAACAAATAGGATTGTCAGCAACTTTTATCAGTTAAAAGTATAAATGGCCAAAACTTTCTATATTCAGCTGGTAGGTTCACCTCTATAGTTTATGTTCTGGAAACTTCCAAGATGTAATGTCCTCTATTTGCATCGATTTTCCAATCATTTTTCGCCACATCCTAAGCTTGAAAATTGGGCCCACTGCTAGTATTTCTGAGATGCTGTTGGAAATTTCTTTGGCTTACTAAGCTAGGGCTTTGAAATCAGGACAACCACTAGTTAGCCAAGCACTTCAGGCCAGTTCCCAGTTTCGTTCTGCAATTAATACTTGTTTTCACTTTACTGAATGAGGAGACAGTGTAAAGTCGCGTGCTTCACATAGAGACGGACACAGAGCTGGGGTGAAGATGAGTTTATTCTGAACAGAACGAACTGGGGAAACAGGGAAGCCTGGCGTCTATTTGTACCTGCCCAGGTGGATGGCATCCAATCAGTTCAAACCTGGGCTTCCTGCCAGTGCAGGTGACAATGGGTGTAGATCCTGGCTTCCCACCAGGCTGACCATGCCTGGGGCTGTCAACAGCTTAAGTCATTAGGCTTATCCTGAGTGAGCAGTTATCGCCCGGAGCTGTCCAGCCCTTTTGCTGATCTGCACCATCAGCCTCCTGCTGTGCTGTCCTTTGTGTATGCTGGGAGGCATACACTGCACCCCTTCCCCCATAGTGAGGATGATCCTCTGTCGTTCCTTCTTAACTATATACAGCTTATTTACAATTTTTACATTTAACCCTCCAGATTCCTCCTCCCCCCAGGCTTAAGAGCGAACATAATCACTGAGGTAGCTGGGGGCTCTGTGTGTCCTGTTTGATCTTCTCAGGCTTGGCTCTGTAGTGGTTTCGGTTCTGCTTCCTGTTCCTTGGTCTGGTTGTTTTGGTCTGATTTGTGTGTGTGCGGGTGTTTCTGTGTTGGCTCTTTGTGACCTGCTGCCCTCAGGCTCTTGCCTACTTTCCCTGTCAGCTCCCTGCCAGGCAGATGGATGCCCCAAAACCCTTCCTGCTGTTCTTCTGGGTGACTGTGACTGTGGCTGTGTGTGTGTTTGTGATTGCTCTGCCTCCTCCCTTGCTGTTTCCCTTGATTCTCCACCCGTCCTCTCAGGGGCTCTCTTCCTTAGTTCAGCGTTTCCCAACCTTAGGAACTTGAAGATGCGTGGACTTCAACTCCCAGAATTCCCCAGCCAGTCCACGCATCTTCAAGTTCCTAAGGTTGGGAAACGCTGCCTTAGTTGATCTAAGTGTCTCCTCCACAGGAGTCCCCCCTCCACCCTTACTCTGTAGGAGAGGGGGCCTGTCTGTTCCACCACTTCACCTGGCACCCATGGATGGCCTGTGCTGTAATTTCTGGCCCAGATCTGCTCCCCTATGTTGAAACTTGTTTTGAGGGTTGGGGGTTCTGTGTCTGCTGAAACCCTGTCTGGGTGGAGTCTGTCTAACATAGTTATGAGGCGTCTGCCCCACCTGAGCTCCGCTGGGCTCTTTCCTGTGGCTGTGCAGGGTGTTGCGTGTTGATGGAGGAGGAATGTGGCCAGTCTCTGTTTCCAGTCCCCTTGTACTATTCGTTTGAGTGTATCCTTGGTAGTCCGCAGGAACCTCTCTGCCAACCCGTTACTGGCAGGGTGAAAGGGCGCTGACGTGGCATGCCTAATCCCCAAGGTCCTCAGGAACACTTGGAAATCCGAGGAGGTAAATTGCGCTCCGTTATCAGATCCTACTACATCTGGTAGCCCATGTGTGGCAAACACTCCCCTTAGTGCCTGTATTGTGCCCGCTGATGTCATGTTGGACACAGGTACCACCTCTAACCACTTGGAGTGACTATCCACGATGACTAAGAAGGTGTGTCCCTGAAATGGCCCCTCATAATCTATATGGACCCTGGACCAGGGGGTGTGAGTTTGTTCCCACTTGTGGACTGGAGCGTGTGCCTGCTCTGGGCGAGACCTTTGGCATGTGTAACATCCTGCTACCAACCCCTCTATCTCTTTATCCAACCCAGGCCACCACAGGTAACTCCTGGCCAGAGCCTTCATCCTTACCACTCCCGGGTGACCCTCATGAAGGGACTGAAGGACTTTCTCCCTAAGTTTTGTGGGGATGATGACCCTGCTCCCCCACAGCAGGCAGCCTTTATGGGTTGAGAGCTTGTGCCGCCGCATACAAAATGCTGTGAACTCAGGTCCCGGTGACTTGTCCTGCCACCCGCTGCTAACCCAGGACTGAATTCTGCTAAGAATCTTATCCCTGGGAGTTTCGGCTGCTATGTCGCTAGTGTCTAATGGGCACTCAGCCAGCTCCTGTATTGCTAATATCTGATTAGCAGGAGCGGGATCCGGTCCAGCCTCCCTTAGGGGAAGTCTGCTGAGTCCGTCAGCGTGTCCCATTTCCTTTCCTGGTCTATGGATTAGCTTACAGGAGTATGCTGAAAGAAAAATGGACCAACGGAGCATCCTTGGTGAAAGGATCTGTGGCGTTTGCTTCTCCGTGGTGAATAATCTCAGCAGGGGCTTGTGATCCGTGTAAATGAGGAACTCCCTCCCGTACAGGTAGTCGTGGAACTTTTTTTTATCCCCGCAACCACTGCCAGCGCCTCCTTATCTATCTGCGCATAGTTTCTCTCCGCCGCTGACAGGGTCCGGGAATAGTATGCTATGGGAGCCTGCGAGCCGTCCTCCCTTAAGTGGCTGAGGACTGCCCCTATCCCATAAGGGGATGCATCGCACGCTAGGCAGATGGGCTGGTCCTCCCTGAAGTGAGTGACCGTTGCGTCCCCGGCTAGCATGTTCTTAAGGGTCCTGAACGCGCTTGTGTGTGTGGCAGTCCAGTCCCAGGGTGTTTGTTTGTCCAGGAGCCTGTGCAAGGGCTCCACGATGGTCGCCTTGTGCGGCAGGAATGTATGATAAAAATTTAAGAGACCAAGGAACGCTTGCAGCTCCGCTTTGTTTTTGGGAATTGGAGCTTCCTTGATAGCCCTCACCTTGGAGGCTGACGGGTGGATGCCCTGCGCGTCTATCCTGAATCCCAGAAACTCCGTCTCCGTAACCCCAATTTTACACTTGTCCCTTTTCAGTCTTAGACCCACATCCCTAAAACGACTGAGTACCGCTCTTAGCCGTGATGCCAAGACGTCCTCCGAGCTGACCGCTATAAGGACGTCGTCAAAATACGTGCAAACCCCGGGGATCCCCTTTAGCGTTTTTTCCATGACTTCCTGGAAAATCCCCGGAGCTACGTTCACCCCAAATTGCAGTCGGTTTACCCGGAACGCCCCCTTGGGGGTGATGATGGTCTGGGCCCTTGCTGCCTCGGGGTCTACCAGCAGCTGCTGATAAGCCTGGGCAAGATCTAATTTCGCGAATACCGCCCCACCTTGCAGGGATGCCAGGATGCTGCTTACGGCGGGAACCGGGTACGAATGCACACTTAATGCCCGGTTAATTGTCCCCTTATAATCTGCGCAGATTCTAATGTCCCCATTTGCCTTTAACGGGATAACTATGGGGGTCTCCCAGTCCGCCCCATCTACCGGCGTCAGCACCCCCTGTTCCACTAACCTATCCAATTCCTGCTCAATGTTATGCTTGAGCGCAAAGGGAACTCTCCTCACCTTCATCCTGACCGGTGGGACTAGGGGGTTTAATTTAAAAGAAATCGGGGGCCCGGTGTACTTCCCCAACCGTTCGTCGAAAACATCCGCGAACTCCCTGCAGATGCCCTCTAGGGAGGTTCTGCGGTTGGTGGATCCTGGTGATCCCAATGCCCAACGCCCTGAACCATCCTAGCCTCACAAGGCTGGTCCGTTGCCCTTCGACGACCAGCACGCTCAACTTCCCCTTAAACCCTTTGTAGTAGACCGTCACCGACGCCTCCCCCCTGACTTTAATCGGAGAGTTCTGGAAGTCTGAGAGGGTCAGTTTGGATGGCCTCAGGGGAACCCGCTGGCCACTCCGCTTGCAGATCTCGCTGAAAGTCCGCGCGGAGATAATGGATACGGCTGGCCCAGAGTCAAGTTCCATTACGCAGGGGACCCCTTGAATTTTGACCCTCAGTTTGATTTTTGGGATAAGGGGTGGGTGTTCCCCGGTTTCGCAAACAGCTGACCGTCCCGCCGTGTGGCTAACCGTAAGCCTCGGCGACCTCTCCCCTGTACCTGTGGCCAGCTGGAAATCCTCCTCCACCTCGTGCAGACTGTCCCTTGGCCGGCCCCGACAGACCGCCGCGATGTGGCCGGTCTTCCCGCACGCTCTGCACTTTGCCGATTTGAAATGGGAAGTAGACCGGGGGTGCTGTCCTCTGCAGCTGGTGCAACGGGTAGACCGGTTGGAGTTTCCTGCCCCGCAGCCGATGCACAGGGTAGACCGGTGTTGCCCAAGTGAGCCGGGCTGGGTAGAGCTGGGGCCGCCGCCACACTGCTGGGTAGATCGGGAGTGATGGGTGCTGCAGCCGGAGAACTGGGTAGACCAGGGGCCGCTTGTTCTGCATCCGCACTCCTGGTACCGCTGCTCGGCCGTCGCTGGGCGCTGCTCCTTCACGCGGTCCCGGGAATAGGTGGTTGATCGCTGCTGGCGGTGGATGGCGTCCACCTCGAAGTCTCCCCCTTCTGCGTCGTCGTGGCCGGACAGCTGATGGATGGCCCCGTTCTCCCTTGTGTCGGACTCCTCTGCTACGTCCCAGGCTAGGAACTCCTCCTGGACATCCCGAAGGGTCAGCTTCTGCTTGGCAAACATCTTCTGCCGCAGCTTCCGGTCCCTTAGCCCGCAGACGATCCGATCCTGCAGACAGACTTCGAGGTTGTCGAAGTTGTGGAGTCTCACCGCTTGTCGCAGGGCAGCCATGTACTGCTTCGCGGTCTCGCCTGGACGCTGGTCCCGTTTCTCGAAACGGTACCGCCAAGCTATCTCTGATGTTTCGGGCTTAAAGTGTTCCGTTAGCTTAGATATCAGTTCGCTGTATCCGGCAGCGTGAATGTTGTCGGGCGCGCCCAGACCAACCGCCAGCTGGTACGTCTCTGTGCCACAGCTGCAGAGTAGCGCCGCCGCTCTCTGTCGGTTGTCCTTGACCCCATTCACCCGTAGGTAGCACTCGAGCTGACCTACGAACGCCTCCCACTCCTCAGGGCGGTTGCTGTTGAAGATAGGGTATTGTCCCAGTTGTGCCATTACCTCGGTTGGGGTCGTCCTGCGTCGGGTCCTGAGCTGCCGATGGGGTTTCGTCCACGGCTAGCGTTTTCCGGAGCAGGATCCCACCTTCGTCGCCAGTGTAAAGTCACATGTTTCACATAGAGACGGACACAGAGCTGGGGTGAAGATGAGTTTATTCTGAACAGAACGAACTAGGGAAACAGGGAAGCCTGGCGTCTATTTGTACCTGCCCAGGTGGATGGCAAGACTGCGTCGCATAAGCTTTATTTGGGAGAAAAGCTATTGGTGATAGTTATTATCGAATGATAGATTGTCTAAACCAGGGGTAGGCAAACTTGGCTCTTTTATGACTCGTGGACTTCAACTCCCAGAATTCCTGAACACCCATTCTGGCTCAGGCATTCTGGAAGTTGAAGTCCATGAGTCATAAAAGAGCCAAGGTTGCCTACCCCTGGTCTAAACGAAGCGCTTGCTTGGGTGACAGGAGAGAAAGAAGCACAGCTACAAAGGGAAATGCAAACATTTAGACAGGAAAGAGTCGACAGCTGACGCATTCTACAGGAGGGTAATTTAACAAAACAAAACTAAACAAAACAAAAAAAAACTCTCAACGACGCAGCTCACAACACAGAGAAAGGAAAGCGAAGGAAAAACATACGTTTCCGCTTTCCTGGCCCCGCCCCGGAAGTGCATTGGATTTGGGAAAGAGGAAGCTTTAGGTTGGCTGCGGCTTTTGTAGTGGAGTTAAAATGGCGGCGGTGCAGACTCAGAGCGGGATTCTTCTCAGTGCGGTGAGAGACGGAATAAGATTTGGGTGGTTTTTTTTCTGGCCAGGGGAAAGAAGGGGAGGCAAAGGGCGGAGGAGGTCCTTGGAACACTCTTTGCGAAGCCAAGTAAAAGACTTTCAGTGTAGTTATGAATGCATTCTTTTTTTTCCCCTCCGACAGCGCTTGAATTGCGGGGTGGGTTGGAGGGAAGCTTTCTTCTCCAGTCTCGAATCGCGCTTTTTTTTTTCTTTTTTGGTCCGGTTTTATCGTTCGCTACGTTGAGAAACGGGAGAGGAGTTGCTTGATTTCTTTCCCGTTAACGGATTTTTGCAGTGAAGTCGCATTTGGTTTTCTGTTTTAGTCCCCGCAGAGCCGCATCGCTGAGAACGTTTTCATGCTTAAAAAGTCTACGGAGATTCTCCAATCATCCAGGTCATGAGGTGTTTTGTTGTGGTGGTGGTTTTCAAAAGGCAACTGGATTTCCTTGTTTTTTGTTGTTGTTTTTTTTAAGAAAACATTCCGCTGCTGCTTAATCTGAATTGAAGAAGCTTCTTGGATGAGAAGCGAAGCGTTTTTAAAGCGCGGGGGGGGGAACCCCAAGAAAATCCGGTTGCCTTTTGGAAACAATCACCCTTGGGAGTTTCATTCTTAAAAGTTATTGTCACTGGTGTCTTAAATAATTTGCAGAGTTTTAAGACTTGTGTTAAATGAGCAGATAAGGTCGACCTGAATTACTTCTTTGTAGCTCGGAAAGAGGATAAAGTGCATGACTCTGAAATGGTATTTTCCCTTCAGATCTTTAAATGTACAGGAGTTTCATTGGGAGACCGAGGTTAGGATTTGATCTGCAATCTCATAACAATTTCGTGTTCTTTCTCGTGGGATATGTGGTACCACGACGAAAAATAAGAATCTCAAGGAAGTAACCCATTTGGATATTGGAGATAGCTTTCGTTTCTCTATAAAGTGAGGTGGAGTCTACAATCACATCCTCTTCTGGTTTTGTTTGTTAAAACAGCCAGGACTGCAATCTTTGATATAAACAGGTGCAGCTGCCTTATCAATCCATTAGTAGTACAGTTTTTGCCGAACGATAGTGGCTTGTTGCAATTTCAAGGCAATGTTTCCTTGCCATGTTGTCTAAGATCTTTTTAATTTTAATTTTTGTAAGATTTGCCTCAGAAATGTGAGAAACAAGGCTCACACTCAATTGGCGGAAATAACAAAAGCCTTAGTAAAAGCTAGTGGATCTTTAAACCAGAGATCCCCAATCTTTGGGCTGCGGCCCACTACCAGGCTGTGACCTCTTGGCCACTGGGCTGTGTGAGTAGTTGGGCAGTGCATGTGCACTCGCCCTCGTGCCACTGTTGCTGAGGGCAGCAGCACTGCTAGTATCATGCAGGCAGTGGTGTTGCCATGAACTTTATGTGGACAGCGGCAATGCCACAATGGGCTGCAACAAACCTCACGTGGGGTAACAGTGCAATCGTCGCACTGGTGGTAGCATCGCTGCGAGCCTGGTGGCAGTGCTAAAAGCCTCACATGCATGCTTGCAGCCTGTTTGTGTGCACACGGGCACATATGGCCACATTCACATTTGCGCATACATGTGTAAAGCGTCTGCCCCTCCCTTTCCCACCAGGCCTCCAACCCAAAAAGGTTGGAGACCCCTGGTTTAAGCATACAAGCAAGAGAGAGAAACCACACTGGTTACAGATTTCAACATATTTTATACATTCCTATCACCGGCCGCTTGTCCATCCTCCCCAGGGCCAGTTGATAGGCCCAGGTCAGTCACATGCTAACAGTCCACCTATAATTTGCCATCATACCTAAATGCTTAAAAGTTAGTTAAGCCCTTATTGTCATCCAAACTTGATAAGCACTCAGCCCCTTCATTTCTCACCTCTTTGGTATTCCCTTATCAGTTCTCTTGCTTATCTGTACAATGCAGCACGTGGTACATATCTGAAGCCAGGCGCTGTGCACATCACTTCCTAGCAGAGTTCATGCATTGGGCAAAACATGGCTGTGGTTCGGATATGCAGTAGTTTGGTTATACTTTAAAATACTAGCTCTATAGGTAGTTTGAGCAAAGAATAAACCTTATCATTCATTCATTCATTTATTTATTTATTTATTTATTTTTTATATACCACCCTATTCCCGTAGGACTCAGGGCAGTTTACAGGGAAAATTAAAATACATAGCATACAAAATTAAAATCAGTTAAAACTATTAATTAAATTACAGTCCCTGAAGTTAAACTAAAACCCAATTAAATTAAATTAAATTAAAACCCCTTGGTCTGGGCCAAATAGCTCAAAGAACCAGGTTTTCAAGTTCCAGCGAAATGAGCGAAGGTCGGGGGGCAGTCCTGAGTTCCGTGGGAAGTTGGTTCCATAGGGCCGGCGCACCCACAGAGAACGCCCTTTCCCTGGGAATAACCCGCCGGCATTCCTTAACCGGCGGTACCCTGAGAACCGGCGGTACCCTGTGGGAGCGCACAGGACGATGGGAAGTTAATGCCGGCAGCATCACTAAGCTATATGCTAGTCTACATTACGAAAAATTACAACTTATGATATCACAGAAATGTTTATCTAATGCTGTGTGGGTAAGAAGTGCTTTGAATCAAAATAATAAAGAAACCAGTAAGCAGTAAAAGTACAAGTGATAAAACAATAATAACCAAATAATTAACAGTGTAAGAGTGTAAAAGCCACAATAAGGAGATAAAAACTATGGCAATGTTAATTGCTTAGGAAAATAAGCATGAATCTTCAGTATATCTTGTGTTTGCTTGGATACTGATACTGGAGATAGTTGCAAATACAGGTAGTCCTCAGTTTATTTAGTGACCGAAGTTACAACAGCACTGACTGACTGTTCATGGCTGTTTTTCACACTTATGGCCATTCCAGCATCGCCATGGTCATGTGATCAAAATTTAGACACTTGGCAACGGACTCGTACTTATGAGAGTTGTAGTGTCCCCGGATCATATGATCACTTTCTGACAAGCAGAGTCAATGGGGAAGCCAGATTCACTTTAACAACTATGTAACTAACTTAACTGTGGCAAATGGGGAAAACTCGCTTAATAAATGTCTCACTTAGCAACAGAATTTTTGGGCTCAATTATGGTCATAAGTCAAGGACTACCTGTATTTAATATCTGGATATCTTATTTACATCTTCTCTGTCTTATTAACAATTATTACCGGGTATATGAAAACCTTGGTGCAGGTTAATATCTACAGGACCATTTGGTAATGACCGTGGGATACTAAAGATTGCAAGTGTAATATACAATAAAAGCAGTAAACGGTAAAGAGCATAAATTTAGATGAAAATGAAGGAAAATATGTTGGCTTTCTGTCTATGAAACTAAGCAGCAGAAGCCTCTAATAGATGTAAATGAAGATTTGTTTGAGATAAATTGATGCAGGGAAGAATTGATGCATTTTTAATATGAATTAAATGATTAAAATTTATGCTATAAAAATGAATTAATATAATTTAGATTATTGTTTGTATAAAAACATGATTTTATAGTTTCTGATGGTTGCACATTTCAGCAAAGACAATGCATTTGCAGAAAAATTGTGCAATAGTTTGAAAGAATTTTATCTAGGAGAATAAATTACTCCATTAGGTGAAAAGAATAAATGAATGGATACAAGATACGAGAACAGAAAAGGCTGTTGGGACATTCGACATCCAGTATTGAATGACAGTAATGACAGGATGAGGAGTATCTCCTAGGAAAAATTTCTGTTCAGACATAAGCCTGTTCGTTTGTGCATATGGAACCAGAATGAATCTTGTTTAGGATGATGATTACATTAGCAATGTTGATACAGTTAGAAGTTCTGAATATGGCCATAGACTGTGGGAATAAACTAAATGCTTTCTAAATGGGTCAGAACTGAGCTAGGAATAAACAAGTATGTGTGGTGGTGTCTCCTTGATTGTTTAAATGGTTTATAGATTCATGTATTAGAGAATAGTTATGATAATATTAGAAGTGAAAGCACATAAAATGGGTTAGTGAAGAATGCATAGAAAAAATTGAAGTAGTGCAAGGTCAGATGTGGAAAGAATTTATTTGCAAGAATTGTTGTAGTTTGCGCATCTACATTTAGTTCTTTTCTTTATTCTTATGTAATGCCCTTAATTTTTAAGCATATTATTTCTTATTCCTTTTATATATTTTCAATTGCTTTTCCAAAAAGGAATGGCCTGATGAATGGCCTTGTATGTATGGAAAGTAAAATTATTTAGAGATAACATTCTGTAGATGGGACACTGTAGTGACATCTGAAAGTATGGAATCTAATGAAGGACTGTCAGATTTTGCATTTTAATTTAATTTTTCAAATTGACCTTAATCATTGCGCTGGAAGGGGATATTTATCACCAACCTACAATATAGTTAATATATCTTCTTTGGTATTCAGGATTATACTTTGTAGAAATCTCACAAATACAGTACTCTGTTAAAGGTTGGGCTGTTTTCTCTGTCTCATACATTTTACTGACGCTATGAGGTTTGGATCAAGAAAGGAATAGTGCAGGGGTATCATTGTGCCTGGCTGAGGAATTCTGGGAGTTGAAGTCCACAAGTCATAAAAGGGCCAAGTTTGAAGACCCCTGAAATAGTGCTATGTTCTTTTTTACAGTATTGGCGATTAATGCACCTAAAATGTGCATTAAAGCTATATAGTTAGTGGAGCTTGGTTATTAATTTTAATCTAAGGGAAATATTTGAATTTTATCTAAAGGAACTTATTAAAGACTAGTTCATAGTCACAACTGAATCTATTATATTAGAATATTCGCTGTTACAGAAGAGTTGATTACATAATTTCCAACTATGTATCCTCCTCAAAAAGTGTCAGGAAATTATGTTATTACAAATGTTTTTATCCCTGTACATTTTAGTTTTTTTGTTGGATTTGGATATGAGGCAACAGTATTGGAAAGCTTAATTTACTCCTTATGTTGTATATAATACTTTTATTATTTATGTTTATTGCACATAGACAGTACAGTGCCTATAACAGCCTCCGGGTAGTGCTCATGCCATGTTCTCAGAACATTACTAACTTTCACAGAATATTGGAGCTTTAACAAGAGAGCTCAAGGTGACAATGCTAAGATCACATGAGATTTCAGCCATTAGACCATTAGACACCCTTCATTTGAAAACAATGCTCAACACTTACTTTTTGAATTGCTGTGTTTCTTTTTGATGTTGCCAACACATTCCAAGAGCACATCCCAGGTGCACTCTTTTTTTCCATTTATTTATCTATCGGATATATCCCAATACATAGGCTCTTAACAACTTTTTTACTTCTTTAATCTATATCAAATCCTTTAAATTATTTTAGTTGGTGGTTATGGCCACATATTGTAAAAGGTTACTCTATTTGTCCCAGGAAAAGCAGTTCCCTTGAAACTTATATCCAAGACCAAGAAGAATATTCTAGAAGGAGAAGCTGAAAATAAAATAAAATATTGTCTTCTTTCTTCATCCTTTCTCATGTCATACAGATGTAGGCCAGCTAGCTATCACAGCTGATTCATAAGCCATTGTTTTAAAATCCTGAATATGCTTAGAGTATTTCAATTTCCTATATATCTTTTTTAACTAGTTAAGTACAAACAACAGCTAATACAAATATATGTGCAGTGTTATTGCAGATAAATCTTTGCAGTCTTTGAGAGCAGGTAAAGTTTATATTGCAGGAAAACTATTAAATAAACTGTTTTGTACTAACCATTAAATCTTTTTTCATTTCAGTTGTGTCCCAAATTTTTGCATACAAACTCAACCAGTCACACTTGGCCTTTTAGTGCTGTGGCTGAACTTATAGGTACGTGAACAGTATTCTACCTATTCAGTTGAATATTTGTATTATGTTCAGTGCATTTCTGTATATAGTTCATTAATATCTGTTTCAGACATCTTTGGAAGTCATGATCTAGCTATTCTAACTTTGGAACTCATGATTTAGCTGTTCTTTATATTGTAGATTTGCTGTTAATTTCTGCTGAATTTTTAATGAACATAATTTCAGAAGGTGATTTTATGTCTTAAAGTAAGAGAATATGTCACATCTATTTATTTGTCAAATTTACATACCGTAATTGCCCATTTAACCAAAAGACCTCTGGATGGCAAACTAAGATAAAACATAAAAATTAAAAGAGAATATGTCTTACAATCTAAATTGATTTGTGGTGATTTGATAGAACAATCATGTTTGTACTTGTGGAAACAATATATAATTGGTTTGCCATTGCCTTTTCCCATTGTTTTCCTGATTTTTATTTTCCTCTCTCTACCTAGATGATCTCAGAAAGAAAATTTTTGTTTGATTGTAGTGATAGAATATTTTTTGCTTACACAAAGTCTATTTTATGTTCATGTTTCTAGCATTACAACAAACTGATGCATATTTTGAGATGAATACAACTGGGGAGGAGAAATAATCATGTAAATCATCGTGATAATCCTAATAATACTTACGCATTGTTATTTTAGATAATGCATATGATCCTGATGTAAATGCTAAACAGATGTGGATTGATAAAACAATTATAAATGAGACTGTATGTTTAACATTCATGGATAATGGGAATGGCATGAATGCGGATAAATTGCATAAGATGTTGAGGTAAGCAAGGTTTACTTCCTATCCATGCTGAACACATCTTAGAATTTAAAAATATAATTGTATAGTCCTCGAGTTACAGCCACAGTTGAATCAAAAACTGTTGCTGAGCAAGACAGTTGTTAAGTAAGTTTTGCCCCATTTTACAATCTATCTTGTCACAGTTGTTAAGTGAATCACAGCATTGGCTTAATTAACACAGTTATTATATGAATTTGGCTGAACCACTGACTTTGTCAAAAGATTGCAAAAGGTGATCACATGACCCCAGGATATTGCCAAAGAGGTGTGGTGGTTTAGCAGCTTAAAGATGCTGGATTTATCAGCTATAGAAGGTCAGTTCTCTGTATTCCAGCAGTTCGAGGGCTAGTATTGTATGATGGAGTGGGCTCCCCTCACTTGCCTCAGCTTCTGCCAACCTAGCAGTTTGAAAGCATGCAAAGTAGATAAATAGGTACCACTTTGGTGGGACTAATAGGGGAAGCAAGAAACCAACCAGCGCTGGACCAGCCCAAATGAGAGATGAAAAGCTGAGGGGAAAAAGGGCCAGATGATACTTACACTCCCACAGAATGCCGTTTATGTATGGAGCTCATTTGCCCCCTGTGGTGAACCCTTCATTCTGCATGAGCGTGAAGTGAATGGACTAGCAGCCTTAGGCAACCAAACCTCTACTCTGTAATAACATTGTAGACTCCTGGCTTTCATGTACCAACGGCATACGCCAAATTTATTTATTTATTTATTTATTTATTTATTTATTTATTTATTTATTTATTGTATTGTATTGTATTGTATTGTATTGTATTGTATTGTATTGTATTGTATTGTATTGTATTGTATTGTATTGTATTTATATACCGCCCTTTCCCAAAGGACTCAGGGCGGTTTACAGGGTGATTAAAACAAAAAATACAAAAGTTAAAAACAATTAAAAAATTATATCAATCCCTGAACAAATAAAAACCCCAATTAAAATTAAAATTAAAATTCTCAGCCTGGGCCAGAGAGCTCGAAGAGCCAGGTCTTCAGGTCCCGGCGGAATGAACGGAGGTCGGGGGCAGTCTTAAGCTCCACTGGCAGCTGGTTCCAAAGGGCAGGCGCACCCACTGAGAAGGCCCTCCCCCTGGGTGTTATCCGCCGGCAATCTTTTACCGGCGGCACCCTGAGAAGACCCTCCCTGTGGGAGCGCACTGGATGAAGGGAGCTTGATACCGGCAGCAGGTGTTCCCTCAGATATCCCGGACCCTCGCCATTTAGGGCTTTATAAATAATAAATAATAAACCGCACCCATCATAAATACATGCAGTTGCCAAGTGTACAAATCTTGATCACATGACCATGGAGATGCTCCAATGGTCGTAAGTGTGAAAGCAGTCGTCAGTCCCTTTTTTCAGTGCCTTTGTAACTTTGAACGGTCCTGTGTAAACAAAGCATAATTTGGGATGAAAGGTTGAACGGTTTTATTTAAATAGAATTGTTTGTTTACCTTGCATGCATTATGTGTAATGCATTATGTCTCTGAAATTGAGTCTATAATTTTATGTAAGTGTAATTAGCTTAACAACTACATATGTTAAAAGAAACAGATACATAGAGGCCTAAACCCACGAAACATTTTGTGCAGACAATTAGAGAGTGCTCCAGAGTACTATGGTAGCTATGTGGGAATATTAGGAACTGCTCTGGAAAGCTGCTTTGAAAAACAGTAGCATAAGGAAAACTTAGTTTTTACATTAAAATAAATATTAGAATCTAAAGAAATATGACCTTGGGTTGCACAGGTTTATATTAAATGCAAATTGGTATTCTGGGGAGTGATGTCTTTAAGGTTTCATAACAAGTTGGTGGAGCCTTGGTGGAGCCTTGGTGGAGCCTTGGTGGAGCAGTGGACTAATGCCTCCTTAAGTAACACCAGCTGCCTGCAATTAGTGCAGGTACGCATCCCACCAGGCTCAAGGTTGACTCAGCCTTCCATTCTTCCGAGGTAGGTAAAATGAGGACCCAGATTGTTGGGGGCAATAAGCTGACTTTGTAATAATGCCGCTTGGGGGTGTGTGTGAAAGCCCTAATAAGCAGGCATATACATAGAATGAAGGTTACTGCTAAGCAGGCATATACATAGAATGAAGGTTACTGCTAAGCTTGTAAGCCGCCCTGAGTCTTCGGAGAAGGGCGGGATATAAATGGAATTAAAATAAATAAATAAATAAATAAATAAATAAATAAATAAATAAATAAATAAATAAAAAAAAGTTCAAAATGAATGACACCCTATATACACAATCTTGTTCATAGTGAATGTGTCAGTGTCATCTGTATGCACAGAATACACGTGTCTGGGCTTTTGTTAGTCTTTAAATAAAATAAGAGGAGGGGGACAGATAACCATCATAACCAAGATGTGTAGCTTTATCCTGCTATATTTTCAGTATAAATACAATATACAGTGTAGACCTACTTTTTCAATTTCAGATTATATAATTTATAATGTACTATACAGGTCTAGCAATATTAATTGTTGGAAATCAATTATACCAAAAAATGCTTCTAAAATGTATTTGTTGACCAGGATTAAAGTTGCATTGTATTTTAGGTTAAAAGAAGAATATTCACGTGGATATTCAGCTCTTATATTAGTAATGTAACATTAAAATTCTTTTCATCTTTCCAAACACATTTCAGTTTTGGCTTCAGTGACAAAGTTACCCTGAATGGCCACGTTCCTGTTGGATTGTATGGAAATGGATTTAAATCAGGATCTATGCGGTTGGGAAAAGATGCAATTGTTTTCACCAAGAATGGAGATGTCATGAGTGTGGGTCTGTTATCGCAGACATTCTTGGAACTTACAAAGGCAGAACATGTAATTGTTCCCATAATATCTTTGAACAAGAGCAATATCCTTTTGATGCTTTTTCTCAAGGAAATCAGTGATTCCAATCTGTATATTTCCTAGCATCTATAATTTTCTTACAAGTTCTTCAACTAAAAAATTGCTGCATTGTGTTACAATGTAAAATGTATATAGATAATTATTTGAAAATTTGGTTTGCTCAAGAAATTTCACATCTATTGTTCAATGAACTTTTGAGGATTGCTTTCATGCTGATGGTTTCTCTTTTGGTTTGGGTATATTAATGCCCAAATCAGTATAAAGTTAGTGCAAAATTTCAATGTAGCTATTGCTCCTAAACTGGCTTTTTAATATACTTAATACTAACCATGATTGCAGCTATAAAAGGTCAGTGACATAGTGTAGGTAGCTCAAAAGCATAGGGAGATGTTCAGTTTATTCTATAACAACTCATAAAATTCCCCTGGTTTTGGTGTGGAGAGGCACACATTCAACTGGAGCTTATTTATGTGAATGGAAAAAAAGAGGGCAGATGTTGCTATATTTTATCTCTTTTAAGTACTACATATACCACAGTTCTTGGAGGAAAAGAGAAATGTTTTATGGTCTTGATTTTATACGTACTTATGTGAGAACAGATTCTAATTAAAATACTAAGTATTAGGTCTAAGAAAGAGTGTACAGAATTAAGTTTCATCTTCAACAAATCTATACTGCCCTGAATTGTTGGGAAAACAGAAGATGTACTTATTTTATCTCAAAGAATAGAAAAGCTGGAGAGTTATACTCAAAATGATAGTTTTCTGTGTATCCCACTATTATATTTCACAAGAAGGTTTTTCTATTTTTACTGTGTATCCTCAAACTAGGGATATCCCCCAAACTTAAGTCCAAATGATTCTCAAGACTCTTTGGAGGTTCAAAAATAGCAAATGTTAAGAATGTCTCTTCATGTATATTTATCCATACAAATATAACAACTAAATTGTGCATACTATCTTGGCATGAAAACATCTGAATGTCAGGAAAAACAAGATAGGGCAAAAGTGTTTTGAGAGGCAACAAAAACACTTTAATTTCTTTTGCAGATTTTTTTTTCTTCATTACATTTTTGGGGGTGATTTCTAATTCTGTATCTTGCCCCTACCTGCAATCCTGTAATAGTGGAAAACTCATTTGCTGACTCCTTTGCAAATATTAATCAGCAAAATGTTAGCCAAATATGCTTATTCCCTTTCCACAATGCAGGTTAAACAAAGGAATGTGAAAGGAAAATTTCAGATCTGGAGATTGTAGTCTGCTTGTTTGCCTAACATATAGATAATAAAAGCAAGAGTTGCAACATTCAGAAGCAGTACTTTGTATCTTGATTTTTGTCATATATGTCTAGTAGCCACAGCTTTGTAGTTTCTGATGTGGTTATTTTCTCTAACAATAATATTTTACTAAACCAGTAAGGTCAGGAACAATTCTAGAGCTTTTTCATAGGCAATTCCGTAGAGCCAGGAAAGCATCTGCAGTTATTGTGTATTTCAGGGTACAACCTTAAAAGTTATTTTGGTGAAAAAAGACAATAGACTTCAAAAACATAGATACAATCTTTATTACAAAAGGTTTGAATATTATGTAGATAGATTCTGCCAGCAAGCAGGATGTCTGTAAACATACAACCTGTAGTCTTCATTTTCAGAAGATATGAATAGAGAGGCCTGTGTCAAGGATGTAGTACTTTCTCACCCATATGAGAGTTCAGATCTGACATTCAATTTTTGTCTCAAAATTCACTGTATATACTAGTGAGCTCCTTGCTAGGTGATCTAGTCTGTAGGCAAAAGAGTTTGACTAAAGAGAAAAAGACACAGTGTTATGTCCACATCTTAGAAGTGATCTGATTGAGGAGGAGCATGCGGACCTGGCTTGCATCACGGAGATCTGGTTGGGCCCAGAGGGCGGAGTCCCCCTGGTTGATCTTAGCCCATCAGGTTTCCGGGTGCTGCACCAGCCTAGGGCTCAGGGTAGGGGCGGTGGAGTGGCAGTTGTTGTGAGGGAGACCCTATGTCCGCGGGAGGCCACCACAGTCCAGATAGCCGGGTGTGAGTCCCTCCTCCTGAGATGTGGTCCCAGAGCTCAGTTGGGCTTGCTGCTGGTGTACGTTTCTCCTAGACACATGGCAGCAGCCCTGCCTGAGCTTCTCGATATCCTCTCAGAGTTGGTGGTTGAGTTCCCCAGACTTATTGTTTTGGGTGACTTCAACCTACCATCCCTGGGGGGATCATCTGAGTTAGCTCGGGAGTTCATGGCTTCCATGACGGCCATGGACCTGAAGCAGGTTATTCTGGGCCCAACTCACGGGGGGGGTCACACGCTCGATCTGGTTTTTCTATCTGGACGGTGGTTAGATGATCTTGGGGGGGTTCCCCAATTAATTCACCCCTGTCATGGACCGATCATCATCTCCTGCGGATGGTCTTCCGTTTTGCCACTCCCTGTCGTGGGGTTGCTGAGCCAACAAGATGGTTCCGCCCTAGGCGCCTTATGGACCCTGAGCGGTTCCAAACGGCACTTGGGCCCCCACCTGCCTCCTTTGCTCACAGCTCGGTCGATGCCTTAGTGGAAGCCTGGGAAAGGGCAGCCACTGAGGCACTCGACCAAGTTGTACCCATGCGGCCCTTGACCCGACGCAGATCCCAACAGGCCCCATGGTTCTCCATGGAGCTCCGTGAGATGAAGCGTCGGAGACGGGGCCTAGAGAGCTGTTGGAGGTTCAGCCGATCCGAATCCGACCGGTTACGACTAAGGTCGTTTACGAGAACTTATCTCGCAGCGTTGAGGGTGGCTAGGTCTAACCACTTTGCCACCCTCATCGCGTCCGCAGATAATCGCCCGGCCGCCCTGTTTAGGGTAACTCGCTCTCTTCTTAATCAGGAGGTGAGGGAGGAACCCTTGCAGGGTCGAGCCGAGGAATTTAGCCAATTTCTGTCGGACAAAATCGCTCGGATCCGGACCGGTTTGGACTCCGACTGGGCAGAGTCTGACGAAGAGGATACGGGTGGCCTTGTCGATTTAATCTGGGAAGAGTTCGATCCTGTGACTCCTGAAGAAGTGGACAAGATCATGGGGAAGCTGAGCTCCACCACGTGTTTGTTGGACCCGTGCCCCTCCTGGCTGACATATGCAGCCCGGGATGGGACACGAGGCTGGCTCCAGGCAGTGATTACTGCCTCTTTGAGTCAGGGTAGTTTTCCCTCCGCCTTGAAGGAGGCGGTGGTGAGACCCCTCCTCAAGAAGCCTGCCTTGGACCCAGCAATTTTAAATAACTATCGTCCGGTCTCCAACCTTCGCTTTTTGGCGAAGGTTGTTGAGAGCGTGGTGGCGCAGCAGCTCCCTTTGTTCTTGGATGAAGCTGACTACCTAGACCCGTACCAATTGGGTTTCAGGCCCGGGTACAGCACGGAGACGGCATTGGTCGTGCTGGCGAATGATCTCTGGCGGGCTTGGGACAGAGGTTGCTCCTCTGTCCTAGTCCTTTTAGACCTCTCAGCGGCTTTTGATACCATCGACCATGGTATCCTGCTGCGGCGTCTCAGGGGGTTAGGAGTGGGAGGCACAGTTCTCCAGTGGTTCTCCTCTTACCTTCTGGGACGTTCGCAGTCGGTGTTGGCAGGGGGGCAGAGATCGACCTTGAGACCTCTCATTTGTGGAGTTCCTCAGGGATCGGTTCTCTCGCCTCTCCTGTTCAACATCTATATGAAGCCGCTGGGTGAGATCATTCGTGGTTTTGGAGTTGGGTATCACCAATATGCTGATGATACCCAACTTTTTATTTCTACCCCAAACCACCCCAGCGATGCCCTCGCTGTGATGTCCCGTTGCCTGCAGGCGGTCCGGGTCTGGATGGGGAGGAACAGGCTTCGACTCAACCCTGACAAGACTGAGTGGCTGTTCGTGCCGGCATCCCGGGAAATTCCGATTATCCCATCATTGGCCATGGGGGGTGAGTTATTACCCCCCGTAGATAGGGCCCGCAACTTGGGGGTCCTTCTAGATTCACAGCTCTCTTTGGAAGAGCATATTGGAGCTGTGACTAGGGGGGCCTTTGCCCAGGTTCGCCTGGTGCGGCAGTTGCGGCCCTATCTAGACCGGGATGCCTTGCGCACAGTCACTCATGCGCTCGTGACCTCTCGTCTAGACTACTGTAATGCTCTCTACATGGGGCTGCCCTTGAGGTCCACCCGGAGACTCCAGCTGGTGCAGAATGCGGCCGCGCGAGTTGTCTTGGGAGTTTCCCGATACTCCCATGTTACACCTTTGCTCCGCGAGCTGCATTGGCTACCGGTTGCTCTCCGGGTGAGGTTCAAGGTGTTAGTGATGACTTACAAAACCCTTCATGGCATGGGTCCGGATTACCTACGGCAGCACCTGCGGCCGGCGTCAACTTCCCTCCATCCAGTGCGCTCCCACAGAGAGGGCCTCCTCAGGGTGCCACCGATCAAAGAATGCCGATTGGTGACCCCCAGGGGGAGAGCGTTCTCTGTGGGCGCGCCAGACCTTTGGAACAGCTTACCGGTTGAGCTCCGGATGGCCCCCGACCTTCGCTCCTTCCGGCGCGATCTCAAAATTTTCTTTTTCGAACAAGCTGCCCTGGTCTGATGGGATGGGGTTGGGTTTTTATAAATAGTTTTAATTGTAATATGTATTGACTTTAAGGGCATAATGTTTAATGACTTTTTAATTTTTGTATAATATTTTTATTGTGTATTGCCCTGTTCACCGCCCTGAGTCCTTCGGGAGAAGGGCGGTATAGAAATCAAATTATTAAATTATTAAAAGATCTAAATCTGCCTCTATGAAATTCAGTGATTGCATCTGTGGAGAAGTTAAAAAACTGGGGACAGAAGAATGGAATGAAGTACTTGAGGTCTTAATAGAATGCTGAGCATAAACATTTCACAATAGAGTGCAGTATCCCATATACAACATTCTAGAAATATATTCTGAAAAAATTTTTAGTTGCAGACCTGCTCTTTGAGATAATGCTGCACTTAATATAGCCTTCGGCTCTTATTTGATCTGATGGGCTTCTAAGAAGCAAAAGGGAAGAACCAGAAATATAGAACAGGAATAAGCAAGCAGGAATAAGGGACACGGTGGCTCAGTGGGTTAGGACGCTGAGCTTGTTGATAAGAAGGTCGGCAGTTTGGCGGGTCGAATCCCGAGTGCCGCGTAACCGAGTGAGCGCCTGTTACTCGTCCCAGCTTCTGCCAACCTAGCAGTTTGAAAGAACGTAAAAATGCAAGTAGAAAAATAGGGACCGCTATGGTGGGAAGGTAACAGCGTTCCGTGCGCCTTTGGCGTCTAGTCATGCCGGCCACATGACCACGGAGACGTCCTCAGACAAGCGCTGGCTCTTTGGCTTTGAAACGGAGATGAGCACTGGCCACATGACTAGGGAGACGTCCTCGGACAAGCGCTGGCTCTTCGGCTTTGAAACGGAGATGAGCACCGGAAACGACTAGCACGCATGTGCGGGGGAACCTTTACCTTTAAGCAAGTTAGAAAACTAAGCTAAAATTACAATTACTAGAATATTTTATAGTTAAAAATCACATTTTAAATTATGCTTTATGCTTACAGTTTTAAATATGTATGATGCAGACAGTAGTGCAAGAGCAAAGAAATGTGTAGATTTGGTCAGAGATTTCCACCATTACATTTGCCAGCTCTTCCAGAACATAAGAGCAGAAGGTGTCCAGATATCAGCAGAATTGAATCAAATGCTCATCAATTGCTGCCCTAATTCAGAACATTATAGCAGACAAATTTTGTAAAATTGATACGTACTACATCCTTAACATATTTTACGGAAAGTGATGAAACCAGATGAATCAGCAGCCAGTTTGAGGGCTATTCTGGACCACTCCTTGTTTTCTACTGAAGAAGAGCTGCTTGCAGAACTTGATGCAATTATAGGAAGAAAAGGGACACGTATTATTATTTGGAACCTTCGAAGGTAAGAGGATATTTTAACTTTGATAATGCAATGTTCATTAATTTGTTAACTCTATATAAAATAAGGCTGAGTTTATATTTAACATGATAAATTAATGTGGGATTGGAATTAGTGGAAAAAATAGCAAGGTATCCTTGCATCAAGCCATATTTAGCGTACTTCAGGAACATGTACTTAGAAAATTGACATTACCCAGAATAATAAGGAAGAGTAAAGTTTAAAACAGCAGGAAATGTCTGCGGTCTTAGCCACAAGAGCTTATGGGAATGCACACATAACAAAAATATTAACCGCTTATTTTTTTTCTTATGCCTATGTACATGGATTCAGAGAAATAGGTTCTGTTGGTTAGGCAAAGCTGCACCTACTCACTGCTGATAGAAAAACTAACCTGAAAAGGGCAAAAGCAAATAAGGGGAAGGGGGCCCTAGGCAAAGGGGAGTGGAAGACGTAAACAGGGGCGGAGGTTCAGATGGGTTAATTAGGCGCTTTGGATAGGCTGTAAACCTTGTGGATCTTGTCAAATGGGAAAACAAGGGAGGGACCTGTGCTTCAAGCCGAGGGAGTAAAATGCTGCTAAAATCTTATTATTGGATGTGCCTGCTTGCTAGCCACCTGCTCTTGCAAGAAGGTATTTTTCAATAGACTGCTTGCTGCTTCATTGAATGACTGTCAAATCTTTGAAAGCTGAGTGTGCACTCAGATTTATATAGAATTTTTTTAAAGTAAAATAATATTAATGATTTGATTTTAAAACATTCAAAATTTAAAACTTTTATAATGTTTGAAAGTTAGACTAAAAAAAAGGCATAAGTTGATTTTTCATCCCAGCCTCAACTCAAAACAAAACGCGCAAGGTTTGTTCTGAACTTCAAACAAAACGGCCTGCTTTGGGAAATATTTTTTCAAGTTCTGAGAAGTCTCAAGTCCCGTGATTGACTTATTCTTTTGCAAACTGTAATTAGTTTAGTTTTTGTTTTGACCTCCAACATAAAAGAAGAGATACTGATTTCAACTGTATCACCAGGAACTAGGTGAGAGAGAAGCAGTTATTTAATTATATATTGAGGTAGCTGTATAGTTGCTGCTGGATTTCAACCACTAAAACATCTGGCGCGGACTGGATGCTACATCTGCATGTAAATGCATGAAGAGAAAGCACTTGTGTTGGGAAGTGCTCCCAAAAACAGGAAAAGGCTGAAAAGCAATTGTACCTCCAAGAAATATAGCTGCCTTTTACATTACAAACACTGATACTTGAGGAATTCTCCTGATCCATTTTACATTTTGTTCTGCTGTTTAGGTCCATATTGTGTTTTGCTTCATTTATATTTTTCTGCAGTGCATAATATAACTTGTTAATAATTTCTTTATAATGTAAAACATTTGCTGCATTTTTATAAGCAAATGAAAAAACCAATATTGAATTGTACAATTAGAGCAGAGATCCCCGGCCCTTGGCCTACTACCTGCCTGTGGCCTATTCAGAACCAGGCCCGTGAGTGGCGGGCCGGTGCATGTACACAGTTCAATTTGCACAAGCTGAGCTGTACGTGCGGACCGGCTTGCCGCTTGCATGACCCAGTTCCCACCTTCCCCCTGCTGGGCCCCCTGAGCCGGAAAGATTGGATGCAACTGAACTAGAGTGATTCTGCTGCTTTGTCCTAGGTAGATAAAGTTTGTAAATAAGATTGGGATATGGACTGCTAAGTTTGCGATACTGCACTCAACGATTTCCATCCCAAATTATGCCCTGTGCTTTTAGCTAAGAATTTAATCAGATCGTGAGATGAGGTTGTTCAATAAAGGACTTATCCTGCTATAATAAAATTATAGCTGCAAAGATTGCTGTGCACTATGATAATTACATGGATATTGCTGACAGGGTTTTCAAGCAACTGTAAAATGCAAATGTCATATTGATGAAGTTTTGGAGGCATATACTAAAATGTTGTGCAGGTTCTGAGGTTTTGCTTGATAAAAAAAATTACAGGAAACCAGAAGTTGCCTTTAAGCTTTACGTTTTTACTCAGCTGAACAAAGACGGGCTCCTCTAAAAGAGAGAAGCCCTGAATGACAAGAAATCCTTCTATTTATTCTTTCTGATTACATAAGCAATCCACCCAACAAAGCTGACACACATAAGATAAAGATTTCACCCAGTAAGTCTGGCACACTGTAGATAAGAAGGGAGAAGGCAGAAGTAGCTAAAAATGTTCCCTTTTGGGTGTTTCCCTAAAGACATCATATGTTCCCGAGTGGGTTAGGACATTGGGTGTTTTCCTTGCTGTCCTTCCGTGACCTTGCATCCATGACTCTGCAAGTGCCCAAAGAGCAGGGCCATCTGCACATATTCACAATTGATACTTCCTATGCTGTCTCCTAATTCTGGGTCAACAATAACATACTTGATGCTGAGTTTACCCGCCCTATGCTAAATGCACAAACAATCTAGCTTTAATTCTTTGCTGAAAATTACCATTAAATGTTCATTGTAATTGCACAGAGAGAAACTTCATTTCAATAGTTAATGAAGTGTATTTTTTGCTATTAGTTATTCTTGGCTTATTTTTAAATTAATTGTCCTATGATCTTTGTTGGGCTTCAGTAGCCATTAAATCATGTTTAAACTGTTGCCTTC
Source organism: Vipera ursinii (assembly GCF_947247035.1). Lineage (NCBI taxonomy): Eukaryota > Metazoa > Chordata > Lepidosauria > Squamata > Viperidae > Vipera > Vipera ursinii. Next base: position 52,791,049 of record NC_139514.1, read on the forward strand.
ACTATTTCCCAAGGAAGATTTTAACATGTTTAATTTTTTTACAAATCCATCACCCTCTTGACAACATTTTCTCTAAGTTGTCTAAATGACGGCATAGCGTATAATACCACCATGTTTTTGTAGTTATAGGATAAAAAAAATGAAACAAAGGCTTATTTCAACTAGAAGATAGAAGATAAATTCATTTCATTCTAAATTCTGTTTGATCAAAATACCACCAACTATTACCCAAAAATGATTTCCCATATTTTCTGCATGTAGCTAATACATAATTATTTTATTAAGGATTTGGTTAAGATTTCCAGGTGAAGGTATTGCATTAGTAATTCTTCTAAAGATTTTGTGTGTTTTTTTAAGGATCAGTATTATATACATGCTTAAGTTCAGTTCTTTGTATTTTCTTTTACAGAGAGAAAAATGAACAAACAGAATTTGATTTTGATACAGATAAGTATGATATCAGAATTCCTGCAGATTTGGATGAAGTAACAGGAAAAAGAGGCTATAAAAAACAAGAGAGACAAGATCACATTGTTCCTGAAAGTGATTATTCATTACGGGTACGTTTATTATTCATATTTTAAACTATAACTTGCAGTGCAATATTTCACAGTATATATGTTAGTTCTTGGTAATTGGCTGTATAAAATATTTGGCTTTCAGGTAGATTCCAGCTGTCATCTTTTAACAAAACAATATTTCAATAAGGAATGTTTATATTTATTTGTAAAGGAAATATTTATTTCCTTAATATTTATTAAGGTAATAAAAAATAATAATAAAAACTTTGTATAGTGTCTAATCTTTTTCTTATCCAAAGTAAAATAACTACAATTATTCTGTTTCATCATTGTTGCTAATAAAATTTCTAAAGTTATTTAAAATGCAATATGAACAGGTAAAAGATAAAAACTGACGTAAGTAATGTAATAATACTTATAGCCATGGTGGCACAGTAGTTATAATGCAGTATTGCAGGCTGATTCTACTAACTGCCAGGAGTTCGATCCTCACCGGCTCAAGGTTGACTCAGCCTTCCATCCTTCTGGTGGAAGGTTGGTAAAATGAAGACCCAGATTGTTTGGGGCAATATGCGGACTTCGTAAACTGCTTAGAGAGGACTGTTAAGCACTGTGGAGTGGTATATATGACTAAGTGCTATTGCTAAAGTAAGCCATCATTATTCCAAGATGGCTTTCCTCTGCTGCTGGTGATTTGAAGAAATGACAACTTGGTTTCTGTGCCTTTCATATTATCAGAATAACTACCTCATTTTTATTCAATATTTTTTTTATTCGCTTATCTGGATGAACATTTAATTATTATTTTTACATTCTTACTTACATATTTATAACCATATTTTAGATTATAGTGGGTAACAAGTATAGTCCTGTTACACTTTATGGCTGAATGGATTTTAAATTGTCTGACAATTGTATATGTAAATTCATTAATTTTGCTCCTAGAGTCATGAGGCACACATAACTTCGTGTTTTAATCATTTGTGTAACATAGTTATCTGATTTATAAAAATAGAAAAATCTAGACAGAGTTTCAGTTACATATTTTGTGAGCTTTATAATTATGAATGGGTTATTTAAATTGCTCTGACTTCCTTTAAGATTTCAGTACCTAAGGAAGATATAACTATATACTTTCATTTGCTTTTCAGGCTTATTGCAGTATTTTATATTTAAAGCCAAGGATGCAGATTATTATCAGAGGACAAAAAGTACAAACACAGTTGGTTTCCAAAAGTCTTGCCTATATAGAACGTGATGTTTACAAACCAAAATTTTTGGCTGTATCCTTTATGACTGTGGGCTATGCCATGTTGACTATGAAAAGATAACCTAAAGCAAAATCTCAGTCTATCTTCCTACCCACTCTCGGACCATATGATAATTATTTTTGGAATGAAATTTTGTCAGAAATGCTCTCTTTTGTATGATTGTATTGATTTTGTTCCAGCATATATTGAAAAACCCAAAGTATTCCGGATTGTTCATGTGGAAATTTTAATCTCTAGAATACATAGTGTTAGTGCATGATCATGTTATTCTTCAAGAATTGGTATAATATGTAGCCCAATAATTTAAATTCCAGCAATCTTTGAACATGCACAAATATTTTGATAAGACAAGATCTTTGGAAGTTCTGGACATAAGAAAGCAATCTCCAAATGAGGAACTGAGTAAATCCAGTTTGTTAATGAAAATAATAGTATAATTATAGTGGTCAGAGAAAGGCAAATTGCTAAATAGTTGGAACTCCTCAAATCATCTTTTCTGAGCAAGTAATTAAGGTGAACTGAATAGTGTTATAATGAAGTGGCTATATAGCTGGATCAAAAATTGTATTCAAATTGGACATATAGCACAAGATTTAATCCTAGGCCAACTGCAATAATTGGACTTGGATCAAGAGCTAGTCATAATTGATAACGGGGATAAATAAAATTCAAAATAAAATTAAATTAAAAATCGCCTTAACAACTCAGAGAAACTAGTAACCAATTGAAATATAAAAGAGGCAAATGCAAAGTTCTTAAATTAATAAAGATAAAATATGCAGATACACAATGGGATACCTAGGTAGGTAATAGACTGTGAAAAATATCGTTGAATAATAATAGGTTGAAATCTGAATAGGATTCTGAAAAGTAATATGATTAGGGTACTAGGCTAGAAATCAGGAGAGAGAAAGTTCTAGTCCAGGGGTCAGCAACCTGAAACAGTGAAAGAGCCACTCGGAACCGGTTCCCTCACAAAATGAAAAACTGGGAGCCGCAAAAAATATGTGCGCATGCGCATACATGCACACATGCACAGAACAGGGTTTGACTGAAGAGTGGAGCCAAGGCGAGATATGCACCTACCCTGCATATTTGAATTGATTGGTTGAACTTTTTTAGTCCCACTTTTTTTTTTACTGCACATGGCAGAGGACTGGGAGCCGCAGGAGACGGCTGAAAGAGCCGCATGCGGCTCCGGAGCCGCGGGTTGCAGACCTGTGTTCTAGTCCTTCCTTAAATAAGTAAACTGAGTGGCTGATTCTCTTAACTAAACTCATCTCACAGGGTAATTAAGTTCACTCTTACAAGGAACCAGAATAAATGTTATGGCCAAATTAATCACTTCTGAGATTCTGTTCAAAAAGCAGAATTTAAGTTTATGAGTACAGGGAGTGCAGAATTATTAGGCAAGTTGTATTTTTGAGGATTAATTTTATTATTGAACAACAACCATGTTCTCAATGAACCCAAAAAACTCATTAATATCAAAGCTGAATATTTTTGGAAGTAGTTTTTAGTTTGTTTTTAGTTATAGCTATTTTAGGGGGATATCTGTGTGTGCAGGTGACTATTACTGTGCATAATTATTAGGCAACTTAACAAAAAACAAATATATACCCATTTCAATTATTTATTTTTACCAGTGAAACCAATATAACATCTCAACATTCACAAATATACATTTCTGACATTCAAAAACATAACAAAAACAAATCAGTGACCAATATAGCCACCTTTCTTTGCAAGGACACTCAAAAGCCTGCCATCCATGGATTCTGTCAGTGTTTTGATCTGTTCACCATCAACATTGCGTGCAGCAGCAACCACAGCCTCCCAGACACTGTTCAGAGAGGTGTACTGTTTTCCCTCCTTGTAAATCTCACATTTGATGATGGACCACAGGTTCTCAATGGGGTTCAGATCAGGTGAACAAGGAGGCCATGTCATTAGATTTCCTTCTTTTATACCCTTTCTTGCCAGCCACGCTGTGGAGTACTTGGACGCGTGTGATGGAGCATTGTCCTGCATGAAAATCATGTTTTTCTTGAAGGATGCAGACTTCTTCCTGTACCACTGCTTGAAGAAGGTGTCTTCCAGAAACTGGCAGTAGGACTGGGAGTTGAGCTTGACTCCATCCTCAACCCGAAAAGGCCCCACAAGCTCATCTTTGATGATACCAGCCCAAACCAGTACTCCACCTCCACCTTGCTGGCGTCTGAGTCGGACTGGAGCTCTCTGTCCTTTACCAATCCAGCCACGGGCCCATCCATCTGGCCCATCAAGACTCACTCTCATTTCATCAGTCCATAAAACCTTAGAAAAATCAGTCTTGAGATATTTCTTGGCCCAGTCTTGACGTTTCAGCTTGTGTGTCTTGTTCAGTGGTGGTCGTCTTTCAGCCTTTCTTACCTTGGCCATGTCTCTGAGTATTGCACACCTTGTGCTTTTGGGCACTCCAGTGATGTTGCAGCTCTGAAATATGGCCAAACTGGTGGCAAGTGGCATCTTGGCAGCTGCACGCTTGACTTTTCTCAGTTCATGGGCAGTTATTTTGCGCCTTGGTTTTTCCACACGCTTCTTGCGACCCTGTTGACTATTTTGAATGAAACGCTTGATTGTTCGATGATCACGCTTCAGAAGCTTTGCAATTTTAAGAGTGCTGCATCCCTCTGCAAGATATCTCACTATTTTTGACTTTTCTGAGCCTGTCAAGTCCTTCTTTTGACCCATTTTGCCAAAGGAAAGGAAGTTGCCTAATAATTATGCACACCTGATACAGGGTGTTGATGTCATTAGACCACACCCCTTCTCATTACAGAGATGCACATCACCTAATATGCTTAATTGGTAGTAGGCTTTCGAGCCTATACAGCTTGGAGTAAGACAACATGCATAAAGAGGATGATGTGGTCAAAATACTCATTTGCCTAATAATTCTGCACTCCCTGTATTTATGATTAAAACAATGGCTTCAATCTCCTATACAGTAGTTCATTTGGCTAAATTTTAAGGATCCTCTTGTTCTGGACCCATCACTCTCCTATATATCTAGTAAATGTAGCAAATCAGAAGTCTTAAAAAGAGAAATATTAGAATGTGCTATTGTATACAATCCTTTTATATGGAACAACTTGCCTCCAGAACTTGTGGATGCTCCCAACACTGGAAGTTTTTAAGAAGAGATTGGACAACCATTTGTCTGAAGTGGTATAGGATTTCCTGTCAGAGCAGAGAGTTGTACTAGAAGACCTCCAAGGTCCCTTCCAACTCTGTTATTCTATATATAATTTTAATTTCAAAGTTCTTAAAGCTACCTAGTAAAAAAGTTTTTTTTTAATTTACAATTCTTTTTATTAAGAGGGATATTAAATATTTTTTTTAAAAAAAGACTGCTTGCAGACTGGTGAAGTTCTAATTTTATAAGACTTTGTATACTGACTGATCATTTTTGGGTAAGAAAAGTCATAGAGTCACATGTTTTTCTTAACGTGCGCAAATAAGCCCAAAACAGTACGAATTACTTTTGGATTCAACTGCCGAAATAAAGATCATTATGGGATGATGATGTACCATAGAAACAGGTTAATCAAAGCTTATGAAAGAGTTGGCTATCAGCTAAAGGTAAGACAGATTTATATAAAAAGATTTTACACTTAACATTTTCAAATTATCAATATAACAAGACATTTTAGAATAGAGTGAAATAGTGGTTTTAAAAACAGTCTTTATTTTAAAGCTGTTTGAAAATTTCCTTCAATATCTTGATAGTCCCTGCTCAATGGGTAGCTGAGGCTTGGAGGGCCTTTGTACAACTTTGTCTTGATTGTGCCAGTTCCTGGATTGGGAGTCTCTGCTCAATGCCAGTCATTCTCTAGTCACTTCTTAACTATTGCAGGGCCTCTATCTCTTCATAATGCAGTAAGTCAGGTATTTAGGGGTGCACTTTGGTGTGTAATGCAGTACCTCTAGATCACAAGCTGCAATGGTTTCCTCTCAGCTTCTCCAGTTCAAGAAGCTTATTCCTTGTAATGACCTATATGGCACAAGAGCAGATTATTTACAAGATCATCTCTATCTAAAGATATCTGCCAGGATAACAGGCTGAGCTCAATTGTGGATCTTTTCCTTGAAATAGTGCCATCTAATAGTGCCCCAAAGGTGACCCTTTTCTGTGGCAGCATCAGCCCTTTGGAAAGTTACCTGTTTGGATGCCCCTGACTCATTATAAAAGTAACTATCCCCCCCCCCCAGGTACTGCACCTGGGTTGAGTAAATTCCCACACGGAGTGGGGCATGAATGTGAGCCTGGCCTCTTGTTAATACTTGTTTTTGATGGCTGTTTTTAATCTCATAAGCTGCCAGTGTTGCATTATTTGACTTAGGTGGCCATATAAATTATTTAATTGAATTAAATAGATAGATTAATAAACAAGCTTTTACAAAGAGCCGGCAATATGGTACTGTTCCAGATATTTTGTACTTTTACCTTCTGTCAGCATGACCGGTAGTAAAGAATTGTGCCAGTTGTAGGAACCAGGTTGCCTGCCCTAAATGTTTAGTGTATTTAAAAAAAAACATACCTTTTAATAAAATATTTTCACTATGTGGAAAGATAATTTTCTGTTTTTCATTTATTTTTCTGTATTGCAAATTCCCCTACCTTGTTTAAGTTTTATCCTAACCAAGGAAAACAAGGTAGCTATCAGTCCAAAAATATTTGCTCATCTTAACTTATGTATACTTTTGCATGCATGTCTTGTTTAAATAATTTGTAGATAGTTTTAATATAGGAAAAACAGCCTGCTTTTCGGATATTATTTTGAAAATTGAGCTAAAAGAACAAAAGAACAACTATGCAAGATCAACCGATGGGTTGCCATGAATAATCTAGCGTAACATAGCACATAGGATCACAAATTCTGCATCCTGGAACGTGAATACCAAGGCCTGAGATGTTTGTTTGAATTCCATAGATGGTGCTTAATTCTGTTTTATCTACAATTATTACTTAAAATACATTGATAATTTAAATGAGGTATTTTAAAGAGCTAGGTGTTCTTTGCTAATTGCAGAGTATTTCTGGAAACTCATTCTTCTGGAAGTTAATTTTAGATTTAGTAAATGGTTAAAAAGTGAAAAATCAAAACATTTATAGTGTCTGATATATACTTAAATATACAAATTAAATATATTTTATGGTCCGTTGAGAATTATATTTCATTCTTCCTTGCTACATTTTTTCCATTCCAGCCACGTTCTGAATATCTTGGTGCCATCCCAAGCTTTCTGATGTTAAACCTGATGGAGTTATTACATGTGCCAGCTGAATTCTTTGTTACTACTTCACATTGAGGTGGCATCTGTTCAAGGCCCAAGATGTAGCTAGATATATGAGGTTTATTGAAAATCATCTTGAGAGGCAGGTTCTCTTTGTGGGATTCGTTGTCTAGTTGAAATAAACAATCACAAGCCAAAACTTTCAAGAGAAAACAATGGTAATTTATTTGTACTCCTTTGCAAAGGGGATGCTCCTTGTGCATGCAAGGACACAGTGGACACACCCCAAATTTTCAATATTCGTTCTTTATACTCCATTGCCATTACAAATTTATCTCCCACCTCTTCTTCATTGGCTTGGTAATCATGCTGTAATCATAATAGTCACAACCTATCTAAAGCGAATACATGATCTCCGCTCCTGACTACTTACCCACTCCCCTAATTCTATCGCCCCACCCTTATTTACGAATTACCTACCTTCCTAGATACAATTCTCAAGCTTCAAGCTATATACAATTCTCAAGCTTCAAGCTATATACTATACTATACTATATATAGTATTGTCTCCTCAACTCCACAGACTACTAATATAACACAGAGGGGAAAAAAGAAAAACACAATTTTTCTAGAAAGAGAACTGACATTAGATGTTACTAATATGACTTTTATAAAATAGGACTGCTTTCATTCAATAATTTATACTTCCCTGATTTTTATTACTAGTATCCTGAAATACTGAAATATTTACATGCTCAGTTTTAAAATACATTTCCAGAATTTTAGATATTCAGTTTTACTATCCATCATTCAAGATGCCTATTGTGTTATCCAAGATATTTCCTTTATTTAACTTTTCTCCCAACAAATTGTGCTTGGTGGTCCAAGGATATTTGATTCTGTTAATTATTGCCATTCTTTCCTAAAACCATAAAAGGTCAAAACCTAGATGTCATAAAACCATAAATGTATGCTGTAAAACCATAAACTATGAGAACCAGTTCTCTGGTTTCCATAGTTTATGGTTTTATAGCATGCATTTATGGTTTTATGACACCTAGGTTTTGACCTTCATGGTTTTAGTTTTATTTGTTCTATAGAAAGGATTTGTAAAATCCTGTGCACAGAGAATACTTTTTCTCTACAAACATCTCGGATGGATTGGCCCTACTATAAATACATGGTATACCATTCACTTGAATATATTAAGATATTAAATTTTTTAATACATTCTGCTGCTTTCCAGATCATACAAAGTAAAATCAGATTGACAAAAAATGGAGGATCTGATTTTGAACTTTGAAAGAAAAAACAGCATGCTTCACTATAAATGCAGCCTTCAATTATAGAATAAAACTTTAGCTGAACAAGCCTAAAATGTGTATTATAAGCATAAGGGCATATGACATTTTAATCTGCAAGCTGTATGAGCTGCAATAGACTCAACCAGCCAGTAAATTGTAATACAAGTAGCAAGCAGTATTTGCCCCAAAAGGAAGGAGCCATGTTTTGGGAAACAGGATGTTTTTCCTTGTTTATAGCCGTGGGTTCCCAACCTGAAATTAGCAACATAGCTATATGGCAGGACTATTCCTCTTAGGAGCATACCCAAAGCACAGTTTTGCTACATTACTGACTTCAAAGGGTTCCTGTGGTTTTAGACTTAAAATATGTTTAATAAAAACAAGTAAAAAGGTGGATTTCTAATGGCATATTTCCCTATGTAGAGTTGTTATTCTTGGTTTAGACACCTATAGTAAACTTCTTCTAATGGACTCAAAAATTAGACGTAAAAGTTAATAGAAGAATCTTCTGAAACAAACATTATGTTAGCTACTTTGCAAAAATCTTATTCTGATCCAAAAATACTATTCTAGAGCTATGAACCCTAAAAACTTAGTGGATTAGCGTGTTATAATAAGACAGACATTTTACGGCTCCCGGATCACATCCAGCCCTTTGGCTGTTCCCATATAAGGTCATTTGGAAATTAGAAATCAAATGTAAATAAATGTATGCTATGCAATACAACTGCATTGCTTTTATTTTGAAGGCAATTGGTATTTTTTTAATTTAGGGGTGTGTGTGCATGCATGCCTATGCATCTTCATAATCCTATTGGTTTGGCCCTCCACTACAGTCTCAGTTTCTTATGTGACCCCCTGAGAAAATTAATTTCTCACTTCTGCTTAAAAAATGGGATTTCATCAGCCCATTTTTCCCCTCTTTTAAATATAATGTCTTGCAGAGAGGCCTGTTTTTTTCTTGTGCTAGCTAAACCAATTTGCTCCCCGCCATGATGTAAAATGTTCACATAGTATAAATAACCTTATTTTAGTTACTTTTAAAAGCTTGAGAATATTAATAGTTTCTCCCAGTTTCTCTATCATTTTAATCGTACCTTGCTGCACTATTTTCTGTTTAACCTTTGAAGTGAAAAACTGGAAAATTATGTTTAAAAACATTTTAAACAGTTTTATTTAAAATAAAGAACTCTTAGGTGTATTTTGGAGATTTGTGTTTTATAAATATTTGTGTAACACATCTTGATTAAGAGCATGAATGTTCAGCTATAATAGTTTTGAGATATTAACACATGTAAACATATGTGCATTTTTCTCTTTTTTCTTCCACAGGCAAACAATATGGGTGTAGGTGTAATTGGTATTATTGAATGCAACTTTCTGAAACCAACCCATAATAAACAGGACTTTGATTATACTAACGAATATAGGTAAATGTTTATAAAAGTTTTTGTGCATGTTAAATATTCTTATTTATAACACTAGATATTATACCAAGCTGGATGAATTGAACTTCATGCCAGATGGATCCTAGCTTCTCTGTGTTGAGAGAAAGACCAAGGGTGTGGCTATTTAACTTTCCATAGAAATAGAAGACATCATGCAAACGGAAGCCTTGCTTTATCAGTGTTCTGAACCAGCCCTCTTCTGGCCTTGTAAAGGCAAACCCCTATTCAAAAAGAAGAGACTGGAGAGCGTCCAAGGCTAAAAGGCATCTGCCAAGATTTAATTACGCAGTTAACAAAAACACTAGAGCTTGTCTTCTCAAGCGGAAAAGTTGCTTTCAGCAACCAGCCCCTCCCCAAACACTCCTTTTATAGAGAGCTCAGGGCGTGGTCTCCCTGTGCCTCCTCCCGAGGAGTCCCACATTCTTTCTTTGTTTGTTCCTGCTCGACTGCCTCCTGCGTCGGGCGTCCTTGAACAGGGCCAGCTGTGGGTCATCATCTTCCGCACTATCGGGCTCACGCAGCTGAGAAGAGGGCCCCGGCTGGGAACTCTGCCAAGCCTCCACGCCATCATCAACCGGTTCGTCTCCCACACGGTCCTCCTCCCCCTCATCTGAGTCATCCGACACATCTGAGCCGGCTGCCGAAACCACAGACTGGCCCTGAGTCACAACACTATCCCGCACCGCAGGGCCCTTCCCCCGGGTCTGCCGATCCGGATGCGGTCGGGATGGGAACTGTTCGTGAAACGCAGTCACCAACGCAGGGGCATGAACGGCGGTCGCGTCTTCCCATGTGAAGTCCTCCGGCCCGTACCCTTTCCACTCGATCAGGTACTGGAAGCGACCTTTCAGCCAGCGGGAATCCCTGATGCTGGCGACCTCGTACTCGGGGGTGCTGCCTCCATCACGAGTTCCTGATGGGGGAGGTTCCGCTTGGCGAAGTGGACAGGCCGGTTGTTCGGGGACCAACAAGGACCGATGGAAGACGGGGTGCACGCGCAGGGAACGTGGCAGAGTTAAACGATAGGCGACCGGATTGATGACGGCCTCGACTGGGAACGGTCCAAGGTAACGGTGGTCCAGCTTCCTCGCCGGCCGAGTGGATGGTAGGTTCCTGGTGGACAGCCAGACCCGATCCCCCACCGATAGTGGAGGCGTATCCCTTCTCGACCGATCGGCGAACCTCTTGTAGTCGGCCTTGGCCTTCTCCAGCTGCCGTCGCACCAACCGATGGATCGCCTGTAACTCCGCCATAAATTCGTTCGCTGCCGGCTCCGATGAGTCCACGGGAGAAAGGGGGAAAAACCGGGGGTGATAACCCACGTTGGCCAAGAACGGTGTCATCTGCGTGGAGGTGTGCTGCGAGTTGTTAAAGGCAAACTCGGCTATGGCCAAATAGTCCACCCAATTGTCCTGCTGCAGGTTAACGTAGCAGCGCAGATACTGCTCTAAGATGCCGATGACCTTCTCGGTACCCCCGTCGGTCTGAGGATGATGCGCGGACGAGAGGCAAACCTTAATGTCCAACGCCCGCATCAACTCCTGCCAGAAGCGGGCTGTAAACTGGGCCCCCCTATCGGAGACGACTCTATCGGGAAGGCCGTGCAGCCGGAACACCTGTTGGATGAACATGCGACTAGTGGCGCGAGCTGACGGTAAGCCGCGACAGGGGATGAAGTGCGCCATCTTGGTCAACATGTCCACCACCACAAACACTGTCGTGAAGCCGGAGGATGGGGGTAGATCCGTCAGAAAGTCCATGGACACAGCCCCCCAGGGTCTCTTGGGTGTTGGCAAGGGCTGCAGTAAACCAGGCGGGGCCCCTGTCGCTGACTTGGCCTGCCTGCAAGGAATGCAGGAGGTGACGTAAGACTGGACATCGTGTCGGACTCGGGGCCACCAGAAGGTACGGGAGACCAGGTTCAGAGTCTTGAACAGGCCAAAATGCCCCGCAGCCGGGTTATCATGACACTGGCTGAGGACGAGTCCCCTGAGTGGCCCTCCTGGAACATAGAGCCGGTCACGATAATACAGGAGTCCATCCGCGACCGACCAAGGCGAATCTGGCCCCACCTCTTCCTTCCGCTGAGCCACCCACGCCTCCTGCTGCTGCGCCTCCCGGATCCGAGCCCGTATATCCACCGGCTCCCGCACCGCAGCAAAAGACTCGACGGGGATCACTGTCCTGGGCGGAAGCTTGTCTTCCGCTCGGGTGTACTCGGGCTTTCTGGACAGAGCATCCGCTCTCTGGTTGTGCCCGCTTGGTATGTACCGCACCCGGAAGTCAAACCTCGCAAAGAAGAGGGACCACCGGATCTGGCGTTGATTCAAATTCCGAGCGGTCTGCAGGCTTTCCAGATTCTTGTGGTCCGTCCGGACCTCGATCTGATGCCGCGCCCCCTCCAGATGATGCCTCCAAGCCTCGAACGCCGCCTTGATGGCCAGCAGCTCCTTCTCCCAGATGGTATAGTTGCGCTCCGAGGGGTTCAATTTCCGAGAGTGATACGCGCAAGGGAAAAGGGTACCGCTGGGCGTCGTTGCCTGGAGTAACACGGCCCCAATGGCAATGTCGGAGGCGTCCGCCTCCACGACAAACGGCCGTTGCGGGTCGGGATGTTTCAAGATGGGCTCCTTCATGAAGGCGTCCTTCAAAGCCTGGAACGCCTGTTGTTCGGGGGCGTTCCACTGGAACCGAGTCTTCTTCTGCAGGAGCCGGGTGAGGGGGGCTGTCAAGGCAGCAAAGCCAGGGATGAATGTCCGATAGTAGTTGGCAAATCCAAGGAGTCGCTGAACGTCCTTCACGCGACGCGGGGGTTGCCAACTCTGCAACGACTCGACTTTACTCGGCTCCATGGCGATGCCCTCAGGAGAAATGCGGTGACCCAGGAAATCGATGGTCACCTGGTAGAACTGGCACTTCTCCAACTTGGCAAACAGCCGATGTTCCCGGAGGCGCTGCAGGACCTGACGGAGATGCTGATGATGCGCTTCACGCGACGGGGAGTAAATCAGGATGTCGTCCAGGTAAATCACGACAAACTGGTCCAACAGATCCCGAAAGATATCGTTCATAAAATGCTGAAACACAGCGGGGGCGTTGGTCAGGCCAAACGGCATCACCGTGTACTCGAAATGTCCATAGCGAGTACCAAACGCCGTCTTCCACTCATCACCCGGCCGAACCCTGACGAGGTTGTAAGCTCCACGCAGGTCCAGTTTCGTGAAGATCTTAGCCTCCCGGAGTCGGTCCAAGAGCTCGGGGATGAGGGGCAGCGGGTAGCGGTTACGCACCGTGATGGCGTTGAGTTTCCGGTAGTCACAGCAGAGCCGTAACTCGCCCGACTTCTTTTTGACGAAGAGCACGGGCGCAGACACTGGCGAGGACGAGGGCCGGATGAAACCACGAGCCAAATTCTTTGTCAGGAAGTCCCGCAATGCAGCCAACTCGGGCTCCGACATGGAGTACAAACGCCCCACTGGGAGAGGCGCATCAGGGACTAGATCAATGGAACAGTCATAGGGCCTGTGCGGGGGTAATTAGTCCGCCTCTGACTCGCTGAACACATCAGCAAAGTCGGACAGTTCGGGAGGCAAGGAAACCCCTGAGGAACCCTCCACCTGGCCGGCACAGATATGGCGGGTGTGGTCCACGCACTGCAAACTTGGGAAGGTGACCAAGTTCTGAGACCAATAGATCTGTGGATCATGCGCCCGGAGCCACGCCAGTCCCAAGACCACGGGGAAGTGCAGATCCGAAGTGACGTAGAACTGAATGGCCTCCACATGGGTACTGATGGCCATACACACGGGTTGCGTGGCGGCCGTAATAGGCCCGGACAGGAGCACTCGACCATCGATGGTCTCCACAAGCATGGGCGGATCCACTGGACACTGGGGAACAGCCCATTTGGCCACAAAGGCCGAATCCATAAAGTTAGTGGTAGCCCCAGAGTCAATTAAGGCATGGACCGGAATCCCCTCTGGCTTGCCAGGAAGGATCAGTCGTGCCTCCAGAATCAAATGCCGTGGAGGTTCACAGACACCGTCGGAACGGCGTCGCTCGGCGTGGTCGTTGTGGGTCGCCCGATCTTTCACACCGTCTAGATCGGGCTCGGGCCGTTTCCCGACAGCAAAGCAGGGGACTTTCTCGGGGCAGGCTTGGTCACTGACGCCCGCTGACGCTTCTTCGGGCAAGAAGCAGTCAAATGTCCAGGGTCCCCACAGTAAAAACACAACCCCTCCGATCGTCGTCTGTCCATTTCCGTCACCGATAGACGGGACCTGGCGGCACCCAGCTCCATTGGCTCCTCCCTCTGGACTGGGGGCTCACGCACAACAGGGGCGGCAGGGGTCTGTGGGGTGGCACGGCGACTCTTACGCTGCTGCAGCCGGGCATCGATCCGCAGACAAAGATGGATCAGCCCATTCAGGTCTGAGGGAATGTCCACGCGGGCCAGCTCATCCAACATCTCCTCTGACAAGCCATCCTGAAAGGCATCCACGAGCGCAGCCTCATTCCAGGCGGAATCCTGGCTAAGCAGCCGGAAATCGCTGATATAGGCCTGTAGAGGGCGCTGACCCTGCCTCAAAGCTTTCAGGCGTCGGGTGGCAGTCTGCGCCTTAATCGGGTCCTCGTACATGAGGCGCATATGGTCACAAAACCCCCCAAAGTTATCCAACAAAGGGCTAGGCTGTGCCAACAGAGGCGTGCCCCAACGAGCTGCATCTCCCGACAGAAGGCTCAACATGAATCCCACCTTATCTCGGTCAGTGGGGAAATCAGCTGCTCTCACGCTGATATAAAGCTGACATTGTCCCAGGAAGGCAGGAAACAGTTCTGGTTTACCAGCAAATTTATCCGGCATAGCTATCTGACATTTCCTCCTGGGTGGGGGTGCAGCATGTACCTGAGCTTGCAGTTGTGCCACCTGAGCTGCCAGCAAAGTGAGTTGCTGGGTAAGCTGGGCATTCTCGGCAAGAAGCTGCTCCATCGTAGTAATAAGGGGTGGGAGGCTGAAAGCAAACTGTTCTGAACCAGCCCTCTTCTGGCCTTGTAAAGGCAAACCCCTATTCAAAAAGAAGAGACTGGAGAGCGTCCAAGGCTAAAAGGCATCTGCCAAGATTTAATTACGCAGTTAACAAAAACACTAGAGCTTGTCTTCTCAAGCGGAAAAGTTGCTTTCAGCAACCAGCCCCTCCCCAAACACTCCTTTTATAGAGAGCTCAGGGCGTGGTCTCCCTGTGCCTCCTCCCGAGGAGTCCCACATTCTTTCTTTGTTTGTTCCTGCTCGACTGCCTCCTGCGTCGGGCGTCCTTGAACAGGGCCAGCTGTGGGTCATCATCTTCCGCACTATCGGGCTCACGCAGCTGAGAAGAGGGCCCCGGCTGGGAACTCTGCCAAGCCTCCACGCCATCATCAACCGGTTCGTCTCCCACACGGTCCTCCTCCCCCTCATCTGAGTCATCCGACACATCTGAGCCGGCTGCCGAAACCACAGGCTGGCCCTGAGTCACAACAATCAGGATTTTTGATACTTAGCCAGATAAAAGCCATATTCCACTCTGAAATGATTTAGTGTCTGTCTTGTGTGTGTGATAGTATTAAAAGGGAGACCAGCATACTGCATGTTTATCTTATTCTGATGCAATTGCTTACTTCTATAAACGAGTGCTCATATTGTAGGTGTTTCAGGGAAGCTATTGAGGCGGAGAGCTTTAGCCTTTTAAGTAGATCCAGTTCTCAATAGTCAATTTGGCATAGTGGTTAAAGGCACTGATAAGAAACCAGGAGACTGTGAGTTCTAGCTTTGCCTTAGACATGAAGCCAACAGGCCAGTCATTCTCTGTCAGGAATAAAACAATGACAAACCACTTCCAGAAATGTTGTCAAGAAAACTACATAGGTGTGTCCAAGCAATCACCAGGAGTCAAAACTGTCTGAAAGGCACAAGAAAAAAAAATATTACCAGCAACTTATGGTAAAACAATGGTGCCCAAGGAATAACAAAAAATTGACTCCTTTTCTCTGGGGAGGAATATGCCATCAAAGATATTCACTCATTGGACATTTGAGTCCAAATCATTGCTTTCTTATTCTCTGTTTCATTTCTGTGATAATTATATTTGCTGTTAAGTTGTATTAGGAACTTCAAAGTAGTCTTTCTTGTTTATTAGGCGTACAATACATGCCCTTGGTGAAAAACTTAACGATTATTGGAATGAGATGCAAGCAAAGAAAACAGAATATCCTCTGGAAGTATTAGTTGACGATACACAGTAAGTTTTTATAAGCATAAATCTTTCCATAATACTTCTGGGCTTGAATAATTATAAACTATAGTTGTACTTTTCTAGGTCTTATATAGCTCATAATTTGTTACAGGAAACGGCCTGATCAGACCTGGGTTCAATGTGATACTTGCTTAAAATGGAGGAAGCTTCCAGATGGAATTAATCACTTGCCAGAGAAATGGTACTGTTCATATAACCCTGACCCTCAGTTCAGGTAAAATAGGTAGAAATGAAATAACATTTTAGGTGTAATGTTAGCTACATAAAAATTAACAATATCTTACTACTTTTTAAATTAGAAATTGCAATGTGCCTGAAGAGCCTGAAGATGATGATTTAATACCATATGAGAAAACACATAAAAAAAAGTGAGTATTCAATAACAAGCAATTTGAAATATACTTTCATGTATCTTAAAAGCACTTCTTAGACTGTGAAAAGACAAGGTCAGCATAAATGCTATTCATTCTACACAGTTTAAAATTGGTTTATTTTATTTGCCCCTCTATAACAGATGTAGAATTCAGGCAAATTATGGTAGGGTTTAACTGTTTCAATGAAAGAGATCAAGACGATTATACTTTTTATTGAAGATTTTAGTTATAGTAATAAAAACAAATACAAATTAAACTCAGAGAAAGGAAAATAAAAAGTAAAAGGTACCAAGAAGCAAAAAGAAAAAAGAGTGGGAAAAATATATTGTTATCAACTGAAGACCACAATTGGACTTTAGATGATGCCAGGGATGCTGCAACTGTTGTCGATACATGCCAGTATTGACTTTTTCCAGAGCCATCTTAATTTTGAACAGTCATTAAATGTATGATCATAAATCAAGGGCTACTTGTAATAAAGAAGTAGCTTCCAATCTTTAACATTAAGTATGATACTACATAAATAAGTTTGGTAGCTTTTCACCTCCTATTGACATCTCTTCTTCCCATAACCCATCCCATAAGACATCGCTTTGCAGGCGTTAGCAAAAAGTCTATAAAACGTTGCCAGAATTTTATAAAACGTGTCCTATTTTAACCTTCGTCAAATAAGCCAACTTTATATTCCTTCTTTTTTACTTCTGAAAGTCTTAATCTTCAATTTATTCAAAACTGTCATAGAATTTATTTATTTATTTTTTCAATTCTTTGTCCCATCACATAGGCTTTTACAAGGCTTTAACAAGCCTCATTTGTAAATCTAATGTAAAGATATTACCCAGGTTGTTCCCCTGGTTTATCATTTATATTTGCTTTGTAGTTTTTTTCATCCAGCTTTTGTATAGTTCAGGGGTAGTCAACCTTGGCTCTTTTATGACTCATGGACTTCAGAATTCTGGGAGTTGAAGTCCATGAGTCGTAAAAGAGCTGAGGTTGCCTACCCTTGGTATAGTTAGTAAAGTGTCCTTATTTGGATCATTCTCTTAGCCCGTCACTTTTACTTTCATTTCAAATGCCTTCTCTATCAAGTAACCAGAACTTTTTAAAATATATCAGTATTTATAGTTTAATATTTCTGCATCAAGCAAGATTTGTTTCACATCTGTTGAAGTAAAGGTCAAAAGACTCCTTTCCCTAAAAATTTAATGTCTGTAAGGAAATCTTATTTTAGCTTTGTAAACATTTTGCAATCAGTTGCTAGAATATAAGCCGTAATGAAAATAGCTTGGTCAGTAAAACACTCAGAAATGCTTTCTCTAATGAAACCGCAAATGTAGTTAAGAGATAAGACAGCTGCATAGAAAATAAGAACTTGGGGGTAGCAAATGCTGAGAATTGCGTAAAATGATGATTGTGCTACAATTTGCTAAATATAGGTAATGAAAGTAGTCTTTTGGGTGATCTAAGGGGATGGCTTATGGGGCTTATGAGCAAGTAAATTTATAAAAAATATATTATTTAAGGTGTGGCCTTTGTACTGGCCTAGTGGAAGTGATCCCCCTGTGTCCTTCTGTGCAGAGTAAAATCTTTTGTAGTCTCCATCTTGATGTGTTTTCATTGGGCACTGCATAACAGACAAGACCAGTTTTCTGTGATAATACTATCATTCTTTCATTAACATCCTTTAGACATAGTCCATCCATAGAAACAGACAGTGTTAAATATATATTTTTGTTTGTTTGTTTGTTTGTAGCCACCCCTCTGTGGGTGGCATGTACCATAAAACATAAAAACAAATTTAAAACAATTTAAACAATACAAAATAAATATATGTGTTTGCCACATAGCACTATTGCCATAGATGCTAAAACAGCCAAGAGGTGGGGCTCCAGGCCAGACACACAACCAAATCTTCCTGTGTTTACAAAAGGTCAACAGGATGGGGGTCATTCTGATCTCTGAAGGGAGAATATTTGAGAGAAGTGGGGCTACAGCAAGGAAGGCATGTCTTCTGGTCCCTGTCAGCCAACATTCCTTGGCTCACAGGACCTATAATATGCCCAACCTGCTGAATGGATAGGAATTATTGGGAGAAGATTAATAATAATAATAATAATAATAATAATAATAATAATAATAATAATAATAATAATAATAATAATAATAATAATATAAAGTTGGAAGGGACCTTGGAGGTCATCTAGTCCAACCCCCTACTCAGGCAGGAAACCCTATACCATTTCAGGCAAATAGTCCCTTAGGTAATGCGGCCTCAAGCCATGAAGTATTTTAAAGGTGATAACCAGTATTTTGAATTACTAGTAGTAGTACAGCTCACATAGTAGTGGTGTTATTTACATGAATTACCCAACACTCTTTACTATCTGTGCAGCCTTGCCATTGGAAGTTTCTAAATGCTCTTTAAGGGCAGCCCTGTATAGAGAGTGTTGCAGTAATCCAGATAAGAGGTCATGAATGTCTTGTCAGATGCAATTGCTGTACATCCGTAAGGGGTTAATGACTTCAGAAAAGAGGTGGAATCCCTGACAAAATGGCCTTAAGGGGCAGTTATCCATGATCAGGCGAGATCTTGCCACACCACATCCCAGAGTAGCCATCTGGAGTGGAGACATTTATTTGCAACAAAATAAAATCAACAGGTGGTTTGTACTTGTGCTGAGCATCCAGGTCAAGCAGATTAACCTCTTAAAATAGAACACAGTTTCCTGCATCATAATTTATATTAAAATCAAATCTTGAGTGTATATAATAATACTTCTTTGTATCAAACAGAGACAGAGAGAAATTAAAGAAAAGACTGGAATACAGCCAACAGGTAATTGAACATATTAAAATGCATATGTGTTTACTTTTATTTTAAACAGCTCCACCAGTGAATATGTGCATTTCAAAAAGGCAAGTTCTTCTGGCAGAAAAAATTAAGGAGTTAGAATCAGGGAAGGAGTGAGGGGAGAGCTTTGGTGCAGGAAGGGTGCGAGAGAAGAGGGGTGGGGAAGTTACATGGGTGCATAACTGGCCAATATGATACAAGCACAAAGGGACTAAGGCCACATGGATGGGGAGATCTCAGCAACTTGTGATCTTCCCTGCAAGCTTCTCCATTGATTTTCTGGGGAAGCCACAAGGAGAGTTGCAAATGGCAACAATGTGATTGAGGGCATAGCAACCAATCATAAACTGGTTACCAAGAGCTCAGATTATGATCAGGTGACCAGGAGGTGCTGGGATGGCCTGAACTGTGTGGACTGATTACAACACCATTCCTTCAGTCATGACTTCAAATGTTCACTGAACAAATGATCATAGGTCATAGAGTAGACTATATTTATATGTATTCGGTGAACATTTTATGTTCTGTTTGACATCTAATTCAAACAGTTGTGAGGTAAAAAATAAAGTAATTGTCCTGGTATTATCATATCTGTTCTAGTCATATATCACCACTTTAAAGGGAAATATCTTGAAGAAAAGTGATTCCGCTCTAATTATTATGAAATGATGCATTTTCTACAGATATATAATGAAATGTATTTGCCAATATCATCCGTCTTGTCGAACGCATCCCCAGCAATGGATGAAAGTATTTCAGGATTGCATGTAGAAACCTCAAGTACACCTCTAAACAGGAATTTAAATATATCAGATACATCAGTATCTTCTCCACATTCAGATTCTGAAAATAGGTCAGTACATTTATTTTTTTAATGCAACTTTTATACCATTTCAATCATTTACTGGTTCTACAGAATAATATAACTATCAATACATCCCCATATATATTTTAATACAATATATATTTATGTTCTAATGTAACTTGATATAGCATTGATGGCACCCTATCTCTATCAAAATAGTAATGTAATCTTTGAAAGCCTACCAATATTCCACAATTCTGGAAGAGGAAAGGGAAAACCCCTTGCCCTTTAAGTGTATGGTTTGAGCCAAGTTTATTGTAGCTGTGCAGGTGAGGCAGGGGTTTCTACCCACTCATAGGGCATCAGGAGAAATTTATTTAGTGATTTTGTTTACATAAGGAAAAGCAGAATCCCTTAGTAACTACCCCACCCCCAACTTACCTGATTTTCCCTTTTAATTATTAGTCTTGATTCTATCAATTCAGCATCTGTAGCAATTTTAGCAGCCTGCTTGCCTGTTGTTCCTGAGGTTTCTCTGCTGTGATCTTCAAGCTGTGTTAGCTTTTTAAATAAACTCTGCTTTAAGCGCCAGGTCGTTGTTTTAATGTCAGCCAGAGCCATTTTTAGGCAAACTCTTTCTCTATTGAGTTTGTCTTTCAAAGACCATGAGAGGGAAGGACAGACTGTTCCAAAGTGGGAAGCCACCAAATAAAATATCTGCTTCTTTCCCACCTAGTAAGGCACACTCTGTACATATTGGGTAAGCAAGTTTGTCATGGGATAGATAGTCATTAAGACTATCTATTGCATTGCTTTCTAAATAGAAAGTCCATTTAAAGAGAGATAATAAATTGAAAGGTTCTTGCAACAGGTGGGCCTACACACTTAGAGAAAGGACAAGCAGTTGCCCAATTACATAGGATTTTATAGATAACAATAAGCAACTTGAACTGCTAAATAAATTAGCAACCAGTGCTGCTCCCATATCAGCAGTGTAACATGACAATAGCAGATACAAGTAACACACAATCAGTTACATTTTTCATTAGCTGAAACTTCTGGGTATCTTCAAGGCCATCTCATATAAGGTAAATTACAGCAATCAACAGTAATTTGACAAATGACAGGTATGAGTGACTCCACTCAGGCTACATTATCAAGCTACATTATCTAAGTTGCCACAGATCTGTTCATTTGGGGGAGCACAATCCTATAAAGAGGCAAAGTTGCTAACAGTTCTAGGAAAAGCAGGCTTCTGAATGAGTAGTCACACTATTTTATTTAACTTGAGTTTAGAGACCACGTCTCTTCAGTGGGCAAATCAACATATCATTCTACTGGCAGCTGGTACCTCTCCCACCCATACGAGGCATTACCTACCAATATCCAGCTGCTTGTCCTTTCTCTAAGTGTGTAGGCCCACCTGTTGCAAGAACCTTTCAATTTATTATCTCTCTTTAAATGGACTTTCTATTTAGAAAGCAATGCAAACAAATACAACAGACATGTCAGACACAAGGCCCGGGGGCCGGATGCGGCCCGCAAAGTGGTTTCATGTGGCCCGCGAAGCCATCCTGGAAACAGTGAGGGAATGGCCCCCACTGCCTTGGCCCTGGCCCAGAGACCCTCCTTCTGCCAGAGACCCTCAGATCTGTCCCACTCCTGCCCAGGCCCCCATAGGCACCCTTGATACGAACGATGTAGAGCTGGCCATGCCCACCCAGTAGGCCATACGCACTCTAGCCACGCCCACCCAGTAGGCCACACCCACCTGGCCCCTTGAGGGCAAATGCAATGCTGATGCGGCCCTCAGTGAAATTGAGTTTGACACCCCTGAAATACAATGTTACTTTTCAACTGTTGGTATAATATACATCTTTTGCTGTTTCTGTAGGCTTAAACGAAAACACAGCAATTCTGATGTACCGCTGCAAATTAAGATCACGCGGGTGACTAGCCAAGCATTTGAGAACAAAAAAAATGATGATGATGACAATGATGTCATCATTTTGGAGGAGAACAGTACTCCAAAGCCTGCAACAGAAGACTGTGACATCAAAATAGTAAAAGTTGAAGGTGGTGCCAATTTAGATTATATTGGTGGTGATGGAGAAGATTCCAAAAGCAAAGATGGTTGCTCAGAAGTAGAATGTACAAAAGGAACTGCAGCCACCCAAACAGAAGTAGAGTGGCTTGCAGTAAAGAAAGAAGAAGAAGAGGTCAGTGTTGAAAAGAATCAGCTACCCAGATTGGAGCCTGAATTGACCATATTAGAACCTGCTGGCATTTCTGAGTCTGCTTTGGGGGAGGTGGACAGCAAAATAAATGAATTCAATTTTCAGTTGCAATTAGCCAAAAATGAAAAAGAAAAATACGAAGAACAGTGTAAAATGTTGTTCGAAGAAGTAAAGACATTGGAGCAAAAAATTGTGGAAATGAATGATAAACAAATGAAAAAGGAAATGTGCCATCAGTCAACGGAAACAAATATCATTCTATCAGATGAAGAACTAGAAAAAATTAAAGGAAGAAGTCCAGAGGAGATTTTGATTCTCTATGAGCAGGCACTAAATGAGATGAAAAGGCTGAAAAAACTATATGCTACATTACAGAATTTAAAATCTGAATGCACTAAGTGTAGAAACAGTGAAAGGAAAACTGAAGTTGATGAGATGGCTGTACAGCTGGATGATGTCTTCAGACAGCTGGACAGGTGCAGTATTGAAAGAGATCAGTATAAAAATGAGGTAAGTTTACAAATACATATGTAATGAATCAAGTTGATTGTAGCTAATTTTTTGTCAGTTTTTGCAGTTATTGTAATATTGCACTTTTTATTTTGTTCCATCAGATATTTATGTGGTAGGACTGATGTATTGCAACTTAATTTACCGTATTTTCCGGCGTATAAGACGACTGGGCGTATAAGACGACCCCCTACATTTCCTGTTAAATTATAGGGTTTGGGCTATACTCGTCATATAAGACTACCCCTCTTCCAACGCACACCAAATAAAAATTAAAAAGCATCAGATTTGATTTTTAATATGGTAATTTTAATTCAAATGCTTATGACATGCAGGTGCTTAGTAGGAAAACTGTCACTTATAAACATAAGGCTGTTTGTCATCAAACATGTAAACATAAAACAGTGCAAGTGGATTAAACTATTAATAATAATAATAATAATAATAATAATAATAATAATAAGAAGAAGAAGAAGAAGAAGAAGTAGTCGGAGGGGACCTTGGAGGTCATCTAGTCCAACCCCCTGCTAAGGCAGGAAACTCTGTACTATTTCAGGCAAATGGCTGTCCAGTCTCTTCTTAAAAACTTCCAGTGTTGGAGCATTCACCACTTCTGGAGGCAGGTTGTTCCACTGGTTAATTGTTCTAACTGTCAGGAAGTTTCTCCTTAGTTCTAGGTTGCTTCTCTCCTTGACTAGTTTCCATCCATTGCTTCTTGTCCTGCTTTCAGGTGCTTTGGAGAATAGCTTGGCTCCCTCTTCTTTGTGGCAGCCCCTGAGATATTGGAACACTGCTATCATGTCACCACTCACCCTTAATAAATACCTCACCCTCACCCCTCACCCTTAATAAATACATAATTATTTAGTAGGACTTCAGTCTAAATAAAAGTGCATTATTTCTACTTCAGTGGGTTCTGTCAAATTACATCTGATAGAAACAGAAAACTAGGTAAATAAAGAGCAGGCCCATCTTGATATAAATATGCTATTGGTCATTTAATCTAACAAACTAATTAATACAAGACATCAGCTTTGCAGTTCTTATTTCCTAAATAGAGTAGTCAACAATACATAAAAATGAAGTCTTTGATTCAGTCTTGTTTCCTAGTGACTTCATGGACAAAGTGTCTACCTTGAAACTCTAGTATTTTATCTAAGTACTATTCACCAGGTCTAGTTCTACTTAATTTTTTTGACATTAGGTAAGATTGGCTAGTTGCTACTGTGTTTCCCCCAAAGTAAGGTCAAAGAAAGGTCACCAACAATAAGCCCCAGCTTGATTTTTAGCAGTGAGCCTAATATAAGCCCTAGCCCAAAAATAAGCCCTAGTGTTGGGGCGAGGCACACCTAAAAATCAAGCTTGGGGGTGTGGAGCTGCCCCACCTACCCCGCACCCTCTTACCTTGCAGCCAGGCCTCTCCTTGCCAGTCCTCTTCTTCTTCTGAGGCCACTTCTGCAGCCAGGCCTGCATTTCTCAGTCACAGGGCTTTCCGGAAGGCCTGTGCAACCGAGCTAAGGATTCAATCCATAGCTCAGTTCTGCAAGACCTCAGCAGCCGAGCACCAAGTTATGGATTGAATCCATAGCTCGGTATTCAACTGCTTAGGCCTTCTGGAAAGGCCTGACTGCAAAATGCAGGCCCGAATGCAACTTCGGCTCCTGAAGAAGTATACCAGCTGGGTGGAGCTGTTGGTTTCAGAGGTGAGGTAAGGCCTATCCCAAAAATAAGATCTGGTGCCTCTTGGAGGCCAAAAGAAAAAAGAAAAAAAAGACCTGGTCTTATTTTCGAGGAAACATAGTAACACTTTACTTTAAATGCTTACAGCCCAAAAGCTAGCCTTCACATTGAGGATTCAGTGATTTGACAAAAATCTGTACAGCCCTGTTTTCCGAAGTCAAATAGCAACAGAAGAATTAAGTGTTGAATTCATATATAAAATTGCTTTTTGTTTCAGTTCATATAGTCTAAAGTTAAGAATTGCTTTTCCAAGATAGCAATTTTCATTTTCATTAATATAATATCCCAAGAGGCACAGTAGTATGCATATGAATTATAAGTCTTCAATTGGATTTATTCCAAGTGTGCATAGGTTTGTATTTGTTGGAATTTGTTAAAAAACAGTTTTGTAATATTAATAAACTAAATCTTACAGTTGCTTATGTTTTGAATATTAAATTAAATCAGACCATTAGTGTTATAGACTGATATGGCAAGATTAATATTTCGGCCAAAATTCAAACAGATCCTTGTGGCTTCCCTCATTTTAAAAAAACAGTAAATTTGATTCCATATTCCATCTGCATTTGTTCAACTTCTGAATGTTGGAAGACAGGCAGCCAACGAGAAAGAAGATTATGTTTGTCTATCCATCAACCTACCTATCTATCTTGAACTTTTGGAAGGTCATCTGAATTGTATTTAAACAAAACGAAAGCTCAATATGCAGTACAGTATTGGATAATACTATATCAGTATATAGCAGGGGTGTCAAACTGCCAGCCCGTGGGCCGGACGCGTCATCCCAAAACCGTGCCCATCCCATTGCCGGCAACGGAGAAAAAGCTCTGATACGTTGCGTGACGTCGCGAGTTTGACAAGTCTGATATATAGTATTATAGTCTAGTATTTTTGACATTTATGACTACAACTCTTCAGCCATAGTCAAGCTATGAAATAAAGAGAATTGTTGAGAATACTTATTTTTAAAAAATCTGGAGAACATCTGGTTGTTTGCTTCCATTCTTTCTTTGGGCTTTCTTATTTCTTTTATATATTTGTATACAAGAGAACTTATTTAGTCTTCTTTAATGTAAATAATCAGAAAGCTGTACCATAAAAACATTGAAAATTCAGTCAATGTAGGGGTTTTGTTTTGTTTTTGTATGACAACCCACTAATAACATATTCCATTCTGTTCCTAGGTATTTTGTGCATGGTGTTCAAAAATTTAAAGCCAGGGGTCTAGCGATAACACTAAACAACAACAATAATATATTAAAAACTTACTCCTCCAACTTACATGTATATAACTGTGCAGAGTCTTCAAAAAGGTACTTCACAATGCATATAAGTACACTCTCTGAATTGTTAAAATAGCTGCATTGTTTGCAAATCTTGCATGCAAACTTTTAGAAGCTGCTGCCATGAAACAACTTAGAAGTCATCTATGCAGTCTTAAGCATTGTGAACCTTTTGAAAATTTTGCACAATCTGAAATATACATAGTTTAAATACAGAGTTGTGAATATTTTGAATGGAAAGTTTTGACTTATCTCTTTCAGATTGAACTCCTTGAAATGGAAAAAAACCAACTGCATTTTCAGTGTGAAGAGCTAAAAACAGAAATTGGACAGTTAAAAGCTTCTGTTCCACAAACGGTTTCACAAACAAATGATTCTGTGGCTAGTAATCTTGAAGAACCTGTAAATTATTCTGATGGGGAAAGGTAGATTAAAAGCGTATTAAAATCTTCATTAATATCTGAAAAGTCTATCTACTCCAGTGGTTCCAACTTCTATCTACACATGTGGTCTGCAGACCCACGAGGTCCGTGAAGACTTGAAGAAATGTTATGATTTAAATCTTAACATTTAAAGGTGAAGAAAAGGTTGAGAACCACTGATCTACTCCATAATGATTTTCACCTAAAATTTTATCTCCTTAATTTATCCACATGTCTGCTAAGAGTGTGCAGTATATTGTGAGTTAAAAGTTTTTCAAATTCAGAATATCCACCAATGGTTCTTATTTTAAACATCTGTTTTGAATTGAAAACAGTATAAACAAAAAATGTTTTGCACTGTACTGTGGTCAGCCAAAAGAAACACTAATAATTTACATTCTAAATTATGCTCTTAAGCATGTAAGTGGTTTAAGCAGGGCACTTCTCACAATTTTTGTCCTTCGTGATTGAAAGTGTTAAACAAAACTCCTTGCAGAAAATGTTACAATTTGTCAAGATTTTTGAAAAAGCTGAAACTTTGTTCTGAAGAGCAGAGCAATTCCTAACTCATTTTAGTTCAGAACTAAATTTATTCAAAGTTCTTCTCTGTTCAGTAACCACATTGTCAAGATGCACTTTAAGGTGGGGTACTTTAATATATATTTAGAATACCTTAAAAATAAGGAAAAAGTAAAATGCTCAGGAAGTATATTAAGTGTTGAAGTTGCATGTATAATTGTACGTAAAAGTTGTATGTAAAACATTTTAACTAATGTACTCAATGTTGTCTTTTCTGTAGCCTGAAGTTGCGATCACTGCGAGTTAATGTGGGACTGCTACTGGCAACAATAATGCCCGATCTTGACTTGAAACAAGTGAACTACGACGTTGATGTAGTTGATGAAATTCTAGGACAAGTTGTAGAACATATGAATGAAATTAGTAGTGCTTAATGTTTTCTTCACTGCCATATCATGCTTTGCTCAAATTTGTACTCTACTGTGAAGCTTCAAATCTGCAAAAATAAATAAATAAATATCCAAATTATTTAGGAGTTAAATATATTCTTGAAATGTTTCAGCAGGATTTTTGAAGTGTTAATAGTGCCACAAACAGAGTGAATGTCTTGAAGACGTGGAAGGAATTGTTTCTTTACTGTTGTGGTTATGATAATAGTTGTGGCAAGTAGCAGCTCCTGAAAGCAAGATCTGTGGTGGAACTATAGACACTGCTTTCTGGGGTTTGTGGTGACAGGGAAGAAGGACACTTGTCATTGCTAAATTGGAAAGAAAACTTGGGTTAATATTTTATTTAGCATAGCTGGTGAAAATCAAAATGTGCATGTGTGGTACTATTAACAGAAAGACAGTCTTAACTCCATGTCAAGTTTTATCCTAATTTCAAAGGCTTCAAATGCCACTACAGGTGCATTGTATTACCCCTTTTGAATTTTCAGCATTTCTTATATATTTAATTTTTATAACGCATTTAGAAATTAATCACAGATACTATAAATAGTGTTATATACCTTTTTAACTTACTTTAAAAAAACTGGCAATTTTGTCAAGTAGCATTTTCCCCAAATTACTAGTATTTTATAGTGGCCTATGAGTATTTCTGAGTTTTGATATCTGATGATGTATTATAAATACTGATTAAGAGTATTGCATAATGATTGTTATACTATGAGATCACATTTTGTTGAATAGGTATGAGTGTTTTATCAAAATAAGCTTTAAGGGTTTATTTTTTCCACATTGTTTTTCCTAACTTTGTAAGTTATATATTGTTCACTATTCACATTATTGCTTGATAGATGAATGTACTGTAAAGTCTGAATAAAATAAATCTTGTCTGTATGGAAAATGTTATTTAAATTTATACTGTACATTTACACTTTCAAGAAAATAAATAACTGGAAATAAGTTTTTATTTACAAAAATGAGAAATGTATATATTTTGTACTAAATGGTGAAAACATATTCTCATGTTCTGCATAACAGGAACAAATGTAAATACACAAATACATTTTTTCTAATAATAAATCACATACACATATTGACTTCTGTGTTTTTTATTCTATCCAATCCAATAAAAATTTGGAAATAAACAATGTAAAAGCACTTAGGATTCTATCAATAGGACAACCTGCCAAAAAGAGAATAGGTTCAAATTTTGTGTTGAGGAAGAAGCTTACAAAAGGAGGATTGCATTCATAAATGAATTGGAGAGCAGTGGAGGAAAAAAATAGATAATTTCACCTGTGCGCAGTGCAGCAGTTGAGGGGTTCGGGACTCCATGCACTCCAGCTGTGTTTCTTCCAGTTAGGGGACCCTAAATAGGCCAGAAGCTGCCCCGGAGAGGTGGCAATGAAGGAAGGAAGTACCAGGGACCTCGGAGAGATGGCGGTTGACCTGATTAGTCCAGGAGAAGCCTTCCAGAAACCAACAGGAGAAAGGCTAGCCTAACTCCTGAGTCTAGCCTAAGCTGTGAGCAACCGAAGTTAAAAGCACACTATTTTAAGCTGATCGCAAACAGTGTGCTTGGTAAGAACATTGATTATCCTACCTATCAATTTTCCTGAAGGGGAGAAATTCCCAAGAAGCAAAAAACCCCAAAAACCTCAGAGTGAAGGAGGGGGGTTTCTGCCCCACCCTTTCACTAATAGAAGCGGTGAATTGAACCTTTCATACAGGAATAAAATCTGAAAAATGATCCAGTGCTGACACCTACTGGTAGATGAGGATTATGACAGTCGTAAAATCTGGGGGAAAAACTAATCTACTTTGACCTTCAAAGCTTTAACAATAGAGAACAGCTGTGTAGATAAAGTGAGACTTACAAACTTGAGGGGAAAAACCTCATGGAAAATCAGATTTATAGAAAATACTTATCAAGAAAAAATATTTTTCAAGAGGAGATATATGTTGCAACTAATTCAAATAACGATCTCAAATCACAAATTCAGAATAACTTTGAAAATATAAATCAATTCAATTTTATACCAAAAAACCCTCAGGAAAACACAACAGAGAAGGAACAGACAAAGCAGATGACTGAATATAAATTTGAGGATAGAGAATTAAAGATGGAATTCTACAAAACAGGAGCATGATTTAATCCAAGTAGAATTTTTTTTACAAGAAATACTAGATTTGGAAAAGACAATTTATATTTCAACACTACAAAACAAACAAGAAAAAAGGACAAGAAAAAAGACTGGATAAAACGTACTACAGAGATACCAGGGAAAACACTGGAACTGGAGAGAGAAAATGTGATGAGAAGCAAAGAGAAAAAGAAGGGAAAAGATTCCCAATAAAAAAGAGTGGGCAAATGCCCCTAACAAAGATACTGATTTACTTTTTATATCTACAGCAACATTTATGAACATACAGAAAAACCTTTTGATTCAGCAAAATACATCAATTAAGAAAGATACTGGGCAAAGGAAAAAGCATCGGAGACGGGGCCTAGAGAGCTGTTGGAGATCCAGCCAATCTGAATCCGACCGATTGCGACTAAGAACCTATATTAGGTCTTATCTCGCAGGGATAAGGGCGGCAAGGTCTAATCACTTAGCTACCCTTATCGCGTCTGCAGATAACCACCCGGCCGCCCTGTTTAGGGTGACCCGCTCCCTCCTTAACCAGGAGGTGAGAGAGGAACCTTTGCAGGGTCGTGCCGAGGAGTTTAGTCAACATCTGTCGGACAAAATCACTCGGATTCGGACCGGTCTGGACTCTGACTGGGCAGAGTCTGACGATCAGGACGCGGGCGGTCTTGTCAATATTACCTGGGAGGAGTTTGATTCTGTGACTCCGGAGGAAGTGGACAGGATTATGGGGAGGCTGAGTTCCACCACATGTTTATTGGACCCGTGCCCCTCCTGGCTGGTTTATGCGGCTCGGGAGGGGACACGAGGCTGGTTCCAGGCGGTTATATCTGCTTCTTTGAGTGAGGGTAGTTTCCCCGCCGTCTTGAAGGAGGCGGTGGTGAGACCTCTCCTCAAGAAGCCTGCCTTGGACCCAGCTGTGTTAAATAACTTTCGTCCGGTCTCCAACCTTCGCTTCCTTGCGAAGGTTGTTGAGAGTGTGGTGGCGCATCAGCTCCCTCTGGTCCTGGATGAAGCGGATTATCTAGACCCGTACCAATCAGGTTTCAGGCCCAGGTACAGCACAGAGACGGCATTGGTCGCTCTGGTGAATGATCTCTGGAGGGCCCGGGACAGGGGACATTCCTCTGTCCTAGTCCTATTAGACCTCTCAGCGGCATTCGATACCATCGACCATGGTATCCTGCTGCGGCGTCTCAGGGGATTGGGAGTGGGAGGCACAGTTTTCCAGTGGTTCTCCTCCTATCTCCTGGGACGTTCGCAGTCAGTGTTGGCAGGGGGGCAGAGGTTGACCTCGAGGCCTCTCGCTTGTGGAGTTCCTCAGGGGTCGGTCCTCTCGCCTCTCCTGTTCAACATCTATATGAAACCGCTGGGTGAGATCATTCGTGGTTTTGGAGTTGGGTATCAGTATGCTGATGATACCCAGCTTTTTATTTCGACCCCAAACCACCCCAGTGATGCCCTCGACGTGATGTCCCGTTGCCTGGAAGCGGTTCGGGTCTGGATGGGGAGGAACAGACTTCAACTCAACCCCGACAAGACTGAGTGGCTGTGCATACCGGCATACCGGGATATTCAGACTATTCCATCTCTTTCTATGGGGGGTGAGTTATTACCCCCCGTAGATAGGGCTCGCAACTTGGGAGTCCTAGATGCACGGCTTACTTTGGAAGATCACATGGTGGCCGTGACTAGGGGGGCCTTCGCCCAGGTTCGCCTGGTGTGCCAGTTGCGGCCCTATCTAGACCGGAATGCCCTGTGTACGGTCACTCATGCGCTCGTGACCTCTCATTTGGACTACTGCAACGCTCTCTACATGGGGCTGCCCTTGAGGACCACTCGGAGGCTCCAACTGGTACAGAATGCAGCCGCGAGAGTCGTGTTGGGAGTCTCCCGATACTCCCATGTTACACCTCTATTCCGTGAGCTGCATTGGCTCCCAGTTGTCTTCCGAGTGAGATTCAAGGTACTGGTAATGGTGTTCAAGGCCCTACATGGCATGGGTACCTTAGGGGGCACCTGCTGCCGGCATCAACTTCCCTCCGCCCTGTGCGTTCCCACAGAGAGGGCCTCCTCAGGGTGCCACCGATCAGAGAATGTCGATTGGTGGCCCCCAGGGGGAGGTCCTTCTCTGTGGGCGCCCTGGATTTATGGAATCGGTTGCCGGTTGAGCTCCGGATGGCGCCCGACCTCCGCTCCTTCTGACGCGATCTGAAAACGCATTTATTTGAACAAGCCGGCTTGGCCTGATGGGGGGTGGGTTGGGTTTTTTATTGTTCTTAATATTTGTATTTATTGTTTTTTACCTTGGGCATTATGTTTAATTCCTTTTAACTTTTCTATTTTTTGTATTTTATACATTTGCCCTGTTCACCGCCCTGAGTCCTTCGGGAGAAGGGTGGTATATAAATAAAATTATTATTATTAATTATTATTATTATTATTATTATTATTATTATTATTATTATTATTATTATTATTATTATTATTTAAGGTGGAAACCAAGAAAATAGATGATGGGACTTATCAGACAGAATACTTAAAAAAGAAATATTTGTTTGAATGTTGTTAAAGAAATAGAAAAAAATTGGAATATATATGCTATTCTAACAGGGATGAATTCTGTAATGTAGTATGCTTTTTTCTCTTGTGTTCTTTTTCTTGATATGAGTAATATAAAAAAGTTGAATTGACTTAAATAAAGGAAATGTTTCAGATACTTAAATATGACTGAATTTAAGAAAATTGTAATGGATAAAAATGTTTTGAATAAGAGTTAAAGGACTAGATGACTAGATGTATTGAATGGAATGTTTAAAGATTAAATATATTCTTAATTATGGTTAAAAAGAATAAGAAATGAAATAAATATATATTATGAAATAAATATATATTAGCCTAGGAGAGAGATATATTTTAAGTAGTATGTTATGTCTTATGTTTCTTTACTCTTGCTCTCTTTTTTCATCGTTTTATCTATTTCTTAACAAATGTAAAAGTATGAGATGGCTTATATGGAAAAAATAGAGTTAAATTTGTAAATTTAATTAATTTTTGAGAAAATCTTCACCAGTAGGAATATCTAGAATTTGGTGGGAGAAATAAACTAAAATAAGGATTGTAACAGGATCTATGATAAGGCAACCAGAATGACTGAATAGAAAAGAAATATACTGATAATGATTGTTATTTTTAGGAATATTGGGAAAAAATATATATTCAATTGTTATTTATCAAAACAATAAGAATTGTATTAACCCAATGTTTGCAGAAGAGAATATTTGGGGGAAAGAGGAAATCAACTAAAATTATGTGGAATATGGATTATAGAAATTAATTGTTAATGATTGTTTTACAAATGTAACCCAGACAACACACTGTTCACCAATTATTAAGTGATTTATGTTTTTTAAAAAATCAATAAAATATATTACCAAAAAAATTTCTTCAGCCATTTCAGAACGCTGCCAACTGCTCCATTCTCAAGTTTTCCTCCCTGCTAAACCACATGAACAGTGCAAAACTGCTACAAATTTGGAAAAGTGTACAGTAGTCCTTGTTTAGCGACTGCCATTCCAACAAAATGTTCATTATCAGCATATTTGCTAAGCAAACCACCCTGCAAAGATCACTGGATGCTATCATCTCATTCAGATAAAAGTCTTCATACAGTGTCCTGTGCCTGACCTGTATCCCCTTCCCCTCCTTTTCACCCACTCCTAGGATAGAGAAATTGCCAAAACAAACTATCTGTGAGCTGATGTTTCCCTAGCACAGTGCTTCCTTAAAAATACAAAGGTCAAGTTAAGCTCAGCACTGGGACCTTGATTTAGATCTCTTGGGAGTTCTTCAGGCAGTTGCTGCCTGAAACTGACCAGATCTTAAATCAGTTTCAGAATGAAGGCTTCTGTGATGTAAATGCAGCCTAAATTGTTTATTGCCATCCTATTTGAGGCATTTTCTAAATAAGGACTATCTGCATTTTGCTTTCTTTCCCTACCTAGCTTGCTCTTACTACAATTAACTTAGTTCAGTCATGCATGATTAGATATATACGGTACTCAGTTATAGATAAAATGTTAACACTTGGCTAAATACATTACTGTATCCAAAGTAATGTTTATGAGTTGTATTTACTGAAAAAATTAACTTGCTGTATACGTACATATATAAATTAGGTGGTTAATAATGTGCCATATAAGATAATACAACTGAAAATTGAAATGTAAAACCAAATTCACGTACTCGCCTGTGGTATCTAAACTGCTTAAATGCGCAAATGCTTGTTCTCATAATTCTGTAATGTAAAAAAGGATGGTCTAAATTTTCACACGTATAGGATGATCTACGTTTTCACAAATTTTCAGAAAATGGGACAATTGAATAAAATTGCTTGTTTGCTTTTGATGTCCAAAGTTGGAACAATAAGCTCAAGTGCATAAATTGGGTAAAACAGAAGAATTGTCAGTGTTAATATTTAAACTTTGGGTATGGGTTTAAGCCAGGATATGTTGTTAAATACACTGGCAATAAAGGTAAAGGTTCCCCCACACATGCGTGCTAGTCGTTTCCAACTCTAGGAGCCGGTGCTCATCTCCGTTTCAAAGCCGAAGAGCCAGCACTTGTCCAAGGACGTCTCCGTGTTCATGTGGCCGGCATGACTAGACACCAAAGGCGCATGGAATGCTGTTCCCTTCCCACCGTAGTGGTCCCTATTTTTCTACTTGCATTTTGTACGTGCTTTCAAACTGCTAGGTTGGCAGAAGCTGGGACGAGAAACAGGCGCTCACTCTGTTATGCGGCACTCGGGATTCGACCTGCCAAACTGCTGACCAAGCTCAGCATCCTAACCCACTGAGCCACCGCCTCCCTGGCAATACATAATCCAAAACAATTATAACCTGCCTGAATTGCAGAGGTTTTTTAATAGGAATCTGATATTTTTTATTTTAAAAAGTAAAACTCGAGCATCAAGTCGGGTCTGAAACTATAACTTATGGTAACATACGTTTTAAATGGTTAGGCATCAATTATATAGTGAAGCGCACAACCCTGTAAATTCTGACTCTTGCAGTCAGGGGAAGCCTAGTAAAGCCTAGCGAGACGAAGCGCGTCGAGTCCCGGACGCTAGGTGGCGCTTTTCGACACCCTAACTAGGAAAGCCTCCGAGCGACCTGCTCTTCCTTCGGGACGCCCAATGACTCCAATGCGCAAACGCGAGCGCGGGAACCTGAATTAGTTTCGAGGGGCAACTGGACCTCTGTGCCGATTCCTTTTTGCAGGTATTACGGGGTGGGAGGTAAGAAACTGGCAGACACGAATGCAAAAGTCCGGGTCGGGAGCACGAAAGAACGGATCTCTCGCTTGTGCGGAGAAAGGGCGGGAAAGCGGCTTGGGCGCAGTAGGAGGGAAACTCTTATATGGAAACTGTCACAAAGGGTTGCGTCCCTGAATTGTGCTGTGTTGTCGGTAGGTTCGGGGGAAGTTTTCCTTTTTTCTGGACAAAAGTGGGTGCGCTGTGCTACTCGCCGAGGGTTAAGATGAGGGCGGTTTATTTTAGATTAAACAAAGAGCCCCTTCCCGGTACACGGGGCAAGAAAGTAGCTCTCTGGACTCAGACGGTCGCTCCTCCTCCTCCTCCTCCTCATTGCTTATCCCAAAACAAGGTAATACGTTGATACACAAGTAGCCCTTGGCTCCAGGATTAAAGGGAGGGTTTTAAAATAGAGAAATGAGTAAGTTGAGTGAAGGGCTTGCTAATTTAGCTAAGAATATGGCATCCTCAACAAAAACGTGGATCCAGATCTTGACTCCAAGAAGCGTTTATAAACAAGTGGAAGAGCACTTTTATTTGTGCGGGTTTGGGATCCTTTTCCCCTGCTTCCAAGTCTAAAATTCCGTGATCGAGGAGAATAATAACCAGCCCCAGTCATGAACGGGAGGACAGATAGGGTTAGGGTGTCTGTCTCTCATCTTCCATTGTTTGTATTGTAACCCTAACCCTTGGGTGCCTCAGAGAAGCTTAGATAATGTAAGTTAAATGCTTTGAACGTTTCTGAAAGAATAGAATTTAAAGTGTTATTTTTGCAAGCCCAGCTTTGCTCTAGTCTTCTTGTGACTTATGCCTCCTTGAAGTTTCAGCAGTCCCACTCTTGCTTTTCTTAGTAAAAGCTGAAGGATTTATTCAGCTGGAAGAGAAATCAGAGCTCTCATCTTTTGTTTTAACAATATATTCCTGTGTATGCTTTAATTATATACAATTCAATTTTCATCTTATGGCTTCATTGTCATTGGTCTCCTTTTGAAGAAGCTTAATTCTTAGCAAAAGAACTATAATGGAATGGTTTTATTGAGAAAAGACCAATGTGTGAGAGATGAGAGCATTCCTCTTACTTGTCATAAAATCCCTAGGATTGTAACACTATCACTACATACACTGGGCTTTTTAAACCTTTGCATTTTTATTCTATAAATTTATAAGTTGTAGAATATGGTGAAACTAAGAACAAAGGGGGAAATGATTAGCTGTCTACCAGCCATTTGAATAGATCTAGAATATCCAACTGACATACTATAAATTACAACAATGCTAATTTGTGTGATATTTGTAAGATAACAAGCCATACGGCATAATTCTTTGATATGTTTTCCATTGTTTAGGTTAGTATTTTTCAGAATGGTAGGTCAGTTTTATGTTTAAGTTTAAAACCATAAATATACAGGACCAGTACAATGATAGCCATGCATTGGGCAACACTAATTTCTATCAAAATAAAATTATCTTCAAACTTTTTATCTGCTTTTTACAGAATGAAAGTAATTACATGTGAAATTGCATGGCACAACAAAGAGCCAGTGTACAGCTTAGATTTCCAGCATGGAACTGATGGTAAAATCAATAGACTGGCTTCAGCTGGCGTAGACACAACTGTTCGTGTGAGTTAAATGTCAATGATATTGCTATATTTTTGCATATTCTCTTCCAATATGAAAACTTTAATTTATGGAACTGGACAGTTTTATGTATATATCCCTAAAGATTTAGAAGTTTGGTCATAGAACAGCAAATATTTTATTTCTGTACATATATTCAAATTGATTATGAAAATGTTAAAATGTTTTATCATCACATTTTATATATAACGTACTACTTTCAAACTGTGTTATCATTAGGATTTGTTTTGGAATTTTCAATTTTTTAGTTATTCTGATATTTTTGCTTTGGACGTTGTGTTTTTATAACCAGATATGGAAAGTAGAAAAAGGACCAGATGGGAAAGCAATTGTGGAATTCTTGTCCAATTTAGCTCGTCATACCAAAGCAGTGAATGTTGTACGTTTTGCTCCTGGTGGTGAAATTCTGGCATCTGGTGGTGATGGTATGTGTAAAGTTGGCATTGAAATACTGATTTTAAGTTTCTTAACATTCAGTAAGAAAATAAGTGTGTTTATTTTATATACTGCATTTATTCCCTTTTATAAAGGAATGAGGGTGCAATGGCTCAGTAGTTAAGGACTCTGGGTTTGTCAAAAAGCTGATAGTCCAGGTTTTAGACCCGAGTGCCATGCAATAGAATGAGCTCCCTTTGCTCGCCGCAACTCCTGCTCACCTAGCAGTTCGAAAGCATGCAAATGCAAGTAGATAAATAGGTACCATATTGGTTGGAAGGTTCTGGGCACCTCGGAGTATAATCATGCTGGCCACATAACCATGGAAAATATCTTCGGACAACACTAGCTTCCTCCCTAAGAAACAGAGATAAGCACTGTCCCCTAGAGTCGGAAACGACTGGACAGGGGAAGCTTTTACCTTTATAAAGGAATAGCTCAGTAGCTTTTCTTGTAAGGCAATTATGGTTATTTTTCAATCTCTGAATCTTATAAAAGACAATTATACTTTAAACATTAAAAATAATATTATAAAGTTATCAGGTTATTTAGAGAAATGGAATTGCAGTAGTAGCAATACTGTCTATATCTTGTTCTTAATTGGCATGTAATTTTTTCCCCCTGAATTTCATAATTGTTGTATAATGCATTGAGTTGTGGAAACAATTTTCTACTGCAGTCGTATAGTACCCTTGACGTAACAAGGAGCAAATAAGCTGTTTGAGTGCTACAGATCCCAAAATTTAAATGAAAGGCCAGAAACAACTAAAGAAATCCCAATTTTACACTGAGTTTTAGTACTCGGTGATGGGGGATATATATTGCTTAGTTCAGTCATGAAGTGTATATTACACAGAAATAAGTTCCATTAAATTCAACAGGTTTTATTCCAGATAGACCACAATTCTATCTATGCCTAACTCTAATTCTGTAGTGGCTAGCCTCATAAACCACTGTTGTGGTTAAGGCATCAGGCTAGAAACCAGGAGACATGAGTTCCAGTCCTGCCTTAGGCACAAAGGTGACCTTAGACCAGTCATTCTCTCTCAGTCCTAGGAAGGTGGCATTGGCAAACCACTTCCGGAAATCCTTGCCAAGAAAACTTTGAAGACTGGTCCAGGTAGTTGCCAGGAGTAAAAATCTGACCTGAAGGAACAAAATAAAATTTTGTAATACTATGTCATAATAAAATAATAGTTGGAAAATTGCCAAAGATTTTTCAGAGAAATTAATGTCCACAGATGCTGCAATTTTATTATGGAAGTTGAATGACAACAAAGAGTTAGAAGCAGTTGCATTTCAAGATGATGAGGATGATAACCAGCTGAACAAAGAAAACTGGACAGTAATCAAAACTTTAAGGTAGCTTTCTTAGCTTTTATTGAAATTTCACTGAATGAAATAGTATCTTGAGCCAAGCTGCTAATATGACAAAATTGTAACAATATAAGACTGGCTTACTTGTGTACTTGAGCTCTATTTTAATAGTTAGCTAGAATATTTACCAGCATCATCCCATTAATAACTTACTTCCTTTTTATCAGTTTGTTTTTACTATGCTTCTTTTAAGAGGTCACCTGGAAGATGTATATGATATTTGCTGGACTCCTGATGGAAATTATATGGCATCTGCCTCAGTTGACAACACAGCTATATTATGGGATGTCAATAAAGGTAACTAATTGTTAAAGCTCAAATTGCATAAAATTACATGCAATGAAATCTGTAACAACCAAACTATTCACATGCTTTGAATAAATGTACGTATGCTGTGTATTCTTCTACAAATTATTACAATCTCTTTCATTTTAATTGTAAAAGCAAATTGATGAGTCAGATAAAGCAGCATGCTAATTAATTTACTTGCCTAATGTATCAATAGAAGATTAGAAGAATTCAGTTGTGTATATATTGTATTTATATGCTGAGATAATTTATGGGAAAATTAGGAGTTATCTTTATTGATAATAGCAATAACAGTTTCTACTAATTGGAAAATGCTATGAATCGTAAAACCATGTCCATTTTTTTATATCTGTTATACTTGCTAGAACAAATCTTGACTGTTAGGCCATCACAGAACCCTTGATAAGGCACTGTGTAACACATTGGATCTGCAACATGAAGCAGTCGTAGTGTTTGATAGCGTAGGACAGCTGGTACACAACTTTCTCAAAGTTTTCTCGTATATGTTTGCATGTCCTGAAGCCACTTTCACCAGCTATTCCAGATAATGGAATATCTGCTGCTAACATAAACATTTGTCAAGATAACCTTGGAAAAGCACTGAAGCAGCCATTCGAAGCCTTCAAGTATAGCTGTTATCAGTTTTATATCCTTGCTGTGTGAATCTAGAACAGTGGTTAAATTACAAATGAAATATTTTGTCAAAGCATGCAGACCTATCTATGCCAAATAACATTAACTTGGACTTAAATGGATTTGTAAGTGGATTGAGTGCCAATGATATGGTACAACGTTACATCAGGGATATTTACTCATGGTTTTCTTTCTTCCCTTTTAAATTTTATTTTGTAACATTTGTAACTCTTTGTGGATAATATGTTAGAAGCAGCAAAGAAGCTGTTTCTTACCTATAAAGCCCTACATGGCTTAGGCCCGGGATATTTGCAGGACCGTCAGCTGCCAGGAACGTTTTCCCATCGCCCTGTGTGCTCACACAGAGAGGGCCTCCTCAGGGTGCCATCGGCCAGACAATGTCGGCTGTCGACCCTCAGGGGGAGGGCCTTCTCTGTTGGGGCACCTGCTTGGTGGAATCAACTCCCCTGGGAACTCCGGATGGCCCCAGACCTTCGGTCCTTTCGCCGTGACCTTAAGACATATCTTTTCCAACAGGCCAACCTGGACTGATGATAATGGGGTTTTTAATTATGATTTTAAATGTTTTTATTGGTTTTAGTGGGACTTTGACACAATTTATTTCTTTTTTAATATTTGTATTCATTTGTATTTTATTGTTGTTAGCCACCCTGAGTCCTTCAGGAGATAGGGCGGCATACAAGTCTCATTATAAATTAAATAAATAAAAAGTATTAGTGTTAAGAATATTAAATTTGCAACCAAAGAGCATTTCAAAATTATTAGATTGCTGACTTTCCTATTTAAAACAAATATGCAGTTTAATTGCTTATAATAATACCACATATTTTTATATCATTAAAGAGTACATATTGATTTTAACTGCATAAAAATGAAATTGTTATTGTACTTATTTCTCTAATTAGTTTCTAAAATGGAAAGAAAAATATAGGGTTATAAAAATTGATATGAGGGAAATTGCTATAAACAGAATTATTTGTCTCACTGTTTTGAAAATTAACTTAGTGTTGTTTCTAGGGCAAAAGGTTTCTATTTTTAATGAACACAAAAGTTATGTGCAAGGAGTTACTTGGGACCCTGTGGGACAGTACATTGCGACTCTTAGTTGTGATAGGTAAGTTTTTACTGTTTGGAATATGAGATTGTTATTTTAATTGATTCTGCATTGTTTAAAAATGTTTACAACAGTTAGGCAATATATCTAATGGTCCATAGTAATGCAGGCTACGGGCCATAGAATCTTTTGTTTCATGTGCTGCTATGCACCAATAAAGTTTTAAGTTTTTTTCTAATATTAAAAAAAATCATGTACTTGTTCTATTCAGATGCATATATATTCAAAGATAGATAGATAGATAGATCATTGCTAAATGGTATTGTAGCCATTAGTGTTGCACAAGGCTTTGGTTTTGATTTAGCTGAGATGCTTCAAGATGCACAGGAGCTATCTCCAACTTATTCAGACAACTTCATCTTTTTTCATAATTTTACAGTTGCTGGAGACAAGCTTCCACTGCAGCCATGTGTGCCTAGAAATATGGCCTGTCTTAATGAGTTGTGGTCTGGTACTACATTTATGATTCTGCACATCCTTCCAAATCAAATCCAAATCAATGTGCAAGCCTAATTGTAGAAGTGGAAATTGAAACTCGAAAAGCTGTAGAACGCACCCTTTTTTGTCACCATGCAGTTAGTTCAATGTTTGTAATTAATACTTTTCTTTTATGTAGGATACTGAGAGTGTATAGCACACAGACCAAGAGAGTGGCATTCAATGTTACTAAAATGTTATCAGGAGGAGGATCTGAAGGAGAGGTCAGAATTAATTAAAACTCTTTCTAGCTATAGTTCTGAAATATTAAAAATACTTAGATATTTTGATAATATTCATATGATAAATAAATATCAGCGTATTTATACTCTTTATCATTGAAAATATACACTGAAGAATATTTTCATCATTGCTTCTAATTAACAGGTTCTGCCCTTCATTTTTGCCCCAAAGGAGAGCAAAAGTGAGGAGACCAAGAAGGAATGAGAATTTTCAGAGACTAGGTCTCCTTTTTATCTTCCATTCTACATTATTGTCCTCATTTCAGATAGTAATATAGCCTTCCAAAAGAAGCTACTTTCATTCTAAACCACTCCAGCTGGACAATGATGTGGGGAAGAGAACACCAAACTGTTTGGAATGAATTCATGTCACTGGAGCCTGGCGGATTAGATGTCAGGGTGTTAAAGGAACTGGTGAATATTATCTGAGCACCGTTGAGGGTAATCTTGGAGTGCAGGGGATTTGCAGAAAAAGATTATATTATAATCTTTTTTAAGGGCAAAAAAAAATTGACCCAGAAAGCTGAAGATCAATCAGTTGTACATCAATAGCTGGGAAATATTTAGAAAAAGATAATCAAGTTGTGGCTTTGTACACATTTAGAAAGGGATAAGATCTTCACTACATACAAGATGGTTTTATTAAAAATAGATTGTGCCAGATTAATCTTATTGATTTTTTTCCTGATACAGTGACTAGATCAGCAGATCAAGGGAATGCTTTGAATATAGTGTACCAAGACTTCAATAATGCATATGATAAAGTTGACTATAGCTTCCTAATTAATAAAACGGAACAAAATGGGATGGATGGTTTGATTACTAGATGGATTCAGAATTGTTTGAACAAATATTCTCATCGTGTGTTCTTAATGGATCTACTATATCTATATTAAGAGAGTTATGTAGTAGGAACCTCAGGGTTCTCTCAGGGGCCAGGTATTCAACATTTTTATAAGTAACTTAGACAAGGAGATAGAAGGGATGGTCAGCAAATCTCCAGATGAAATACAGCTGATGTTGATTGCTAAAATCTCAGAAAACAGGCTCAACATTGAAAAGGGTTTGCAGACACTTGAACCTTTTGCCTTTTTCAATAAAAATCCAATTCAGCAGTGAGAAATATAATATTCTGCACTTCGGCAGGAAAAAATCAGATGCACAAATACAAGACAGACAATTCTAGGCTGGTGGCAGTGCTGGTACATCCATAGATGAAGGGCAAAAACCAATGGATCAAGCTTTACAGAGAGGAAATGAAATTCAGTAAGGAATTCTTTATTGGTTATAGGAGCTGTTAAGCAGTGGAACGGCTTGCTTTCTGGAGTTGTGGGGACTTCATCAGTGGAGGTTTTCAAACAAATGTTGGGCAGCTATTTGTCTAAGATGGTTGAGGCTTCCCACCCATGGGCAGGGATGGAGCCAGAAGACTCAAGTTGCTTCTGCCCCTATGATATTCTGAACATTTAGACAGGATTGCTGTCACCACCATGCCTATAATTAGATATGGGATCCACATGTACAAACAGTAAAATATCAGAAGTATGTGGTGTATCATACTCAATTCAAGATTGTTTCACTCCCATTTTTTTAGTTAACTGATTAAAAGTTCCTCTTATGCCTTTGCTTCACAACTGGGTTTCCTAGCATGAGTCTTGCAAGTGTCTGTACCTTTCATTGGAACCTACAAAGCTTTCACATCTTTTTACATCTTTAAAGCTATTTTTTTTATTAAAAAGTACCTGGCGTGCTGTAAAACAATTTGACTGAATTATATTTATTTCCAAGATTTTTTTAGCCACCGTATGAGCTAATGAGCTTTCTCAAAAAAATAAAAACGAGCAGCTATAGTCCAGTACTTTGTTTGAAAGAGTACCTATTTTTGCAGGAAAAAAAGAAATATAAGGGGTGTGGGGGGATAGTTAGCAATATAAGGTGCAGTATATTGGTGCTTTTAATTTTGTGACTAGCAAGATTTCCCAGCTACCATCTTGTGAAAGTTCCCAATCATATTCTCTGCGAAAATCCCAAAATTGGTAAACTGGATTTGCTTCAGTTGCTTCAGTTGAATTTTTTTTAATACATGAAATTATCCACTGAGTTAAATCAACTTAAAAAAATACCAAAAACAGGAATCAGATTGTTTTTAAGGTTGTTGCTTGTTATATTTGTACGTTGTTTTCTTAGCTGACAAAGCAGATCTGTAGATTCAGTAAGCGCGAATTAAAAATGCAGATACATGTAAAAAAGAATAATTGCTTAAAGATTGAGACATTATTTGTAAGTAATCCCCAGATATTACTAGATTGCAAGTCCCTTTGATAGAATTGGAATTTAGCA
Source organism: Vipera ursinii (assembly GCF_947247035.1). Taxonomy (NCBI): domain Eukaryota; kingdom Metazoa; phylum Chordata; class Lepidosauria; order Squamata; family Viperidae; genus Vipera; species Vipera ursinii. Next base: position 52,834,402 of record NC_139514.1, read on the forward strand.
GCAGATTGTGATCATAGTATAAACTAGACTATGACTTTCTGAATAAAAATATCCAAAATCACTGTGTTTGTTCGTGCAACAATTGGTATTGAACAGAATTATTTTATCATTGTTAAAAAAAATTCAGGTGAAAAGCTATAGAATGTTTCACGATGACAGCATGAAGTCCTTTTTCCGGAGATTGACTTTTACTCCTGATGGTTCTCTACTACTGGTTCCTGGTAAGCAGTTTTACTTTCGTTATTTCATACAGTTCTGTAGAGGTCATGGGTCTCTGAGCATTTTGAAAACAAAAAACAAAAACCTGTTCATGTTAGCATGTAATGTGAGGCATGTTGACATTTATTATTATTTTGATTACTCTAAATCAGATACATGACTTTTGTTGTCAAGGCCTGCATTCCAAATGTGAAATATTTTGGAGAGATTGGATTTTGCTCTTTAATTCCTCAACTCCCAAATACACAAGTATTTATATTTCTTTTGAGTTCAAAGGGGAGTGTTTAAATTGTGGGTTTTTAACTGTAGATTTTTAATGTTGTACACCTCCCAGGGTCACTGGTTGTGAGTTGCGTGGCTATATAAATTTGGTTTAGATAGCTAGATGGATGGATGGACGGAGGGATGGATGCATGCATGCATGCATGGTGTATTGGGCTGAGAAGCTTGACAATCCTAGAACAGATCCAACTCACACAATGGCAGTTGTAGAAATTAAGACAATGGGGAGATCTCTGTATGTGTTGCCTATGGTTTGTAAAAAAATTAGTCTCCAAATCTACATTCCTGAAGTCACCATTAAGTATTTACTAGACTGGGAATGTCACCCCATTTATATCAAATTGCCCTTCCCTACTAAATCGATTTGCCTTTTTTTAACTAGTTTTAATGAAAAGCAGAACACTTTACTCATTGAAAGAAGATTGTCTCTGTTAATATGTTATCCAGATTCTCTTCCTCATAATATTGAAACTTTTGAAAAATAAAAAAAAGAAAAGAGAATGTTGTTTTAGAATCACAAATACAGTAAAACATGACATTACTATTATTTATTCCTGAAGACTTCCCATAGCATTGTATCACTGCAATTGCCATACAAAAGAAATGACAGGGCAATGTAGAAAAGATTTGCATTCCTTCACACTTTCTGTTTTTTAAAATTGGAAATCTATTAAATGAAATGACATCTCAACCACAGAAGATGTAAGAAATCTAACTCAAAAAATAAGATTGAATACACATCATATAAAGCCTGAACCTTATGCAAAATATCTTATTTTTCCTTGTTTTCTTCACCTGTTTTTCTAAAGTGTAAGCATGTGAACTGTTTAAAATCAGAATAATTACTCAGTTTATTATCTTGTTGTTAGGTTCTTATTTCATTTATTTATTAAGCATGTGCCACCCACCTTGCCAAAGGTGACCCTAGGCCACTTAATGATATGGTTTTTAACTTCAATTTTTGCCAATATCAAATTATCAAAATTAAGAGATTCTAAACTAATTAGATTTCTTTAGCTTATGATTCTGCTTGAATGCAAAAGCAAAAACATTTTAAAGCAAACTCAATTAGTATAATTACAAATGTAACTAAATTGTATACATACATTTAATAAGTATTCCAAAAGATGCTATGCAAAATAATGTTACATATAGTTTCATGTTTCAACAAAAGTGTTCCACAAATTTCTGCTGTACCTGGAATCAGGAATATGGCTGTTCCTTTGAATCTTTTAAAAAGAGCATTTTCTATTGCTGTCATCTCCTATGCATGTTATTCTTTTGTAGTAATGAATTATGAATAAATTGCTTTTATGTTGAATGTTTTCTCAATAATGTGCCTCTAATGAACTTCTTTTAATTTGTCTTAATAGGAAGATACATGGTCAAAGATGTGCATTTCTAACTTTTGTCATGTGTTATAAACCACTTTAAGTATAGTATGAATATATACAAGTATCTTAGATATAAATATTAGAAATTAGATTCTTTTCAATAAAACAATAATGCAAATCTTCATTATGGGCTATGTACATTTGAAGCAAATATAAACATACTGATTACCGTATTTTTCGGACCATAAGACACACCGGACCATAAGACGCACCCAGTTTTTAGAGCAGGAAAACAAGAAAAAAAAATCTTCTTCTCTCTCTCTCCCTCTCTTTCTCTCTCTCTCTCTCTTTCTCTCCCTCCCTCTCCCATTGTCCCTCCCTCCCTCCCTCCCTCCCTCCCTTCCTTCCTTCCTTCCTTCCCTCCCTCCCTCCCTCCCTCTTTGTCCTTCCCTCTCTGCATTAGAGCAGTACCCGCGGAGGCGGCCCTGCAGCCCAGCTTTCTTTTGCAGAAGCAAGCTGAAACGGAGTGAGGGAGATTGCCAGAAATGCGAATCGGCCAATCTCGCGCTCCTGCAAACTCCCTCGCTCGGTTTCAGCTTCCCTTGCTACAAGAGAAAGCAAGCTGAAACGGAGTGAGGGAGATTGCCAGAAATGCGAATCGGCTTATCTCGCACTCCTGCAAACTCCCTCGCTCGGTTTCAGCTTCCCTTGCTACAAGAGAAAGCAGGCTGAAACGAGGCAGATTGCAGCAGCGCAAGATCAGCCGATTCGCATTCCTGGCAATCTCCCTCACTCCGTTTCAGCCTGCTTTCTCTTGTAGCAAGGGAAGCTGAAACCGAGCGAGGGAGAGTGCAGGAGCATGAGATCGGCGTTTCTCAGCACGTGCCGATTCGTGCTCCACTTGCAGAGGTTGGGGCTGGCCATACGGATCACCTTCGGACCATAGGACGCACCCTCGTTTCCCCCCCCCCCACTTTTGGGAGAAAAAAAGTGCGTCTTATGGTCCGAAAAATACGGTATTTAAATTGGCAATGTTGATTACACTTGGCATTATCCAACATTGTAAAACTGACATTTTGGCACTTTCATATTCTCAGCAGGCTGTGTGGAATCAGGTGAAAATGTAATGAACACTACTTATGTCTTTTCCAGAAAAAATCTGAAAAGGTGAGGGCTGAATTAACTCCATATTTATGTAAATATCAAATGCATTCTGTAATTTCTATTTTTATTTTTAAAATCTGCTATTTTTTTTTAGACCCATTGCTCATCTACCTTGTCCTGGAAAGGCAACATTAGCTGTTCGTTGCTGCCCTGTCTACTTTGAATTGAGATCTGCATGTAACAAAGGTATTTTGAATCTGTTAGATAGTTGTTTATATTGCAGGTTTATTAAAAAATAAATTAAATATAATTAAACTAGTTTAGTTTAGTTTTAGTTTTATTTGATTTCTATACCGCCCTTCTCCCTAGGGACTCAGGGCGGTTCACAGGGCATATATAAATAGCGATACAAAAGTTAAAAGGAAATTAAACCAGTGCCCAGTTAAAAAACAACAATAATAAAGTACTAAAAAACACCAATTTAAAAACCCATATTCCCCCATCAGGCCAGACCAGCTAATTCAAATAAGTGGGTCTTCAGCCCGCAGCGGAAGGATCGGAGGTCTGATGCCATCCGGAGCTCAACCGGCAGTTGGTTCCATAATGCCGGAGCGCCCACAGAGAAGGCCCTCCCCCTGGGGGCCACCAGTCGACATTCCCTGACCGGAGGCACCCTGAGGAGGCCCTCTCTGTGGGCACGTACTGGGCGGAGGGAAGTTGACGCCGGCAGCAGGTGGTCCCCGAGGTAACCCGGACCCATGCCATGTAAGGACTTTAAGATCATGACCAAGACCTTGAACCTCACCCGGAAGACAACTGGTAACCAATGCAGCTCGCGGAGCAAAGGTGTAACATGGGAGTACCGGGAAACTCCCAAGACAACTCTCGCGGCCGCATTCTGTACCAGTTGGAGCCTCCGAGTGGTCTTCAAGGGAAGCCCCATGTAGTCAAGGCGAGAGGTCACGAGCGCATGAGTGACCGTACACAGGGCATCCCGGGCATCCCGGTCCAGATAGGGCCGCAACTGGCGCACCAGGCGAACCTGGGCGAAAGCCCCCCTAGTCACGGCCACTATATGATCTTCCAGGGTAAGCCGTGAATCTAGGAGGACTCCCAAGTTGCGAGCCCTATCCACGGGGGGTAAGAGCTCACCCCCCATAGAAAGAGATGGAACATTTTGAATGTCCCGGGATGCCGGAATGGACAGCCACTCAGTCTTGTCAGGGTTGAGTTGAAGTCTGTTCCTCCCCATCCAGACCCGAACCGCCTCCAGGCAACGGGACATCACAGCGAGGGCATCACTGGGGTGGTTTGGGGTCGAAAAGAAAAGTTGGGTATCATCGGCATATTGATGATACCCAACTCCAAAACCACGAATGATCTCACCCAGCGGTTTCATGTAGATGTTGAACAGGAGAGGCGAGAGAACCGACCCCTGAGGAACTCCACAAATGAGAGACCTAGGGGCCGATCTCTGCCCCCCTGCCAACACCGACTGCGAGCGTCCCAGGAGATAGGAGGAGAACCACTGAAGAACTGTGCCTCCCACTCCCAATCCCCTGAGGCGCCGCAGCAAGATACCATGGTCGATGGTATCGAAAGCCGCCGAGAGGTCTAATAGGACTAGGACAGAGGAATATCCCCTGTCCCGAGCCCTCCAGAGATCATTCACCAGAGCGACCAATGCCGTCTCCGTGCTGTACCCGGGCCTGAAACCTGATTGGTAGGGGTCCAAATAATCCGCTTCATCCAGTGACTATTCTGTTCTACATCTTCCTCTTTTATAATGCAAAATCACGAATCTTATTTGTCATCTCCAGCTCTCTGCTATTTACCATTACTGAGTTTTGTGCTGTTTCATTTTATTTAACTTAGTATATCACTAACCCCTAAATTCTATATTAGCTTATCTTAAAAGAATATTTAGAATTAAAATTAAAATGTTACATTATGGTAACCAATAAAAACAAGTTAAATTATGCTATGACTTGTTCTACATCTATAGTAGGAAATCATTGTTTGTTTGTGTGTATATGCGTGTGTTTGTGTGTGTGTATACACACAAATACATATATACATACATATGGGGCGATGTGGTAGCTCAGTGGTTAAGATGCTGGGCTTGTCGGCTGGAAAGCCGGCAGCCCAGGTTTGAGACTTGAGCACCATACGGACAGGGTGAGCGCCTGTTCTTGCCCCAGCTGCTGCCATCCTAGCAGTTTGAAAGCATGCAAATGCGAGTAGATAAATAGGTGTCACTTTGGTGGGAAGATAACAGTGCTCCTTGATGTCAGGCTGGCCACATGACTGCGAAAATGTCTTTGGAGTGCACTGGCACAATGGCCTTGAAACAGTGATGAGCACCGCCCCTATAGACAGCAATGAATAGCAGAGTAAAATCTGCAGAGACTCCTTTATCTTTTTTTTAATGTGTGTATGTATGCAAAAAGTTTTTGCAATTCAATATTCTTTCATTTTTCCAGTGCTGGTAAATTGTTTTCTATTTTTGGTAATAATATTCAGAGAGAGACTTCAAATCCCATACTGAATAAGAGTCCCCTCTACTCTGAATAATAATCAATTTGATAATAAAACTTTAATAATAAAATTTAGAATAATCAAATTCTGTCTTTAATCATTCTTAAATATAAGAGAATCCTGCAGCAGTTTATAATCTTGTCAGTAAGGTATGATTTTTATAAGACACATTTTTGGTTGTTGTAGAAGAAACTTCCCAAAAGATTGGTCTAACAAATCTGCCTTATCGGTTGGTTTTTGCTGTTGCTTCAGAGGATTCTGTGCTCTTCTATGATACACAGCAAACCTTTCCTTTTGGTTATGTATCTAACATACATTACCATACTCTAAGTGACATTTCATGGTGAGTAATTTGTCTTTTTTTCATGGTAAAAATCTGTCTTAGTTTGCATACTTAATACTGTTGAGTTTCTTACTACCTTTCTTCCAAATGAACAAGAAAAATATTGTCTAATTTCACAGTTTGATAAAAGTATTTTTAATATTGGCAAAAATGCATGCATGTATAAGAGATAAACAAACGTAAGGAAAAGTAACTTATTACTTTTGCAAATAGTTGTTCTTAGGCAAAATAAACAATACTGAAGTATAGCTTCAGAATGACTTCAGGACCCCAACCCCCCAGTCCGTGGCCCAGTGCCGGGCCAAAATCTGTTCAGAACGGAGCTGCAGAAGTGGCGAGTGCCTTAAATGACATATATTAGTGAAAAAGGTCCCCAACTTTTCCGGCTCAGCGGACAGGCGGTGGCGGGGGGAGGGAGAGGGAATGTTTTGGTGCACGCGCATGCATGCCACTTTCACAACTGCAGCTTTGTGCGCGTGTGTGAGCACTCGCCACTTCTGCAGTCATTCTGGATAAGGAAGATATAAGTGTGTGTGTGTGTGTGTGTGTGCATCCCATTGACATGAGAAATTAGTCTTGCCACTTCCAGCTGAAACATCCTGTCAATTTTCTTCCCACCCCAAGAAATGTCAATGGGATGCACAAGCGCACACACACAAACACACACACACACACACACACACACACACACACAAATGACATTTTGGAAAAGGACACAATATGTACAAAAATATTGAATTAATAACTCTTCAGGTTAGCTGCCTGTTAAATATATTAATAAATTGATCTCTATATGCAGATATATTCTCTTTTGCATACAGATTGCTCTCCCGTACCAGAACACATAAGCACTGAGACACCAATATGTTTTCTTTCCCTCCTTTCAGCAGTAACATCAGAAAAGAAGAAAATGGATGGGATAAAATGAACATAAAATTATTGAGATGAAAGCAAAATGTTAACTGGATGAGGAAAAAGAGAACAGAATTCTGACTTAGACATTACACAAACATCAAATAGGTTCCTATTGGTTCCCTGTAATCTTGGCTGATTTATTTTATTTTTTTAAAAAACTGGATTAAAACACATTAATCAATCTTGCTCATCTTCAAAGGCTTTTCAGCAGTGAACTCTGAAGTTATTTCACTTCTTACTCATGCTTTTATCTTCAACAATTTCTGTTTTTATCAATCAAAGTAATTTGACCCTTGTCAGGCAATTGAAGTAGAGGTTACTCATTTCCTATCAGCTAAATCTGATAATATGTTCAAATATTTCACCATGTTTAATAGTTTCAGACGTTAACTATAATCCATTTATGCTTTCATTCTGAATGGATCACTACTTGAAAGTAATCAGTTTTTATCTACTTTTCCCCCATAAAATATGCCAGGTCCAGTGATGGATCATTTCTTGCTATTTCTTCTACGGATGGATATTGTTCTTTTGTGACATTTGAAGAAGGTGAACTTGGAATCCCATTGAAAGAGAAGCCAGCCATTAATATCAAAACACCTAGCACAGCGGAAAAGAAAATTAAAAAGGGTCAGTCTCCGAGTGTTGTCTCTCCAGTTTCAAAACCAGTGGACGGCAGTCTTAAGTCTGGAGAACCATCATCTACACTGCAGACTCCAACCAATAGTAAAGACTTGTACTCCGTACCTGTTATGGTTAAAAACATTTCCATGTCATCTTCGGAAGATAAAAAATCTGTGCAGGCATCAGTTCACACATCAAAAGTAAACCAATCCAGGAGGGTTACATTGAATACCCTACAAGCATGGAGTAGTAAGCCACCAAGGTAAGTTTAACGTTGCAATTTGGAATCGAGAAATAAACAGGCTTCCAGGAATGATATCTCTAAGGTGGAAGAGTCAGGAGAAACAAGGGGACAGGGGAAGGAAAGTTGAAGGAGAAATGCATTATTAAAGAAAGCAGGTAGGAGGAAAACATACTTGCATATCTTCTAACGTGTCATGGGTTTTGTTCTTGTTCTCAGGAGAGTTGCATTGATTCCTCTAAAAGCAGCTACTCCAGACTCTTCCAGAAACACAACTCAGCATGGTAAAACGTCTTTTTGTTCATAATTTATTCAGATGTTATTGTAAAACAATTACTAAGTAAATTGATTTTATCTCTGTTGGTCATAATTTGATGCTGCTCATTCTGGTTGAACAACCCGTGCAGGGATAGCATTATGAAGAATATATACGTCATCAGTTCAGGTTTTTAAAATACTAAAATGTTTATTGAATTCTTCAATTTTTCAGAGAGACCATCGCCACCTGAAGACCAGTTACAAAATCCACCATCACCTAAGCGACTAAGAATGGATGAAACCCCATAACTGGATTTCCTGAAAATGAAAACAAAATATAAATCCATTGAAATGCTTTATTACAGTGGGGACCTTTTTCTACAACACAGTTACCCTACTCTGTGAAAGAGATTTACTCAGAATGGCATTTGCATTAAACATGACTTTGTGGTGAGGAAGAAAATGAATCAGTGGTTTTTAGACTTTTTAAACAAAGTATTGGCTATATAATGGACCAGTAAGGATTCACATATTATATGAGAAAGGCATAAGTGTTCTGCTCTGTATCTGGTGGTGAAATCATTGCTTTTCAATTGGCATTTACTTAATTATTTATCTTAACAAGCTAATTGGCACAGTATAACATTTGTAAACTAATACATTCCTTCTCTCTTTCAAATCTTTAAGATGGGCAGTTGGTTACTTAATTGCCCTACATTAGTTAAATGAAAGTAACAGTAAATCTGAATGTTTTCCTTACACACCAAGTAAAATGTACCAGAGATTAGAAGTTGGATTTAAGCTTGAAAGCCTTCACTACTTAAATTTTCTACATTAATTGTATCCAAGCTCATTAAAAAGAAGTCTTCAAATGTCTATGTGATATATATTTGTTTATGTGTGGGCAATGGGTGCATTGTTTTAAAAAGTTATGAATTTCTAATTTTAAAGATTATGTTGTAAGAAAACTGTTTCAACTGTTGCCATAGTTATATAGAGCAGAATATTTAACATTAACATTCACACTTTTATCTGGTGTACATTTTAGTCATTTGCTTTTTAAAAATGGTTATTTCAGATTTAATTAAAAACAAAGCAAGATGGTATGAGGAAGCATGAGAAAGAAAACAGTCAACTTTCATTAAAAAAATAATGGAGGTATATAATATAGTATTCAAATAAATTGTGTTGCTGTCCAAATTCTTATTTAAATGTTAAGATTAATTCATAAGAAAGAACTTGGATTATTTTGCACTCATTTCCAGAAGAGCTAAACTATATTGTGACAAAAATATAACAAAGCAGAGCTGTGCCATTTAGGAGGCAAGCCAGAAATTCCATGCCTACTTGACTAAAAATAAATCACATGATGCTTTCAGGCCTTTTGCTTCCATGTAACTGTTCATAGAATGTAGCTAATTTCTGCTTCACAGAAACACCAAGAGTCATTCAAGCTGAATGCAATTAATTCTGTGTGACCACTACATTAGTGCAAGCTTTTTTTATACTATCATTCATAACTGATTTTCCCTGTTCATGCAAACTCCAAGAGATTCAAGGTGCTGGTGATGACCTATAAAGCTCTAAATGGCTTGGGTCCGGGATATCTGAGGGAACACCTGCTGCCGGCATCAAGTTCCCTTCGTCCTGTGCGCTCCCACAGGGAGGGCCTTCTCAGGGTGCCGCCGGTAAAGGATTGCTGGCGGGCGACACCCAGGGGGAGGGACTTCTCTGTGGGCGCGCCTGCCCTTTGGAACCAGCTACCCGTAGAGCTCAGGACTGCCCCTGGCCTTCGCTCATTCCACCGGGACCTGAAGACCTGGCTCTTTGAGCTTTCCGGCCAGGACTGAGAATTTTTAATTTTTAACATTGTAATTGGGTTTTTTAATCAGAGTTATAAGGGTTTTAGATTTTCAATCAAGGATAATTTAATCTATTTTAATTGTTATTAACTTTTGTATTGTAATATTGTTTTAATTCCCTTGTGAACAGCCCTGGGTCCTACGGGAGAAGGGCGGTATATAAGTTCAATAAATAATAATAATAATAATAATAATAATAATAATAATAATAATAATAATAATAATAATAATAATAATGAAAGATAAAAATGCAGATCCATACATACATGAGCCACTAGCTGTAATGACTACATGGATTCATTTTGAAGAGACATCTCCTCTATTTCACTTCTTGTTAATACTGAAGGATCAGTTTTCACAAGCAATCTTACATTTATGAACTAAATTGGGAATATAGCATGTACCTACAACTTATTTGGACTAAGAAATAAATTAAGATACATATATCAATATAAAGAAATATTGCTAAATACTTCAAATATTTAAAAGTGTATGTATCTAAGCTGTCCACAAGTTCTTTTGTTTAACTATAGTAACAGTTTTACAATAGAAAAAGTAAAGTGACATCATGGTATTCTCCCCTAATATAATGTCCTAATGTCTTCTTAGAATATATGTGGGGTTTATCATAAGTTAGTATAAGTGACAAAGGTATGTCTGGCGTGTGCTGTGAAATATAGAGTGGGAAATAGAATGGAATAGTCTTCTAGTCCAGGGGTTCTCAACCTTGGCAACTTTAAGACTTGTGGACTTCAACTCCCAGAAGCTGGCTGAGGAATTCTGGGAGTTGAAGTCCACAAGTCTTAAAGTTGCCAAGGTTGAGGACCCGTGTTCTAGTCCAGCCCTTTGCTCAAGTAGAAGACCTTGTACCATTCTGGACAAATGGATATCCAATCTCTTTTTGAAAACCTCCAGTAAAGCTGTTCCACTGATTAATTGTTCTCACTGTCACAGAATTCCCCTTAATTCTAATTTTGAATTTTCTTTAATAATCTTGCATCTGTCCAGTCTTCAGGTCCTTTGGAGAAAAGATGTGGATAAAATCTTGGACCTATAGATTTGTAGTAATCATACCAGTTTGTTTAGATTTCTACTGAATCTTGGGTGAATTGAAATCATTTTTTTAAAGCCCACTTTTTATGTAATTGTCTTATTTTATACTTAAGCTAATTCTAGGTCATAGCCAAAGTTAGTTGCTGTTGTTGTTGTTAGTTGCGAAGTCATGTCCGACCCATCGCGACCCCATGGACAACATTCCTCCAGGCCTTCCTGTCCTCTACCATCTTCTGGAGTCCATTTAGGCTCACGCCTACTGCTTCAGTGACTCCGTCCAGCCACTTCATTCTCTTTCATCCCATTCTTCTCTTGCCCTCAACCTTTCCCAGCATTAGGCTCTTCTCCAGTGAGTCCTTCCTTCTCATTAGGTAGCCAAAGTATTTGAGTTTCAACTTCAGGATCTGGCCTTCTAAAGAGCAGTCAGGGTTGATCTCCTCTAGGGCTGACCAGTTTGATCGCCTTGCAGTCCAAGGGACTCGCAGGAGTCTTCTCCAGCACCATAGTTCAAAGGCCTCAATTCTTTGGCGCTCAGCCTTTCTTATGGTCCAATTTTCACTGCCATACATTGCAACTAGGAAGACCATAGCCTTGACTATACGCACTTTTGTTGACAGGGTGATGTCTCTGTTTTTTAGTGTTCTATCTAGATTTGTCATGGCTTTCCTCCCCAGTAGCAAGCGTCTTAATTTCTTGGCTACAGTCCCCATCTGCGGTGATTTTGGAGCCCAAGAAAATAAAATCTGTCACTACCTCCATTTCTTCCCCATCTATTTGCCAGGCATTGAGAGGGCCGGATGCCATGATCTTGGTTTTGTTAATGTTTAGTTTCAACCCAACTTTTGCACTCTCCTTCACTCGCAACCAGAGGCTCTTTAGTTCCTCTTCACTTTCTGCTATTAGAGTGGTATCATCTGCATATCTTAGGTTGTTGATATTTCTCCCGGCAATCTTAATTCCAACTTTTGATTCATCTAGCCATGCCTTTCTCATGATGTGCTCTGCATATAAGTTAAACAGGCAGGGTGACAGTATACAGCCTTGCCGGACTCCTTTCCCAATTTTGAACCAATCAGTGGTTCTGTGTCCAGTTCTCACTGTTGCTTCTTGACCCGCATATAGGTTTCTCAGGAGACAAATATGATGGTCTGGTACTCCCATCTCTTTAAGAACTTGCCACAGTTTGTTGTAATCCACACAATCAAAGGCTTTAGCATAGTCAATGAAACAGAAGTACATGTTTTTCTGGAACTCCCTAGCTTTCTCCATGATCCAGCATATGTTGGCAATTTGATCTCTAGTTCCTCTGCCTCTTTGAAATCCTGCCTGTACTTCTGGTAGTTCTCGATCCACATACTGCTAGAGTCTAGCTTGTAGGATTTTAAGCATAACTTTACTAGCATGTGAAATGAGTGCAATGGTGAGATAGTTTGAACATTCTTTGGTACTGCCTTTCTTTGGAATTGGAATGTAAACTGATCTTTTCCAATCCTGTGGCCACTGTTGAGTTTTCCAAATTTGCTGGCAACTTGAGTGTAGCACTTTTACTGCATCATCTTTTAAGATTTTGAATAGCTCAGCTGGAATACTGTCACCTCTACTAGCTTTGTTGTTGCTCAGCTTTCCTAAGGCCCATTTCACTTCACATTCTAGGATGTCTGGCTCGAGGTCAGTGACCACCTCATCGTGGTTATCAGGGATGTTAAGCTTGTTCTTGTATAGTTCTGTGTAATTTTGCCACCTCTTCTTAATCTCTTCTGCCTCTGTTAGGTCCCTGCCATTTTGGTCCTTTATCACGCCCATTTTTGCATGAAACGTTCCCTTCATCTCTCCAATTTTCTTGAAGAGATCTCTAGTCCTCCCTATCCTATTGTTTTCTTCTATTTCTTTGCACCATTCATTTAAGAAGGCATTCTTATCTCTTCTAGCTATTCTCTGAAATTCTGCATTCAATTGGGTGTATCTTTTTCTCCCTTGCCTTTCGCTTCCCTCCTGACCTCAGCTATTTGCAAAGCTTCCTCAGACAGCCATTTTGCTTTCTTGCATTTCTTTTTCTTTGGGATAGTTTTAGTTGTTGCTTCTTGTACAATGTTGTGAACCTCTGTCCATAGTTCTTCAGGCACTCTGTCTATCAGATCTAATTCCTTAATCTATTTGTCACCTCTACTGTATATTCGTCAGGGATATGATTTAGTTCATACCTGAGTGGCCTAGTGCTTTTCTCTACTTTCTTCAGTTTAAGCCTAAATTTTGCAACGAGAAGCTCGTGGTCGGAGCCACAGTCAGCTCCTGGTCTTGTTTTTACTGACTGTATAGAGCTTCTCCATCTTTGGCTGCAGAGCACATAGTCAATCTGATTTCTGTGTTGACCATCTGGTGATTTATTTTATCACATGGTGATGTCCATGTGTAGAGCCGTCTCTTGGGTTGTTGGAAAAGAATGTTTGCTATGACCATCGTATTCTCTTGACAAAATTCTATCAGCCTGTGTGCCCTGCTTCATTTTGTACTCCAAGGCCAAACTTGCCTGTTATTCCAGTTATCTTTTGGCTTCCTTCTTTAGCATTCCAATCCCCCATGATGATAAGGACATCATTTTTTGGTGTTACTTCTATAAGGTGCTGTAGGGCTTCATAGAACCGGTCAATTTCATCCTCTTCAGCACTGGTGGTTGGGGCATAGACTTGGACTACTATGATATTGAATGGTTTGCCTTGGATTCAAACTGAGATCATTCTGTCATTTGGGGGATTGTATCCCAGTATTGCTTTTCCTACTCTTTTATTGACTATGAAGGCTACTCCATTTCTTCTGAGGGATTCTTGCCTGCAGTAGTATACCTGATGGTCATCTGAATTAAATTCACCCATTCCTGTCCATTTTAGTTTGCTGATTCCTAACATGTTGATGTTCAGTCTTGTCATCTCTTGTTTGACCACGTCCGGCTTTCCTTGATTCATGGATCTTACATTCCAGGTTCCTATGGAGAATAAAACTTTACAGCATCGGACTTTCCTTTCACCACCAGATACATCCACAGCTGAGCGTCCTTTCGGCTTTGGCCCAGTCGCTTCATTCTTTCTGACACTACTAGTACTAGCCCTCTGCTCTTCCCCAGTAGCATATTGGATGCCTTCCGACCTGAGGGGCTCATCTTCCAGCGTCATATCTTTTTTACGTTTGGTACTGTCCATGGGGTTTTCATGGCAAAGATACTGGAGTGGGTTGCTATTTCCTTCTCCAGTGGATCACATTTTGTGAGAACTCTGCTATGACCTGTGTGTCTTGGGTGGCCCTGCATGGCATAGCTCATAGCTTCATTGAATTACACAAGCCCCTTCACCACGACAAGGCAGTAATCCATGAAGGGGCCAAGGTTAGTAGAAGACCTTAGTATGAACAGGAGAGAATAGTTTTTACCAGTTTATCTCCCATCTGTGATCTCCATGCTGTCTCAAAAGAATCTTCCCTCCCTTTAATCCCCTGGAACAGCTTGAAAGTTACAAAGGAAAGAAGGAATTCTGAAAATACAGCTTAATGTTAAATACTAGAATAAATATATTAAAGGGTTACCTGTAGTAAGTAGCTCCAAATAGGCTAATATTTTCTAAGCTGTAAAAATGAAGCTAAAAATAATACTTCACCAAATTGTACTCATAATCATTTAAATTGGTGGGTTTTGCTAATGTAAATTAATTCATATTATTGAACCACCATATCCAAGTCTTACCAGTCTCATTCCCAATATGAATTCCACTAGAAATCATTTTAGCAATTTGAACTGCTGTGTGGAAATGCAATTTGCCTTAGACTACAAATAAAGTGCAGACATGCTGCTTGTATTCTCTGTCTGTCTGTGTGTGTGTGTGTGTGTGTGTGTGAGAGAGAGAGAGAGAGAGAGAGAGAGAGAGAGAGAATAACAGGAAATATGGAGCATATTAGCTCAGGTTTTGAAAAATATTCAGATACTGGCAGTGTAATGTTATGCACAATTTGGCCACTTGATGTCACTGTTTTATAATTATTCACAACAGTTTATTCTGGAAAATTTTTAAGTTTTTACAGATTTATTACTTCAGAAGGAGGAAAGCAAGTATAATCCAAACTGCCTTTCTCATCACTTTCTCATCATTGCTAATGCTAATAATCTATTTTCAACTACATTTGAAATATATAGTACTAGCTATAAGATTTCTAGCATATGACCTGCAGGTAAAAACAGTTTTATTCTTTAAATAATGAATTTTCATTTTGCTTTTTTTTTAAAGGATATAACTGTACAATATTTTTCAAGCTGTCGTTTTAATTTTTTTATCCCATATCCAATTTCCCATGAACAACTAATATGAAAGAAATAATAGTGGCTTGTTTTCATATACTAATATAAATGCCCCCACAAATACAGCTTTAGCACATGCCATGGATTGCAATAGTCTTGCTATAAACCATCCCTTTCCAATTTAATGTGCCTCCTCATGATGTCAGCGAGGCCTCTGGCTAAGAATTCTGGAGCTTTTGGTTTTTACGAATCTGAATGTACCAGGTTGAAAAAAGAAGCTCTAAAGAGAAAGCCATGTCTTTTGTTTTGAAAATAAACTATAATAAGCATAGGACTTAACTATATGAACTAATTTTGTTTCTTACATAAACATTAGCAAGGGCTAAGAAGAAACATAATGGAAAAAATATTAATAGGCATGATTATTCATAACTTTTGAATTGTACGGCAACCTTCAAGAGGGCAGAAAAATATAACTTATTTCCAACTTCCCCTTTCTCTAGGAACAGTTGTACAGAAAGTGGTACAACTCAGTCTTAGAGAAAGCAGACTATTTGGAGTCATGCTAAATATTTCAGGCCAGGATACAACTGGAAACTACATTTGTCACGCAAAGGGAAGTACAACCCTTCTGGTCCTCTTTGACCTTTCTGGCTTTTGATACCTTCAACACTGGCATCCTTTGGGACTGTCTCTAATGAATTGGGGTGGGGGGGCACCATCTTGCAGAAACTGTTCTTCCAGAATGGGTGGTTCTAGTCAGGGAAGAGATGAAAAATTAAACCAAAAATCTTTACTTCTTTCTAATATCTTGGGAGTTTCTCCAATTTTCTATAACATATACACAAAATTGCTAGGGGACATCACTGTTAGTGTGTGTGTGTGTGTGTGTGTGTGTGTGTGTGTGTGAAACAGGTAATGTAGAAATAGCAACGCAGTCCCTGGAAACTGGCAAGGTTTGAAGAGAGAGAAACACACTTAGACTGAAACGTTCTGCCACAGAGCATGAAGTTCTGACTGGAGAGCATACAAAATCAATCGATCGATCACACTCAGCCTAAATAGCCTATGCTAATCAAATACGCTAATCAAATTATAGTACTGCTAGAGATTAACATGTGCAGCGACTAAAGACAAAAGTGAAGGGAAATAAGTGTACCTTCGAAGAAAGCGATTGACCAAACTCATAATTAATTGGTTCATTGTGGTAAACAATTGAAAGGAGCCTGTTTTCCCATCAAGTCACCCTATCTTCTTTTCTTCCTCTTCCACCTCCTCCTCCTCATCATCCTGAGTCATGCTCAAGTCCTAATGACTACATACACATGAACATATCTGTCTACTGTTCTTGACAATCACACAGGTTTGTTACTGCATTCTTCCGGGTTGCTTTTTCAACTTCCTAATATAGTTTGAGATGACACTCCCATATACTAACCACTGCACATTGTTAATTATATCTAGAAGGGGCAAATTTTCTCATTTACAAGGAAATGAAAATTACCTTTACAATTACCTTTACAATTTAAATGATAATTTGTCATTTACAAGGAAATGGAATCAAAAGGCTATTGAAATGGAATCATAACACTTTTAGATTCGGTCCTGGTGGTCAATGTCAGAGCCAGATTAACCTTACATCCACATTTCCTGCCTTACATCGCATGACTGATAGGAAACCAATACAAAGGGCGGAGCTATTACACAGCTTTGTTTTCTTTGTCTACATGTCTTAGAATCAGATACACACAAACACACATGTTTGTCAAAATATCCCGTAAGTATACAATGAAGTACAAATACAAGATTATCCATTTACATGATCAAAATACTTAGTATGAGACTACTTTGTATGATCACTACTAAAATAACAACACATCTGGGCCTTATTGTACCAAATGTGCCTTGTTACTCACAGTTCCACAGTCTGGAACTCTTGTGCTGAGCAGCCTGTCTAAAATCACAAACCTTTTTTTGTAAATATTTGCAGTCTTTCTCTAGGAAAAGGCTACTTATTCTAATTTCAAGCTCCAAAACATCTTTTCTTTTAAAATTGCATTAATTATACAAAAAGTAAAATAGTAATAAACATAGAAATTATAGTACATTGATAACACTACAAACATCATAGATGTAATAACATAATTTGTATACACATATACAAACGTATTTAGAGAAACACTGACAGCAACATATACATAAGAGAAGTCCCACAGAATTTATACATAATCATTTAACCTGTAACCATTGTAAGAAGCGGATGCTTGTGAAGGACTGTGATTTGACTTGTAAGCCATTGGTGGTCTGGAGGATGGAGCTAATCTTGCACTTCTTGATTGTTGTTGGGAATTTATGTCATTCTCCCCCTGCTGACATGAAGCACACAAGATTATTCCACCAATTATACTCAGTGAAGCACACACAAAGCCAAGGTAAAGGGCATGCCCAATCCCATATTTCATCCCATCGGGCAACATTGGATTGTAGAAATTAGTCACCGCAACATTTGTCATCCAAGAAACAGGAATGAGGCACACAATTCCAGCCAGTATGAAAAGAATGCCACCTAGGACAGCAAAGACCTTTTTGGTGGAGGACCCTTTAGCACATTGGGTACACTTCATGCCAATAACAACAGTCACACAGGCTAGAGCTGAAAGAATGCACGATATCACCATCATGGCTCGGGCCGCTTGAAGGTCACGAGGCAAAGCGAGCGGTGAATGGTGGAACTGACACTGGGAGATCCCAGTACTGTGCCAAACACATTCCATCCAGAGACCCTTTATGTATACCACGGCTGTGATGATATTGGTTCCCATATGAGCACTGTTCCACCAGTGAGGCAGGATGGTTGCAGCGATGGTTCCAGCTAAGCCAAAAAGACTCAAAAAAACCCCCAGCAGCTGAAATGCCATGCTTTGCATTTCAGTGTCCACAGTTCCCTAACAAGACTGTTGGAATTCTTCTGAAAAATCACCTTTTCCTGGTACATATATGGCGGATTTGCTTTGACACCTCCTGAACGCCTAATAAAGAATAATTGCAGAAGAAGAAGTTAAACATTACAGGAATGAATTTCCCGGTGACCAATAATGTACATTCCAAAGGTACTTAATGTAATGATTAGCATATTTCACTGACTTTAATGAACTCCATGAAAATGGGGAGAAAGCTCATTATTATTTACAAAATTCTGTCAACACCAAGAAGAAGACTATTGGAAACAAATTATGACTTAGAACAATGTTTTCAAGTGATTTTTTTTTAAAAAAAATCTTTCTTTTAATAGCAATAACAAAATTAGAACATTCACTCATGAGACAAAAACAGATTCAGAAATTGTTTGCCTGAATGATACTTTGCAGAATGAAATGTCTGAAAAGTTCATCCTGAATTCCATAAACATGTCCAAATGCATCTGGATTAAGTACAATGATAATAGTAATAATCATCACCACCACAATTATCGCAATAAAAATAACATAGGCCTTCCAGAAGAGTCTAACAAACAATGAATTAAAACCTGTTTTTATCACCTTCCAGTATTTCTTGAGACTGTTCTTTTAATAAAGGCCCTTGAAAGTAAATAATTTGCATCATCTTGAGGCAAGTGACAGCGTGTGAAATATGAAAACTATCTTATCATTTCTGCAGGGCTGTGCCTTCAGAATTACTGCAATTGTTCCACACGGAATCCAAGCTGAAACAGCACAAAAGAAGAACATTTTTTCCAACTGGAAATCACATTTTCAGTGGTTCCTGATAATGGATTTTTGCCAGATGCTTGCATACGGTAGCCTATGTGCCTGGGTACCCTCACATGGTTTCACCAACCTACCAGATCTGAGCTGCAAAAAACCAGATGAACATTCAAGATGTCACCCAAAAAATCCTACAAACATGTTAACATTAAGTAAAGTTAGACCAATCTGAGATAAAAAAGATTGTCTTTTATCAATATTAAATATTTGAGGACTATAACTAACTTTTAAGTAGGTTCACCTGCTATAAAAGAAATACTTCCATACATTTGGAAAACTATACTAAATCAGCTGCAAGTAATCCACAAGACATTTACCTATTGGAGAAGACCGTTAACTGTTCTGAACTTATTTTAAAATAATACAATCCTAAAAAGCCTTTCTTACAACCATGCACTCTTTGCCCAAGCACCCTGCTTATTTCATTCCATGCAAGATAACAGCTGATAGGAATGAACAATTGGTTGGCATGATGGTATGAAGATAGTTGTATGCTGATGATACCCAGCTTTTTCTTTCCACCCCGAACCAACCCAGTGATGCCCTTGACGTGATGTCCCGTTGCCTGGAGGCGGTCCGGGTTTGGATGGGGAGAAACAGGCTTCATCTCAATCCTGCCAAGACTGAGTGGCTGTGCATACCGGCATCTCAGACTAACCAATCTTTTCCATCGTTAAGTATGGGGGGTGAGGTGTTACCCCCCGTTGATAGGGCCCACAACCTGGGCGTCCTCCTGGATTCACGGCTCAGTTTGGAAGATCATATAGGAGCCATGGCCAGGGAGGCTTTTGCCCAGGTTTGCCTGGTGCGCCAGTTACGGCCCTATCTGGACCGATATGCCCTACACACAGTCACCCATGCACTCGTGACCTCCCGGCTAGACTACTGCAATGCTCTCTACATGGGGCTGCCCCTGAGGACCACTCAGAGGCTTCAGCTGGTGAAGAATGCAGCCGCACGAGTTGTGATGGGAGTCTCCTGATACTCCCATGTAACACCTCTTCTCCGCAAGCTGCATTGGCTTCCAGTTGCCCTCTGGGTGAGATTCAAGGTGCTGGTGATGACCTATAAAGCCCTAAATGGCATGGGCCCGGATTATCTGAGGGAGCACCTGCTGCCAGCATCAATTTCCCATCGTCCTGTGCGCTCCCACAGGGAGGGCCTCCTTAGGGTACCGCCGGTCAAGGATTGCCGACGGGCGATCCCCAGGGGGAGGGCGTTCTCTGTTGGTGTGCCTGCCCTATGGAATCAACTGCCAACGGAACTCCGGACTGCCCCCGTCCTTTGTTCATTTCGCCGGGACCTAAAAACCTGGCTCTTTGAGCTATCTGGTCTGGACTGAGGGGTTTAATGTTTTTAAATTGTGATTTTAATTTTTTGCGGCTAGACTTAATTTAATTTAATTTTAATTTTATATTGTATTGTTTTTAAATTTTGCCTTGTAAACCACCCTGAGTCCTTTGGGAGTAGGGCGGTATATAAACCGAAATAATAATAATAATAATAATAATAATAATAATAATAATAATAATAATAATAATAATAATAATCATAATAATCATAATAATCATAATAATCATAATAATCATAATAAATGAGACATGTGGGCTAGATTATGGTTTGCTGTTTCTGTGAACTCTGTAAGTTGAATTACTTCAGTATGCATGTAGTTATTGTGTGTGGAACAATATTGACAATACGTTTAGATAAAAAACAACTCAACTATTACATTATTCAATAATTCTTACTAAGAATTTTTTAACCTGTTACCATGAAAGATTATCAGTATTTACAGTATATTTTGTTGAAATAGATAACTGCACCAAAGACTATATGCATGTCTTCTTAGTAGCAGCCCCCTATTCAGGTCAAGGAAACATACAAATTCTATGAATAAATTATGCTTTATAATTGCTGCAACCATGCAAGCAATCATCTGAAATAATTCTACTTTAAATCATATAATCATATTTAGTAGTGAAGTACAAGAGACAATGGAACTTAAGACATCTAATCTTACCTGAATAATGAAGAATAAAAAATTTAAGAAGATGTTTCAAATTTATGTCATGATTTTTGAATAAAATGAAATTTCAGATAATATATTCCCCAACACATTCCTCTGCTGATTATTTTGATTTCAGAAACAACATGCTGTTCAACACACATAGTTTATGTAACACCAATACGGCCTGATCAGTTAAAATAAATGCTGTTATTGAATTTTGTTTTCACATTGACTTTCATTTAACAAATTACTAATTTCTGTATTTTATTCGAAAGCTGTCTTATCTAAGAATCAATAAAGGTACCATGTGATTGTACCAAGATGGGTGGCCAATAAATTTTACAAATAAATTAGTAATTAACTTGAATAAACTCAGATTAAAAACAGAAGAATTGGCGCAAATATAAATGAAGAATAAATATGGTTATAAATAGGAATATCACTGTTAAGTATACCGTCAATAGCAGGTTATTCAACCTTGGTTGATTGAAAAAGCTAAGAAGTGTTGGACTTAGTACTTGGAGGGGAGCCATCCCAGGCTTGTAGTCCAAGAAGTAAGAAAAAAAATCCAGAAGAAGACACTAACAAATGATTTTTACATCAAAGGACACTATATAGGTATCTATATATGAGTAGTCCTCGACTTACAACAATTGTGATTGGAACTTCCATAGCTAAGTGATGCATGAGTCATCACATGAGCACACTCAGTTTTATGATCTCTTTTTCCCTAAGTGTTAAGCAAATCTCATAGTCTGAATCTGGCTTTTCCCATTGACTTTGCTCCTTGGAAGCCAGTGGGAAGGTCACAAATGGTGATCACATCATCCTGGGCCACTACAATCATCATAAAGACATGCTGGTTGCCAAGTGCCCGAATTATGATCACCATGACCATGGGGATGTTGCAATAGTCGTAAGTGCATAAACTGCCATAAGTCACGTTTTCAGTACCAGTGTAATTTCAAAAAATCACTATATAAATAGTTGTAAGAGACTATCTATACATAAATAACATGTACAGTATATTATTAAGTTGGTGTATACTTATCTATTTAAAGTAAATCCCACTGATTAAAGACTTAGCAACAACTGAGAATCTGGAAATTATTACTGGTGTACTGATGACTGAAATTATTATTGTTGATGTTGTTATTAAAATTGTGAGATAGTCTGTTTGTGGATTTTTGTTTCCAGTAAAATTATTCAATGTTTGGCTTTATTTCTTGTTCTTTAATTGTATGCCTAGATCCTAGTACACTCTTGTTTTAACTATTTCCAGTTCAGTAAAAATATATGGTACCTATATGTACGCTGTATGAGATACAATTTGGACACTTATAAGAAGACCTTTCAAGGTCAGGCCTAAAAGCTCACTGCTAATCCCAAAGAATCCCAAACAGAATATAAATACATGTGATTTATGCTACTAGTCACAGGAAATAGATTCCTGATTTAATGTAGGTCATGATACTGAATAACTAGGCAGCAACTATTTTTAGAAGTCATTAAGCTGTTATTTTACTGAGTCTTGCTGATTTTGGAAACTGGTGTGTGATGGTCTCCCTTGCTTGACATCATGTTTTCCACACTTGTATTCCTTATATACTTTACCAGCTACGGCTTTAATTACCAAAGAATAATTGTTCATTTTCTATTTAATATTATCAAAACTGCTGAAAATCAACACATGCATTTGGAAGAAATTTGGTGCCTTAAAAACCCACTGCTATCCATATGTTTTATTTCCAGTGACTTGTATTTTCAAAATTTCTACCAAAATTAACATAATATAACCTCGTTCATGTTGCATACAGTTAACAATATATACAAGTACATAGAATTGATATAATGATTGATTTGGTTCACAGCACAAGTCATAAGCAACAAAAACAATATTTTCAAATAAGCACCCAATTTACAACTCAATTGTGTTTTAATGTTTAATATATATAAAAAATATTTTCTGTTTTATTACAGAGGCACCAAGAACCATAATTTAAATTGTATCTTTTCTTAGGGCTAACAGAATTAGGTTTGGGAAGAATAAACTACTAGCAGCATGAAATCATTGAGATATGCTATGCTATGAGATAGGATATAATATAAGATGAGATAGGGTATGATATAAGGGTCACAGTGACTCAGCAGTTAAAGATGCTGAGCTTGTCAGCTGGAAGGCTGAAAGACCGGAGTTCAAGACCCAAGTGCCACACTATGGGGTCAGCTCCTGCCCACCTAGCAGTTTGAAAGCATGCAGATGTGAGTAGATAAATAGGTACCACTTCAGTGGGAAGGTAACAGTGTTCCATGTATCTTGGCGTATAGTCATGCCAGCCACACGACCATGGAAATATCTTTGGACAACGCTGGCTTGCTCGGCTAAGAAATGAAGAAAAGCACCACGACCTAGAGTTGGAAATGACAGGACATGGGAAACCTTTACCTTTATGATACAATATATGATTGTGGAAAACTGATCTGCTTTATTAAATTTAGTGAGAAAATTGGTATCATATCTGTTCCGTTTCAAGTAGAGATGTGAATGCTGATCCCTCTTGAAACAGCCACAATAAACTCAAATGAAATGGGAATAACAAATCACTTTATTTCACATGCGTCCAATGTCAATAACTCACGGTTACATCAAAGGTCCATCCGGAATACAAGGTTGTAATTTGAACCCATCTCATTAGGTAAAAAAATGATGAACGTTCCATCCTGTGCAAAGTTACATTTATTTATTTATTGAACTTATATACCGCCCTACTCCTGTAGGAACCAGGGCGGTTCACAAGGCAATTAAAACATTACAATACAAAAAGTTAATAACAATTAAAATAGATTAAATTATCCTTGATTAAAAATCTAAAACCCCTATAACTCTGATTAAAAAACCCAATTACAATAAGTTAAAAATTAAAAATTCTCAGTCCTGGCCAGAAAGTTCAAAGAGCCAGGTCTTCAGGTCCCGGCGGAATGAACGAAAATCAGGGGCAGTCCTGAATTCTATGGGTAACTGGTTCCAAAGGGCAGGTGCGCCCACAGAGAAGGCCCTCCCCCTGGGTGCTGCCCGCCAGCAATCCTTTGCTGGCGGCACCCTGTGAAGGCCCTCCCTGTGGGAGCGCACAGGACGAAGGGAACTTGATGCTGGCAGCAGGTGTTCCCTCAGATATCCCAGACCCAAGCCATGTTGAAAATGGAGCTTGATATCCCCAGCCACGCCAGGGTTCATCCAGAGAGATAGTACAAAGACAAAGGCAGAAAGTCCTACCATAAACTATGAAAGCTCCACCTACTTAACTAGAAAGCATGGTATTCACTATACAGCTAGACTACAATTCCCATAAGACATCTCTTGATGAAATAATGTTTAACCCTGTAAATGCTACATGTTCTTACATACAATGCTACTAAGGGTGTTGTATTAACTCTGTAAATGCTGTATACACTAACACAGTTCTTAATTCCTAAACTAGATATAAAATGGAGCAGCTGAATATATACTGGTCCAGCACAATATCTGCAATTATATTAACAGAACTTTCCCATATTATGTTGGACCTGTAACTGTTCCAGCATAGCTGATTCTTCTACAGATGGAGCTCATACAGCAGTAGGTTACTAGTCAGTGCAAAGTACAGAAATCATATTTTGTGTGTGTGTTGAAGATCTGCAGTGATTGCCACAAGCACAATTTAAAGTACTGATGAATCTTTAAGCCCTAAAAAGCAGATTAAAGGGGACAGTTTTTCATGTTATGATCTTGTTTGTCCATTAGGAGCTACAGAAGAAGCCCTTCTGGTTTTGTCCCATTTTCTCATTTCTTTCACAAAGAAAAAAAACATTTTTGTTTTGTTCCCTTGCTATAGAATAAACTCTTTCAGGACTTACGTTTAGTACCTCCTGTCTCATATTTCAGAAAAGGAGCCAAAAATTTCATTGCTTTCCGAGGCAACTATTTACCTTTCAATTTACTTGTTATTCTTTAGCTCTATTTTTGTGTATTCATTAGTTTAACCTTCAGTGTTCTTTGCAGACAGAAAGTCAGCAGGGTATATGCCTGATTATGATTACGTATTCCTGGTTATTATAAGGGCCAATGCTCTGTTTGTCTTAATAACAATTATCCATCTTCAGGTGCTGCGTTTGGTGGTTGTAAATTGCCAGTATCTTTGTAAATATCTCAAAATTTCAATCATGTGCAAAGCTATTCTTTATATATTACCTAATTTCCCTTAGTTTGAGGCAGATTGTCTGTGATGTTTAAAGTAAATTGCATTCCAAATTCTCCCTAAGCTACTTATTTTATTTGGAAGTAGTAATTAAATATTATCTACTCTATGGTTCACTGCACAGTCAGCCAGATGTTCGGAGGGGATTTGACATTTTTATACATCTATCAAGTCCTTCCCAAGGATCTGGGATAGGTGGATGTTTGAGGGTGTTAAAGGTATTGTCACAGGATGTAAGCCATTCCAAGCTGCCTTTTGCAATTAACTGATGGTGAGTTTGTCAATGCCAATGGTATTCAAGTGGTACAGTTGTTTTGGGATTGCATCCAAGGCACCTATCACTATTGGTATTATCTTTTCAATAGACACAGACTTCTATTTGTAATTTTCTCCAGTTCTTTTTCTTCTATTCTGATATTTCTAGGTATTGCCACATCCACTATTCAGAATTTTTTTCTTATCAACAATAGTTAAGTCTGGGGTGTTATGTGGCAGGTGCCCATCTGTTTGAATTCTAAATCCCAGAGCACTTTAGTTTCTTCATTTTCTCTTACGTTTCTCTATTTTACGGTCCCATTATTATTATTGATATATAAACAGGATGAGTTTTCCTCTTAATTTTTTAAAAATCAGATCTGTCTATTGTCATAGAACAGAACTGGAAAGAAAAATGTGTCGAAGGCACATCATGAAAACTCATCATTACAAAATTTATTTTACTAGTGCAGGGGTCTTCAGACTCGGCCCTTTTATGAGTCATGGACTTCAACTTCCAGAATTCCTCAGCCAGGCACGCTGGCTGAGGAATTCTGGGAGTTGAAGTCCATGACTCATAAAAGGGCCGAGTTTGAAGACCCCTGCACTAGCTTATTCCAGATATTGGAAACTATCAACATCATCCTTTTAAGTGGCCTTTATTTCATAGTCATACATCATCAGAGAAGAACTAAGTTAAGGAGGATTGGTCTAATGATGGTCTATGAATCAGTTTGATGGAGTTGAGTCACTCTTCACAGAGTGCCACAGGCAGATTCTTCTGCAGGCTTTTCATTGATAGAGGCAGTGTCAGCTTGGATTCACCTACCAGAATGGAAAGATGGGAAGAGGACAAAACAGTCAATGCTAATAATGCCACAATTAAAATCCCACACCATTTGTTCATTTGCATAATATGTGACTTTGGTCATAATGCCCTAACCTTTTGCTTTTCTTTTTTGCTCCCTCTCTCATCTTGCAGATGCTACTGACCAGAAGGATTCTAGAGAAACACAATAAATACACAAGACATGAGTATTCGGACAGAGTCCTGAAGCCAGACCAACTCTTTTTAGTTGCCATAGCCTGGCTCTCAGGTGCTTTTTGGATGAGATGCTGAAGAGGAAGAACAGCAAAGGAATCACGCTTTGCTTATCATAATCTGCATGTGTGTAATCAGCACAGCCCCTTTAATCAGTGAGGCAAGAAAAATAAAATATGGTTCCACAATTGGGAAGCAGATTTCAGGCAGCAGTTTTCTATTGATACAGTGAATATGAGTGAATAGGACTTTAACGGTAGAGAAAGGCTCAAAGTTTGCTTTAAATGAATTTGTCTATGACAGGGGTAGGCAACCTTGGCTCTTTTATGACTTGTGGACTTCAACTCACATGTCTGGCTCAGGAATTCTGGGAGTTAAAGTCCACAAGTCATAAAAGAGCCAAGGTTGCTTACCCTTGGTCTTTGATATCCAACTCCTTAATTTGGGAGTATCAGATTTTCCTTAGCAACAGAGTCTATGTCAAAAAAATGTTTACACGTTTCTCAAATTTATTGATTTGTAATGTAGATACATACCTGTAAAAATATATTCAGTAAAAATTGTGTTTTTTATTTCTCACATGCAACTGAAAATATTCAATATTAAAAAATAATAAATATTTTCTTGAATATTCTTTTTGTTGCCGGTGTCAGCAGGCTAAAAAAAAAAATAGAAATTGTTATTTTTCTTGACCCAGAGATATTGTGATTGTTAAGGTACAAGCCTACTTACAGAATTCTTGGGTGAGTTTCATTTTTTTCCACCATCACACACATGTTTGAAGTAAATTGTTTGGAAAATCATCAGAATATAGAAACTTTGTATACTTTAAAATTCTGCTGTTAGTGTTGAGTGTAAATAAGTGTTGGATGGCACTGTAATTGAGGTTTGTTTATTTTGGTTGACGGTGATTTTTTTTAAAAGTACAGCAATAAAGACATATGAGGATTCATAATGGTTGCCAGAGCTCCTACTTGCCTAAGGGAGAGATGGGCCTTCCTTGTATAACTTAGAAGCTATCAGTTAACCCAACTCCCAGAAAGGTTGAACCAAGCACCAGGACCACTACCAGATAGATATTGTTAGTACATCTTAAATATAGCTGTTTTTCACATTGTTCTGATGAAAGTCTTAACACTTTCAAAAGAAATTTTCCGATCATAGGAAAAGATCCAGGAAAAGAACAAAGCACTGCCTTTAACAAAATGCAAAGAACATTTATGGACAAATAAGTCAGAACCTCAATTCTTTGTCCTTCTAGACTTGATAAGCTAATTTGAAATAGAAAATATGCCAAAAGAAATAAATTACTATAAAGTGAATTATTATATAATTATATAATAAATATATTTGCTTGTATTATATTACTGGTAAAATCATTATAAAATAATATAATACTTCTAATTAATAAATTCTAATTCATTAATGATAAATGAATACTTTTTTCTCACATTCTTTGAATTTCCATTTATGTTAGCCTGAAGAAATAGAATACATATTAATGTTATCCACCATAAATGAATTCATCTTTCCCATAACACTCGTGAACACTGCCATGATTTAACTTCTTTTTTTTAATCTTACGACTCTCATAAAGCTTAACTCTTCCTATTTTAGATACGGCTGTGATTATTTAATCTAGTTCAGTCCTTTTTTTAAGTAAACCAGGAATGGAAGAAATGCCAATGAGCAATATACCTTATTTACAAAAATGGGACTTTTACGATACAGAGATACTGGGGCTCCTTGCATGTGCCTTATCTAAACAGTGCTTGTTTAATTTTGTCACGGTAAGTGAAACTGTAGCATGGTGATTTGAAAAAGCCATACATCTGGTTTAGCATTATTCCTTTTTATGTACAGCATCTAATGAAATACCTCTGTATTTTAATTCAGAGAAGCAACTTTTTTCTTTCTTTTAACAGTAGTTAGATTTGGCAGAAAGGAAAACACAAGACCATTTTTTTTTTCATCATGAACTATTTTGTTTTTCCAAACTTAAAAAAAAGACCGTTCCAGATATATTATCACATCACATTTGTTGATTTGATGTGAATTGTGGGGTTTTAAATTCTTTTTTTTTAAGGAGGAGTTGACTGAAGTTTCTATCTGCTTTGAGCTTGCATGCTATACAGGGATTCCATTCATATCCAGGGTGGTTTTTGAAAACTTAATTCTAATATCTTTTTTAAAAATAATTTTATTAAATATCATAATTACAATAGTACAACTAATGCAAACTAAAAGAAAGAATAAAAATGGAAAGAAAGAGTAAAGGAAAAGAAAAGAAAAGGAAAAGAAGAAAGAAGAAAGAAAGAAAGAAAGAAAGAAAGAAAGAAAGAAAGAAAGAAAGAAAGAAAGAAAAAGAAAGAAAGAAAGAAAGAAAGAAAGAGAAAGAAAGAAAGAAAGAAAGAAAGAAAGAAAGAAAGAGAAAAAGAGAAAAAGAAAGGAAGGAAGATAATATAGTGAAGAAAAAGAAAAGAAATATGTAAAAAAAAGTAATTTCCAACCTTCATCACAATGAGTATAATTTTTCACCTCTTAACTTACAAATCTCTTCATTCCATGTTCTGCCCCATATCTATAAATAAACTATAAAATATTATCATTTCAATCCTGGTGTCAGTAAAAGTTAAAGGTTGCCAGAAATAACAACCTATCAATTTTAACTAAGCCAACTTAATATTCTTTTCTTCTAACAATCTTAATCGTTAGTCCATTAAATTAATGCAGTACAACTTTCTTTTCATTTCTTTTTTATCTTTTTTCACAAGATTTTCCGAGCTTTAAAAAACCTCTTTCATAAATCCAATGTAAAAGAATTATTCAGGTCACTCTATTGGTTAATTATGTGTTATTCACTTTTCATTTTTTAAAGCATCAATCTATTTCTTTTATATGCTCAGTGAAATATTTTTCCTATGTCATTTGTGTAGCTTGTCATTTATAGATTTACTTTCAATGCCAACTTGGTCTCTTTTTTTGTCAGATAAAATTTTTTCTGCCAGTTCATCCAAAACATCTTTTGGATAATCTATCCATAGAAGGAAAGATCTCTATAGATGTTGTTGGGATTAACTTCTGATTCCATTTTTCAAAACATTTCAGTATGTCCAATGAAATATAGTTATGGTCCTGAGATATGTTTACTATCATTATTTAATGATGCAAATCAAAGAACAAAAAACTAAACAAAACAGCTGATCAATTCATGGCTGTTTATAACACAATATAGAAAAGATCCAGAGCTCTATCACTAAGGATCTAGTATTAAAAACTATGGAAAACTCTTATTATGGAAAAATGAAGAAAAACAGGAGATGTTGGAATATTTTTTATTCAATTTGAGAAAAAGCAATCCTTTCACAATACATGTCAAATTCCATTTTTTTTATTTACTCCAGTACATGAAAACATTGGTTTGGGAATCTTAACTTGTTCTTAGATTTTGTTGTTTTTTAAATTAATAAAGTATATATTTTTAAAAGATCACAGAAATATTTTATTTCCATTTTTTGGTTCTTTTTTACTGTAATTAAAAATATATTTAATCTTTAAATATTCCATTTAATAAATCATCCTCTAGGCTTTAAACTCTGATTCAAAACATTTTTAATCCATTGTAATTTTCTTAAAGTCAATTGCCTTTAGATATCTAAAACATTTCCTTTATATAAGCCATTCCAACTCTTTTGTATTAGTCATATCAAGAAATAAAATAAAAAAAGAAAGTACTATGTTAGAGTTAGTTCCCTCTTAAAGTCAAATTCAAATCCAAAATTTTTCTATTTCTTTAACCATATACAAACAGGTGTTTGTTTTTTAAATATTCTCTCTGATAGGCCCCATCAATAATTTTCTTAACTTTCACTTTAGCCTTTTTCTTTTGCCCAGTATCTTTCTTAATCAATATGCTCTGTTGAGTCAAAGAATCTTTCCATATTTTTGTAGGTGTTACTGTAGATATAAAAGGTAAGTCAAATACAACATCTTTGTGAGAGACATTTGCCCATTCATTTTTGTTGAAAATCTATTTCTTTCTTTTTCTCTCTGCTTCTCTTATCATTTTTTGTCTCTCCAGTTCTAGTGTTTTTCCTGGCATCTCTGTAGTCTATTTTGTCCAGTCTTTTTTCTTATCCTCAAATTTGTTTTGTGGTGTTAAAGTATGTAAGTTGTTTTTTTCCAAATCCAGTATTTTTTGTAATTTTTTTCCACTTGGGTTAAATCATACTTCTTTGTTTTGTTAGGTTCCATGTTTAAGTCTCTATCCTCAAATTTGTATTCAGTTGTCTGTTTTATCTGTTCCTTCACTGTTATTGTTTCCTGGGATTTTT
Source organism: Vipera ursinii (assembly GCF_947247035.1). NCBI lineage: Eukaryota > Metazoa > Chordata > Lepidosauria > Squamata > Viperidae > Vipera > Vipera ursinii. Next base: position 52,865,092 of record NC_139514.1, read on the forward strand.
TTTTTTGTTGTTAAATTGGAGATGGTTTGATCTTGACAGGGTCAAGGTTGACTCAACCTTCCATCTTTCCAAGGTCAGTAAAATGAAGACCCAGATTGTTGGGGGCAACATACTGACATTGTAAACTGCCCAGAGAGTGCGGGAAAGCACTATGGAGCAATATATAAGTCTGCTATTGCTATTTCTATCAGGCATATTCAGGTGAGGGTGAGAGCAACACAATCAAGATGGTGGCCATGATTATGCAGTTGAAGCCCTGCCCCCCTTTTGCATCTGATGCACACACAAAAAAAACTGAGAATTCAATTGTGTGGTCTCATTGCTGGCCAGCTGGTGCAGAGCTAGATCACTCCCCAGTGGAGCACCAGTGCAAGAAAGGGACTAGCAACTCTTGGCTGCCAGAACTACTACTGTGTGTAAACATTGTAGACTCCCTGGCCTTGTAAGCCATATGCTAAATAAATATAAACTATGGATCCTGACCATGTGGCTAACAGCCACTACCTACATGACCCTTGCTTCCACTTTTCTATCTGCTCATTGAACTGTCCAAAGGAAAGTATGTCTCACATTCTTAAGCTATCTCCTTACTAAATCCTTACTTTTGCCTACAAATACATTTGAATATAGATAGGCCAAATTATATTAAAATACAAAATGCTTACAGGTATTTTTGACAAAATGATAGTTACGTAAATTGTTTTGAAACAATTTGAATAAAAAATAAACAGATTTCATTCATGGATACTCCAACTACCCAGACAAACAATTTTGTACGCTTACCAAAATGAATCTTGCAGAAACAGTAAATTGTTGGAGAATTTTGCTTATTGTGCATTATTTAAAAATGTAGTTAAATTATCCTGTAGATGACAAGCAGACAAACAGGTTCATTCTGAATCTGAAGAAAGTCTTTTGCCACAATTATTAAATAAAAATTTGTGTAGCAGTGATGGAATGCTTTATTATCCTTGTGACACCAGGCATAGACTTCTTGATATTTTCACAATGTTAAAAAAAATCAGAATTGCCAGTAGACATTCACATTTAAATATGAGTTGTACATTTTGTTTTATTTGCATTTTAAATGTTGGCTTTGTGACCCAATTTGGAGAAGGGATTACAATGATTTTTTTTATGTTTTGAATGTGAGTTGCCTTCAATAGGACATGTTTTAATAATTTTTTATATTTATTTGTTTATATATTTATAATGATTTTAAGCCTCTGTTCATCATCCAGAGTCTCGTGGCAAGTGGATGGCTATACAAATTTAAGTAATAAATACAGGAACAAGTTGAAATACCAAAACTATAATAATCACCCATAGGATTACTATACACAGGCTTAGCTGTAGTTAAGAGTCAAATTAAGAATGCTGTTCTTAAGGTTCTCTTACCATTTCTGGAAACATGTTTGTCAGTGAAAAGCATAATATGCATTTTAGGCTATATTTCACTTGGGCCAAATGACATGGAGACCCCCTTCATCTCTCCCTTATTAACACAAGGAGAAATTTTATTTTTTCCCGTTACCTGAGTTTACAATTCCAAAGTTACTTTTAGTGCTTGCAAACACTTTTATTTAAGGTACTGCTGTTTGCTATGGGCGATGGGGTGAAAAATACATTCACACAAGGAAGTTTCAAATGCCAGAAATACTGCCGTTTTGACTGTTTCTGTTTTGTAGGCTGCTTGCTTTAAAGTTCAGTGTTTTAGCTCATATGCGTTATGGCCCTGATCCAGGAAAACACTTAATGCTGACCTCATAGACATACACCTCATACACAGAATTATATTAATTCTGCTGCTTGACTAAGGTCTAGTCCAGGTTCTTCCAACTCACCATTTCCTTCATGTATAGTTGAAGTAGAAAAGCAAGTGGACTTATTCTATTAGTAGTGCCTACAGGATTTGAACAGGTGTCTAATTCAACTTAATCACAGTGTTTTATTCTGTTGCCTGCCACCCAGCCAAGAAAAATACAGAGCATACTGTACTAGGATGTTTGCAAAAGGGAAATAATGTTGGCCCTCTGTTAAATGTTAACTTCAGTAGGTCACTCAGGGTCAAATGAGTACCTGAAGTTTGATGGACAGTATTTTTCACGTGTCCTTGTGTGAGTTTCACTTCTGTGCTGATGTACACATTGTTTTATGTCTTCTAACTGACCCTCATAGAAAGTTTCAGTGGATAGTATTGATTTATGGAACTTCTAATTTTCATCATTACTTTCCAATAAAAGCAATAGAATCATTGGCACTTAAAAAGGGACTTCCTGGGGCAAACGTTGCCGTTCATGGTTGTACAATAATAAACTTGCTATAGACATAGACATAGGGACGCGGTGGCTCAGTGGGTTAGGACGCTGAGCTTGTCGATCAGATGGTTGGCAGTTTGGCGGGTCGAATCCCAAGTGCCGCATAACAGAGTGAGCGCCTGTTACTCATCCCAGCTTCTGCCAACCTAGCAGTTCGAAAGCATGTAAAAATGCAAGTAGAAAAATAGGGACCACTACGGTGGGAAGGTAACAGCGTTCCGTGCGCCTTTGGCATCTAGTCATGCTGGCCACATGACCACGGAGACGTCCTCAGACAAGTGCTGGCTCTTCGGCTTTGAAACGGAGATGAGCACCAGCCCCTAGAGTTGGAAACGACTAGCACGCATGTGCAGGGGAACCTTTACCTTTACCTTTATAGACATAGAGGGATCTCAAGAATCTTTGTTATCACTGCTGTTTTCTGGTAGCAGTGGTAGAGGCATTTTGCTGTTTTCTGGATCTTTGGGGCCATGGTTCTATTACCTATCAGCTCTTTGTCATTTAATTCAGAGAAAGTAATTTCCACCTTTTGATACTGACTATGGTCCAAAATAGACTGGATGAAAAGGAACAAGCTGAAATAGACGTCTGGCAAGATTACAAGTTCTTAGGTTCTGTGCCGCTTGGGAAGATGATCCACTTACTTATCATATCATGCTGCTTATCACACATTAAAAAAAATGCTGAAGAATCACTTTTCTCCTTGGCTTGAATTTCAGGGATTTTCCACACCCTGTCTAGCCAAGATGTTATCTTTATCTCCATTCCCACTCTCCACCTGCTCTAGCTGCCCTGCTGCTTTAACTTTAACTATAGAGTTGCTGGTTGCTGGTTAATGGTTTTGTCATACACAACATTTTTCCCCACCCTTCCAGTGGTCAGCTGAAACAATGGCTGACCGGCAAGAGAGCAGAGAAGAGGACAGCAATCTCGATCTCCTTATGTTTCAATTTCAACCCAGCTCTATTAAGCTCAAGAAATAATAAAGAGAATTGGGACTTCGGGGGATTGAGACACTCTTCTCTCATCACTCATATCATATTTCATTTTGATCATTGTAATCTTGTCTACATGGGGCTGTCCCTGACGACCACTCAGAAACTACCACTGGTCCAGGATGCAACAGCGTGAGTATCAAGGAGCAAGTCTTGTTGTGCCCATGCAATATCTCTGTTTTCCAAGCTATATTAATTTCTGGTTGGCTTCTAGTGCAATTCACGGTGATAATTGTTACTTATAAAGCCCCTCATAGCTTTGGAATTTGAATATCTATAGAACTGATTTTGTCTGGGGTTTTTTTCTGACTGTCCAGTAAGATCAAGCAGGGTTGCATGCTCCATGTCTTATCAATGAAGCAATGCTATCTTATGGGACAGCATGTCTTCTCTCTGCCCTCTGGAATATGATTCCCTTTGAAATCCAGTAACCCCAACTTTGATTATATTTAGGACAACCTTGAAGATCTGAGTTTTTAAGCAGGCCCTGGTTCAGAGAGTTTTATGATCCCACTCATGACCTTGTTTTGTAGACTCAGTATTGGTACTGTTGGTTCCCCAAAGTGACTTGTTCCTTTTCCTTTCTTACTGCTGAACCCTTGTTGTTTGTTATTGCATTGTTTTTAAATGATGTTGTTGTACATCATCTAGAATTGCTACAGAGTTTAGCTCGAGGCAGCCAGCAAATCAAATAAATTCAATAAAATTAACAACCTTGGCTGAGTACCCATTTCCACTGTACATTCCACAGTGGGAATGTTCCTTGCGTACACCATGTTCAAACTGTATTGCCTGAAACTTTTTAGGTTGCCTTTCAGGTTGTGCTAAAACAGTCTCACTGGTTCTTAAAAGTAGTTTTGCAGAAGATGTACTGCAAAAGGAACGAGGGATCACACGACCGGTCTCCCTCCATCCTCCCTCCAGAAGAAAAGAGAACTTCAACTAAGCAGTATTTGGATCCAGCTCAGTATTTAATAGAAGCTTAAGATTCCATTAAAAAACAACCACAGTATTTTCCAGTAAACATGTGTAGCTGGCAAAGTCTTGATGAGTGCACCTGGCTGAAAGAGTTAGCTATTCGGAGAAGCCTAATATGTTAACAGTCACATCCTAGTTACCCTAATTGAGACATGCAAAGCAGAGCGAACTTCTCTGACAAAGCAGCTTTTCATTACTCAGAAATTTTCCCATCCCTTCTGTCTCACTGCAACCGAGGAAAGCCATCAAGCGCTAAACCTGCACATCCTGTAACCATTTGTTAAACTTCAGGAACAACATACTCTTTCCAGTCCAAGCAAAGTTGTTAATTCTTCTATTAAATCACCTGCACAGGCTCAAACAGAGGTGGTTGCTATGAAAAGCCAGTAACATTTTAAAGGATTCTGTGTTTGGGATTATAAAAAGAATTGGCCCTTGTGGAAAGAGGGCTTTGTCAAAGGACTCGGTGCAATTCGTGAGAAAAATTATTCATACTGCTTCCAGCTTGGCTCCGAAAGTATATATACAGTGACAGGAGTATTTATTTATTTTGGAAAGCTTCGGATAACTTAAGCCCCTTTTCTTTAATGTGCATCTCCTCAAACCATATGCCAATGTATTTTTCATGAGCTGATGAATGTATCCAGTTAAGGTGCAGAAGGAAACAGGAGACACTTTTACTCTATTCCACTAAATGAGAAAAAAAATATAATTTCTTAGGTTTATTTTCATTAATTTAAGTAGAGCCCACTTGATTGCCCTGAGTGCTTCTATAAATATGTGCAAAGGAGGAAACATGTAGGTGAAGAACACATTCCCAGCCAATAGCAACGCGCAGAGTATTCTGTATCCATTTCCCTTTTTGAATTAGTCACGTGGTGGAGAGTGTTCAAGGTTAGTTTTTCAGACACTTTTCATTCCCATAGCATTTTACTTAAAGTGTTGTTTATGTAGCAGATAGAAAATTGGAGCTTTTTCCTTTTTAAGAAGAGACTGGACAGCCATTTGTCCGAAATGGTATAGGGTTTCCTGCCTGAGCAGGGGGTTGGACTAGATGACCTCCAAGGTCCCTTTCCAACTATTATTATTATTATAATAATAAAGCTAGTGGCTCAGTTTGTTTGTTTGTTTGTTGCTTGTTTCCAAACAGAAGCAATCAAGCAACTCCACTTTTCTCTCTATCTCATCCTCTGGAAATTGTTCAAACTTGTAGTTGCATTTGAATGATATAGAATCCTATGGCACTGGCTTTCCTTCGTGGATGAACTTGATGCCCATACACATGGAAGTGTATAAAAGACAATTGAAAGGAAGATTTGTTTTGTTTTAGCTTGCCAGAGTGGCACTAATGGAGATTTCCTTCTAAATTTAAAGGTTGAAGGGGTGGATTTCTTTTTAGGATTATGTGAAAAGGTAGACAAATGTATGAGACCAATAAGCAAGAATGATGCTAAAAGAACATAATACCAAGTTCCAAAGAATCATTACCTATAAGGGTTTGTAGGAATCATCTCATGCAGCACGGGTCTGCACATCCTGCCAATTCTGGAGGACATGAACTAGTAGCATCATCTTCAATTCACCTCTAATCAGTCAAGGAGGCAGCTTCTACTCATCTTTTTTTGTTCCACATCAAGATATCTACTGGCTTAAACATTTGCAATATCTACTGGCTTGAACAGTGTTGTGAGATCTGTCTGCTGCATTTCCTCGCTTTGCAGGCGATGCCTTTGCTCCAACTAGTTAGTCTCTGCTGTGCATGTACTACCCCTTCTCTTCTACCATCAGTTGCTGTCCTCCACAGCTGTTTTTCCTTGTGATGTTGGGCTCATGAAACAGTAAAGTTGTGTGTATGTGTTTGTGTGTGGGTTTAGCCAGCCCTTTTTCTAAAAAAAAAAAAGTCCACTGATAACCACCATTTGGACAAAACATCTGGCCATCTTTGTCGCCACCGTTGGGAATAAGAAGAGCAATTTCTAAACCTGCTATATTTCAGCCAGTAGCAATACAGAATACAAACAGGCTGAGGCTGTTAGGGATAATCTCAGTCATCCCTCTACCCATACAAGCTACCACACAGTTTCTATTTTAAATAGTTCCAGTGAAAGAAAGTCCTTCTAGCTTCCAAGGAGTAGGTCCCATTCTTGAGAGCTCTTAAGGTTAGGAAATTCTTCGTGACTAGAATCTGCTTTCCTTTCCTTTAATTCTATTGGTCCTTGTCCTCTCTTCAGAAAGAAGTTTGAACAACTCTACACACTGTCTTCTACATTAAAGGTAAAGGTAAAGGTTCCCCCGCACATGCGTGCTAGTCGTTTCCGACTCTAGGGGCCGGTGCTCATCTCCGTTTCAAAGCCGAAGAGCCAGCGCTTATCCGAGGACATCTCCATGGTCATGTGGCCGGCATGACTAGACGCCAAAGGCGCACGGAACGCTGTTACCTTCCCACTGTAGTGGTCCCTATTTTTCTACTCGCATTTTTACGTGCTTTCGAACTGCTAGGTGGGCAGAAGCTGGGACGAGTAACAGGCGCTCACTCTGTTACGCGGCACTCGGGATTCAAACCGCCAAACTGCCGACCTTCTGATCGACAAGCTCAGCGTCCTAACCCACTGAGCCACCGCGTCCCTCTTCTACATTACAGCCCTTCAAATACTTGAAGACAGCCATTGGGTTTCCTGTAGTCTCCTCTATTCCAGGCTAAATATGCATAGAACCTTCAACTCTCCCTCTTAAGTTTTCCCTTCCAGACTGTTTATGATGTTGGTTGCTCTCCTCTGAGAATACGCTAGCCAATTTTCAGAATACTCTACAATTTTCAGGCAACTGAGCTCATAATAACAGATTTGTGGCTCAATATCTCCATTTCTTCTTCTTTTTCTTTCTTTAGTACCATTCAGTTAACCTCTAATTCTATCATTGCTCCTTAGGTGTGTAACCTAGGTTGGGCATAATTCATTATTCGGTGGTGGTGTGCTGCCTGCATAAATGCAGGTTGTGGGGAAGCTTCATAAAACCCCAGTTGAAAAGAACAAAGAATTCCCAACAAGAGTGTTTTGAGAACTACTGTGGTTGTCTAATGACGTTATAGTTGGTATCATTGCTTTTATACAGCAAATTGATCTCCCAGGAGCTTATAACAACTCAATAAATTAGCAGGAAAAGTCCCACATCACACCTATCCCCTTTCTATGAAACAGGACTGTGTTTTCCACAGCAATTAGCCAACTGAAGGTACCCTTGCAAAACTAACTACAGATGTCAAACGGTAGACAGTCTGGCTCCAAAAAGTTACGACTGTATCAATTGTTCATATATAGCCCCACAAGAAACACAACAGATCACTGCATCAACAGGTTTCATGAAATAAAAACTCATTCTATATGATTAAGAGAAGCAAGGGAACAATGTCATAAGGGAATGTGAAACATTGAAAAGAAGTGATAAATGCTTCCCGGAAATCACTTAATCCTGTTTTATACTTGTTTAAGAACTTTGAATCCGGAGAAGATAACAACAGCTGCTCAATCCTTGAATGGGCTCAAGGAATAATAAAAATAATATGTGTGTGATGTGCATTGGATTTTTCTTAAGACCACTTTGTGTAGAAGAATTCCTGTAAGAGTTATCTATTATCACAAAAATATTTTCCTTTTGGGAAGTTTGCTATGAAAAATTCAGTTAATGAAACTAGTTACAAAATTATGAATGGGTGTGTTTGGAACGTGGCTCAATATCCCAAAACAAACAAACTCCCTTGGAATTCCAGCAACAAAGTTTTATTTAAAAAGAAGCGTTTGCAAAAGCTTGGTGAACTGAAACACACACAGGAGTTCAGTCACACCTTACAGAGCTGTTTGACACATTTTTATATCCTATCCCCGACGCAGATTCCACCTCCCCTATCGCACTCAACACCCCTTCCCTAATCATCCGAAAACTACTCCGAACCGCCTAAAACCACTGCCCCCTACCCTACCCTTTTCCAAGAAGTCCCCTTTGTGCCCATTCTATCTGTCACCATCTACTATTCTATGAATAAAGCTTGCTTTTTATCTGTCTGCGGTTATATATTGAGCTCTAAACTTACAGGTGTTATTTTTCCACTACTTGTGGTTTTAGGTAGCTAGCGATTTCAGCTTGTCACATTTGTATTTGTCAACTTTAGATGAGATGAGACAACCGTTATTACTTAGGATTTTCAGGTGGCTTCTTCTAATGTCCTTTAGACTCATTAGAAATTTCTGAATAATATTTTATTCCTTTCAGGTGCTACTTATTAAAAAAAGTAAGGTTTTTCGTTATATATTAAATGAAATTTATACGTTTAATTCATTTGGTAGTTGTTAAGAAACTGGCACTTTGAACTGAATCATTTTTTGACCCCTCTCAAACTTCTTGCTTCTGGTAAACTCAAAATGACACTCAAAATGCTTATGGAGCAATGCCCATGAAAGTCATTTGTTAGAACTGGTAATTGCCACATCCCTGTCCTTGAATCTCAGTTGATGCCACACCCAAAACCAAGCTGGGCATAATTCTGAGAGGGAAACACTCCATTCTGGACCCAGCGGGTTACCTTAAGGCTGTTCAAAAAGAAATAGTGTTAGCTTGCAGCGTAAAAGGAGCCAATTTTTTCAGGCAATAGGCCAAGAAAGCTGTTATCTGTTGCCTGAACAATATATAACTGAATGTGCCAGGTGCTTCGTGTCCAGGTGCTGCCTGACTGTGGATCAAGACTGTGGATCAGCACTAGTGTCTTTTTCCTTTTTTTCTCTTTTCTTGGAGAAATAGTCACTCTATAATTGAAATAAAACAAATAAGTAAGCAGCAACAGGAATTATTAAGCCCAGTTTTCTGTGATCACCAATACCTAACTTGATCACCCATTATTTATAGCTAAAACAATAAGCTCAGATTTCTAACAGAATTCTTCATGTCTGTTTATTTAGGAGGAAATCACTTTGATAATTTAATTTCTGCTAAGTATCAGGGCATTCTTCAGCAAAATGTTTTCATGTCATCTTCAGCGCTATACTCATTTCTACTCAAAGTAGCTATATACTGTATATTTCTGCATTCTTAATGCAAAAAACCATCAGAGCAATGAGAACAGCTGCCGTAACATCTTTATTACCATGCCTTGTTTTTCCTTCTAGGGATTTCAAAAATGAGTCATAGTCTACTTAAGCTCAGTGCTTCAATTAACAGTTTAATTTCAAAACGAACAGCAGAGAGACTATATGTATAACGGCTTACTAAATGAGTTCAGTTTTGTAACTTGATTTTATAACCTGAAGCAAATGCACAGTGGGACCAGATGAAAGCTTTTATGCAGGATATAAATATGTGTGTCTGTTTGTGTTTATAGCAGACTACTAAGTGAACGGCAATCCATGTTTATATGAAAAAGCACAGGTAATTTCTGGCTGGCATCCAGTCTACAGATTTGACAAACAAACTTCCTAAATGAGATTTTACTCAGTTTGCAATTATAACACTAAATAAATACAAGAGTCAGGAGAAAGATGTGTCATGTTTTTGCCATTTTCGGCTCATTAATTCTGTAAGAAAACTTCCTAGTAAATTTTCCCATGTATTAAGTAAAGTTACACCCAGGTTTCGGCTCAGTTTTTACTATAGTTAGGTAGCAAAACATTTCATAAAAGAGACCAAATGCTACAGCAAACTTTACTTGAGTAGAAGCAGCCAGCGCTTCACTGATATGGGATATTCTGACAACGTAATCCAAAAAGGTAGTTTGAAATGTAGGAACCAATGTCCTCTCATTTATTTCAATTGGGAGGGGAGAAATTTAAAATAAATTTCTCCAGGTTTGTTACCAGGATGGAGCACTGAATATTCTGTTTTGAAAACTTGTTGCCACTTCAGTGCCTCTTTCAGAGGCTTCATTACCAAATATTCTGGATATGTCTGTGATACAGTTTTCCTACATGCTTTGCTAGAACATCGAAAATGAGTAGATGTTTCTGTTAGTGGAACTGTTTTCCAATCTATCCTAAATTCTTTCAGAAAAGCAGTTGAAGGAAGGAAGGAGATCATAATACATTAAATATGTTGTTTGGTGTATGTGGACTTAAAAATAGCCCATCTTTTGCTCATAGACTGAGTTCATAGCTCATACTAAACCAGGGGTGTCAAACTCAATTTCATTGTGGGCCGCATCAGCATTGCGGTTGCCCTCAGGGGGCCGGGTGGGTATGGCCAGGGTGGGTGTGGCCTACTGGGTGGGTGTGGCCAGTTCTACATCGTTTGCATCAAGGGTGCCTATGGGGGCCTGGGCAGGAGTGGGACAGATCTGAGGGTCTCTGGCAGGAGGAGGGTCTCTGGGCCAGGGCCAAGGCAGTGGGGGCCGTTCCCTCACTGTTTCCAGGATGGCTTCGCGGGCCGCATGAAACCATTTCGCAGGCCGGATCTGGCCCCTGGGCCTTGTGTTTGACATGTCTGTACTAAACCATAATATTTCTTTGATTTGAGTTTAGTAATTGTGCAACCCAATCATACTTCTACACTATAGTTAATGACTTCTCATCAGTCAATTTAAAGAATGTCTATGGAGATTGTCAATCATCCAGGTCATGGTTGTCCCAAAGGTGCTTTTTCACGAGGCAACTGGACTTTCTTGTTTTTCTTTTCAAAGAGAAAAAAAAGTCCAGTTGCCTTGAGAAATAGCACCTTTGGGCCAATTTAAAGAAATTGTGGATTTGTGCAATGCATGAATTGAGTTCATCTAGACCAGGCATGTCAAACTGCCGACCTGCAGGCCGGATGCATCACGATGAAACCACGCCCTCCCCATTGCCGGCAATGGGGGAAAAGTCACGATACATCACATGACATCACATGACGTTGCGAGTTTGACATGCCTGATCTAGACAACAACTACAAAAACCAACATCTTGCATTCTATAATGCAGTCAGCCACATATCTCTGGGTACCCAAAACTGGACTTAAAAGCAACCATTCTTTTGCCCAGCAACCCTTCTTTCTACCATCCTGCCTCTCAACACGATGTCTACATGGCCATCATGGCTTCTAGTCTTTGATATTTCCTTTCTTCAACATTCAAAACATAAGTAGTGGCCAAAATTATGGAAATCTCTTGGGGGAAGTGTGTTTTTGAGGTTTGATGGCTAATAACACCATTTTTGTTTGGAGTAGGACCATAAAATTATATATCAATGGAAAGATAATTTAATCAAGAATGTAATGCAACAAAGTTTGTTCTATTATCTGTACTGTATTCTATGAAAAGTTATTGCCAAACAACCAGAAAAAGGAAGCACAACTTGCTTAAGTTGATATCAGGTAGCTTTCCTTCATCTGATTGTAGCAAATGAGCATGAGTGTTTAGAGAGCCAATCAGGTGTCATGTTGTTTTGGCAATGAACCAATCAGATCACAATAGGATTCAGTTATGGATGTCATGTATTGAAGCTGAGAGGAGGACATTTGTCAGTGTGTTATGTGATTGCTATCAAGTTGGTTGGGTTTTTTTTTTCTTTCATTTAGTGAGCTTGTAAAACGTAAGAGTTGACTGGTTGCCCAGAAAGCGATGTAAAATAGTATTATTAAGTGAACAAGGCTACAGTTATAAAGAAAATAGAAGAAAAATTGGTGGAAACTTAACCAAAGGTGGCATTTCTACTGTACATTTTTCCCAAAAGGTTTCCACAATTTTGAACACTATTGTAAAAAATATGTCTTTAAGGAAAATTCAAGTTTCTTTCTGTTGAGTATATATATAAAATGTTTGTGGGATAGTAAATAATATAAAAAGAAAGAGGATTTTGAACTTCCTTCTCTCATTTTTATAAGAGACAGTATTCCATTAAAATGATATAATGATCAATAACCTGTATGTAAAGTGTCTTGCAAAACATCTTGCCTAGTTGAATAAAGCAAATCAACCAATATCTATCATTCAGAAGAACATGAAGAATCAGAAATGAAACACTTTTTACTGGGTTTCTGGCAGGAAAACTTCCTCTGGTTTCTGAAAGGTGTGTATTGGTTACTTATCTGTATAAACACATACATCAGATTTTTAAACCAAAAGGGAAAAAGTTCCATAGTTTTTCACACTGCCATTGTTACTACTTAGTAGATAAGTCTGAAGCAGAATATGATTGAATTAACATTCCCTGTGTATTATGTTTGCCTAAAACTTGTTCTGTTATTCATGGGCTACAAAGGACATATCAGCAGTTTCTTTGAAATAATTTTAGGGGATCTGTGCTCTTTTATTTTTAAAAAATTGGAATAAATCACACTTCTTCTTCTCCTGTCCGTAATCAATGGAGTTTGATTCAAGATCAGAACTTGGTCTTTTAAAATCAGTAGTGTGCCTTTTATATTTCAGATCCACAGTTTCTTCTTCTCATACTTCTTTTTTAAAATCAAATACATACCTTTTGTCATATGAACTTTGAGAGTGTAACCAGTAAATATTATATATTGTTTTGTTAACTGTAATATATGAATCACAAAATACAACTTTTTAATCTTTAGATTTATTTTTTTCATTATCTAGCATTTTTAACTGTTTTAAGTTTTGTAAAAAATATATATACCTACAAATGCTACTACTTAAAATGCTCAGTCAGATATCAGTTCTTATAGTCTGAAATCAGAGAGAAGATAGCTTGCCGTAATCTTTTCAGAAAAGTATATACCACTTTTTTTTTCAAGGTTGGAACAATTTTTCAAGTGATCACTAGATGCCGCTCTCCTCTTATCATAATTATATTTTGCATTGTGGCTCTATAACTTGCTTAGTTTCGTTTGTCTATTCTACAGTCGCTATGCACTTCACTATTAAATGGTTATTAATTCTGCTGCTTGTCTGAAATCATTTGGAGAGGCGAAGAGTTTGTCATTAATTTGTTTAATCAGGGAAGTGAGGAAAGTTCAACAACAACATCTCACTCACAATTGGTTTGATTTCATGCAGTTGTTGGGTGCCATGAAGGAGAGGATTAAATCCTGTGCACCCAACACCGAAGCAACTGCTAGACCAAGTATTCTTTGTCATGGGCAATCTCAAATCTTGTCCTTGTCCAAAGAGAAATTATGAAGAATAAATTATCTTGCCAGCTCTTTATTCTGTCACTGTTGTCAGCTCCACTTTTACCAGAGCCGTCTTTGGTTTGCCATTTCTTCCCTTTAAAAAAATCCCAAGAACCCTGCAAGTTTTTAACAGTACAATTTCTACATAACTATTGATATTTTAATAATATTTTAATGTTTTTAAATTGTGATTTTAATTTTTTTGGGCTAGACTTAATTTAATTTAATTTTAAATAAATAAATAAATAAATAAATAAATAAATAAATAAATAAATAAATAAATAATAAAATAATACAGAAGATGCAGTCACAGATAACAATTGTTATCCTAACAAATAATTATCCAAAATGATTAAAATAGCATGCACATAGAGGAAAATTTAATAGAGCCCCAAACTGGCCTGCATTCTACTTCAGTTGCCTCAGCTGTAATGAGGGAGCAAAACAGGAAATACTATGGCCATTGGGCATTAAATAGGTCTAATGGGTTACTTACCTGAAGGCAGGACAAGAAGCAATGGATGGAAACTAGTCAAGGAGAGAAGCAACCTAGAACTAAGGAGAAACTTCCTGACAGTTAGAACAACTAACCAGTGGAACAACCTGTTCTAATCATAGAACTACTCACTGTTTGACCTCTTTCTGGTGGAAACACAAGAAATCATAAAATGGTTTGCATATCCTTTCTAATCACTAACTTACTGCAGCTTGTATATAAATGAATATTCAGAGAGCCTATGTTGATCCACTGATTAAATTAAAGCCCAATTAAATTATTAATTAAAGCCCAACCAATTATTATTTTTCCCCTTTTCTGTGGTTACATATGGGTTGTTTAAAGACATCTCTGTATAATCTGTTATACTTAGAAAGGCAATAAAATTGTTTCTTTACTTGGTGGGTCTGGAAATGTAAGTTCTAATTATTTGCCTTTATTTTACAGGATGTTGTGCTTGCATTTTTAATTAAGTTTGAAACACAGCTCACCTCTTTGCCACTGAGCCAAAAGACACCTTACAAAAATATAAAATAAATAACTCTTTTTGGTTCGGTATTTTTAAAAACATATTTCTGAGCTCCACTATCTCAGGGGCTGCCACAGAGAGGAGGGAGCCAAGCTATTCTCCAAAGCACCTGAAGGCAGGACAAGAAGCAACGGATGGAAACTAGTCAAGGAGAGAAGCAACCTAGAACTAAGGAGAAACTTCCTGACAGTTAGAACAACTAACCAGTGGAACAACCTGCCTCCAGAAGCTGTGTATGTTCCAACACTGGAAGTCTTTAAGAAGAGATTGGACAGCCATTTGTCTCTAGGGTTTCCTACCTGAGGAGGGGGTTGCACTAGATGACCTCCAAGGTCCCTTCCAACTCTATTGTTGTTGTTGTTGTTGTTTTAAGCTTCTAGATATAAAATATACAATAAATGGTTTTTACATTTTTTTATATTTAAATTGGATAGATGAAGCTTTTATAGTTTGGATTAAATTATAGCAAAATGCATAAATGGCACTAACATAGGAGGTGTTCCAGATAGTATTTTTTTTCCAAAATGTCAGATACTGTAGTAGATTGATTCCTCCAACTTCTCAGCTTGAAACTGTGGGAGGTTTTTCCAGTAATAAGAATGAATATAAATTGCAAAGCAATGAAGAAAGTATTCTCCATCTTTAAATGAAGTTTGATTGCATAGTTAAAGTACTTTGAATTATATATCCAGATTTCGTTACAAGTAAATCAAATCCACTAAAATCAGGCAGGAAAAACAGCACGATTAAGTCTGAAGCCAACTAACTTCCCAACATTCCCTTTAATTTTTTTACTGTGTTTTGCACTATAAATATTGCCCCTTAATATTATTGCTATTTCAAAAACAGCCTTGATTTTTCTATGAGTTTCTTCTGAATTTCAGAGATCTTCTAGCCAATCCATTTTTAGATGCATGTTTTTTAGATCTTGTGAAAGGCTGAAATTCCACCTGTAACCATTATTGAAACTTTGTTTTATGTTTTAATAAAACTGACAACTGGTCAGCTGATATCCACTAAATAAGATCAGGCCAATTTAAATAAAAGGAATGTGGGTAATATAACCAGAAATAAAATACCATCAAAATTTTTGTAAGTGAAATGATAAATTTTAATATGAGAGACAAAGCTGGCTGTACATCACAAATTCAATCAATTCCTTGATTTTGACTACCTGCATGCCAATTTTAAAATATTTTTGAAACATATAAAAATGCCAGCTTCAAATTGATTTGATCTATGGCTCTTTCCTCAGAGATTAATTAATTTAGTTTCTTTTATTACCTAGAAGAAATGGTGGCTGTTTAAAAAAAACACTTATGCATGCTTGCACTACAAATGAAATAATTTTACTTGGTTGTTGCCCCAATAACTGAAAATTATTATTAAATGTTTACAGAGAGCTAAATAATTATTGTACAAGACAACTTCCTATATTTTCTGAATATAGGAACTGGGGTAGATACAATTTAGAAAACTAACTGGCCAGCTTTGGAGCAACACTTAGGAAATGTTATGTTCCATGGTACTGATTTGGACATTCTTGGGGACCTCAATATTGCCACATAAAAATTATACTTGTAATTATTCTACATTCTATGTTCAAATTGGTCTTCAGACCAGAATGCCCTAGTTTATATAATAATTTGGCAAATCTTATAAAAGATAAACCTATGAAATATTCAGAAGTCATTCATAGAAATCTCACCCTTTTGCTCTTTGTGATATAAATTTATATTTATACTTAACATTTTGGGTGTTTGGGATGTAAATGTTACTAGTATCAGTGATGTTGCATAATTTGGTAATAAAATGTCTGCAAGAAAACTGTCAAGCTCAGAGAGCACCAAGGGCCATACAGGATGTAAAAATCACTGCTTATATATCTAAAATGGCTCATTCGTGGAACGAAGGACAAATGGAGAATCAGTAAGAGAACAAAGTACATAATACTCTATGTGGATTGGGCAGCCATATAAATTTGTCTGATAAATAAATTGATTGATAGAATAGAACACAGAAGCACTGCAAATTTCATCATTTAATGGAAATCTGTGGATTTCAAAATATGTGAGAAGTACTGCAACTATCAAACAGGTTAAAAGACAAACTGAAGTGACTGAGATGATACAATGGTCAGACTGGATGAGAATTGGGAAAAAATGCTTCCCCTTCTCTAAGAAGACTAATATTGCACATTTCAGAAAGTTTTTTTTAATCTGAATCTCTCTGAAGATTGTTGATTAACTTTGGCTTATTTAGTGTAGATTGAAATTGAGCTGCAAGAATTTCATACTGGAAACCTTCAATTAGTACCCATTATTCTCAAGGAGAGCTGAATGTTTCTATCAATAAAAGAGGCTTCTGGAAGACTTCAGCATATTTCAAAACATGGCAAATCAATATGGGAAGAAATCTTTCAATGTTTAATTTTCACATCTCGTTTTAGGTTTTGGATGTCTGTGTACAAGCACTTTGTATTGAGCCTAGATAAAAATAGGCAGCCAGCGAAACTCTAAGAACAGATGTCATGTGCATAAACCTAGCTGTACCACTGCGGCAGATGTATTCTGCATCAGGTGAATTTTTAAAATCACCTTCAAGGGGAGACTATAATATGATGTATGAATCCAATTTGAAATTTACCAGAACACCTGGATTACAGTGGACAAAATTTCCCTATCCCAAAAACAGTACAGCTGATAGAGTAGCCAGAAGGACCCCAGGGGCTCAAGTCTACCAAAATCATCTGCATTTCTATAATATATACCAGATTATGAATGTCTTAGTATAGACCGATAGAATGTTGAGGTTATTCTGATTCCAGATTGCAAGTGAATATTTTTCAGTGTTCTATTGTTAAAAAAAAATTAGCAGCAGGGACTTGCTGAGGCTAGAACTGTTTTCCATGATATTCTGTTATTTATACAAAGAGGAAATGATTGCCATAAAGTTTGATATTAATACCGCAGCAGGAAAGAACGCTGGTAGTTCAATTCAATGTTTATTGTTGTGAATTCATCTTTCCAGAATTCCAATATAAGTACGGTAAGGCTTATCTGACACTAATATTCTATGATTTGTTTAGTTTTAAGCAGTGTTAATCATTTTCAACTTTCTTCAGTGTTATGTAATGTTATCTATTGGGGCTGCATGGGAATGCGGAAGGAATACAGGTGAAGTTGCACAGACATGGATAAAAAAAATCCCATTCAGAAGCTGAGAAATTAAAGAAACTATGGATAGAGAAGAAAGATATTGACAGCCAAGATGCAAACTTATTGTTTTCATAGCATGACTTATTCCTGTTGAGAACCAAGCTTGCTTTTTCACTTGTTCAGTGCATTCATAAAAGGGCTGCTTTGGCAAGAAAACACTAATGCCTCCTTCTCACATGGAAGATAAATAATGTGAGCAGGAAGGACCTGGCAAGTCACATTAATCATGTAGGCAGGATTTTTTTTTTAGTTCGCGGATTGTTTTATTAAATCCAAAAAGCATCCATCGCATGCCTAGCTGATAAAAGCATTTTTATAACACGGAGAGTGCACCTTTATTTTATTTTTCTAATGTTCTGAATATTTTAAATGTGGTGGAAGCAATCTGTGTAAGATTATGAGATTTTTTTAAAAAAAATTGGTGTTCGTAATATTTGCAGAATGGAACATCTCCGTGTCTGTTAATGCCTAGTAGTCAAACTGTAAAAGCTTCCCCAAATTTATAATTTTTCTTTCAACTTTTGTAATGATGGCTTAATAAGAAAAATTGCATAAACGCTTTCATATCAAGAAGAAGAGAACAGAAGAGGATACATAACAGACTTATTATCAAATAGCTTTTTTCCACAAATGTTCTCAGGAATGACCCATTCACTGGGGAGCTGCCTAACATTTCAACAACATTTCCATCCACCCAAGATGTGTTCATTTGCCTACCTCTCGCTTTTAAGCAGCACATTTTATTGTTACATTTCATGTTTGCTGATTTATATCAATGTGATATTACTTGGCCTACTGTTTGTAGTGCTTTTGCTGTTGTTGGTAATATGGTTGTTCAGGTATGAGTAGAAAGGAAACACATAAATATTTAAACAAATAAAATAACTGTCACGCTCAATATTAGCTTAATTTTTTTAAGTCCACCCTCTTCTTTTAGTAGTATAACCCTAACCTCTGGAGAAAAAAATGAATTGTTTAATAGAACTATGTATACTATTCATATTACAGTATGCTGGTTGAGTGTTTTTATGTACAGAGCTAATAGTTAGACGCATATGTGGTCTCAATTGAATCTCAAGTCAATTGCAAAAACATTGTTTCCAATCTCAATGTGCTTTGGGAGGATTGTAAAAGTAAATTGATATTCCAGCACTTTTGATGTATTTTGTGACCATGAATCTGAAAGAAGCATCAGCACTATGATTTTCCAGTAATGAAAGACAACTGATGGTGAAATGTTTGCACACACTGTTTCCATTCAGTGAGTAACTATAGTTAGCATTCTTCCCCAAGTATGTGGAATTCTACATACAATCTTCCCCACCCCACCCAAAGGCTTTCCAAGCACAATAGATGCATATCCCAAAGTAAAAATACAGAAGGGGGAAGAATTCCTTTTGGGAAACTCCAGTCTTTATGATGTGATGTGTTGTGATGTGATGATATGATATGATATGATATGATATGATATGATATGATATGATATGAAGAAATACTATGGATAATTCATTGAAGCATACTCTGAGTATAGTGCCATCCATCTGCTTCACCATGAATATGTTGCATGTTATACCAGTTTTGAGAATAAAGCTTTTCCACACATCCTACACATGTACCAGGGGTAGGAAAGTTTCATAGAGGTATCTCAATACACTCTTTACAAAAGCACAGCATGAGATATGAATTCTTTGTTTCCCACACCTACATTACTGAAATTTTGTAGGTTATTTACCTAGAGAACCCCACATGTATGCCATTTTATTGACCTTAGTCTTAAAACAAGAGAAATGCACATTTCTGGCTAAAAGGTAACATGTAATCCTTCCAGATCTGCAAACCTCATTAAATTCTGATGGGAAATTATTATATCACATCTTTTTTTAAAGACACAAAATTTATATGTTATTTATATGTAACATCCCAACTGTGTATGTCTAAAACTTGACATTTGATCTATTTATAAGAAGCCATCTTGATTTTAAATTGAAATTCAATTATACAAAAAAATGTAGTTATTATCAATGTGGTAACAGGAAACTTGGTTTCCAAAATAAAAGTCTGCTTTGGATTCAAAATGAAATTGGTGTTTGCTAAAGTAGCCTGAACTTACTCAACTCACCAACTAAAGGGGTTCTGAGCAGAATCTTGTGTTGTATGTCTGAATGGCTATTTATAGTAGCCAAAATAAACTAAAATCTAATTGGTCAAATATTTAGTAAGCATAATAATATATAGAAGTTTTGGTTACAAGTTTATTTGGATGGCAAATTGCCTTGTTCTTTGTAGACTCCGAGAGTTCTTATTTTCCTGGCCAGCTGAAATGGAGAGTAAATGTTTTAAAATTTTCTATTTAAGCTTCTGAATTGAATAACTGTCCAAAAAGGGCTCAGAAAACATCGCTAAATAGATGTTAAGTGCTTTAAATTGAGCAAGATATATACAGTGTTGAAATATGAATGAGGAAATGAAAGTTCACTCGAAAGGGCTTTCTATTATCAGTGTTACAGTATTATTTATTTATTATTAGATTTATATACCACCCTTTCCCGAAGGACTCAGGGCGGTTTACAGGGCATTTTAAAATCATATCAATATAAGTACAAAGTTAAAAGAGAATTAAAAGATTAAATTATCCCTGAAAATAAAACCCCAGTTAAAATTCTCAGCCTGGGTCAGAGAGCTCAAAGAGCCAGGTCTTCAGGTCCCAGCGGAATGAGCGTAGGTCAGGGGCAGTCCTGAGCTCCACGGGCAGCTGGTCCCAGAGGGTAGGCGCACCCACAGAAAAGGCCCTCTCCCTGGGTGTTATCCGCCGGCAATCTTTTACCAGCGGCACCCTGAGAAGACCCTCCCTCTGCGAGCGCACTGGACGAAGGGAACGTGATGCTGGCAGCAGGTGTTCCCTCAAATATCCCGGACCCAAGCCATTTAGGGCTTTATAGGTCATCACCAGCACTTTGAATCTCACCCGGAGGGCAACCGGAAGCCAGTGCAGCTCACGGAGTAGAGGTGTTACATGGGAGTATCGGGAAACAGTAGGTGAAATATACTGCAGATTTTCAAGGTTGAACACATTTCTATACAGGAAACTGAGAGGGAAAACATGGTTAGGTTGTAACATGTGATGATAATGGATGCAGGTATCGTGTTGCACTATCTACATATTGGTTTCTTATTATTCTCCGTACAGAAATATCTTCCATTTTAAAAAACCTTTAAAGAGTAATACCTCAACCTGTTTTTCTTTTACTATGAAGATAACTTAAATGTAAGCTAGTCCTAAGTGGTCCAGGAATTAATTTATGTGAGTACCATAAATAAATAAATAAATAAATAAATCCCTGAGAAAATGCTCACTGAGGCTTACTTATGTGCAGACAAGTATAGTATAAAATTACCATACAACAGGTTTCCCCTCACTTTTGCCATCCAACGTAAAAGTCAGAAAATACACACCCTGGTGATGTTTTTCCAAGCTATGGCCTTTCATTCTTTTGTCGGTTTTTATTTTTCATGGTTTCTAGCTCCCTCAATTGCTTTGCTAGCTATTGATGTATACTGATTTTGAAATATTGTCTACGAAATGACGTTCAGTTTGATAGAAACTTGCTCTGACTCTTTGTCCTCCGACCTAGGCTATATAATGAATAGCTCTCCAAGGCTAAGGTATAAATCTTTCTCACCATCTAGCAAGCAATTGAACTTGAGACCTTCACTATATCAAAATGAGCAAAGATTTTTGCTTTACCGTTCTGGTTTCAAGTTCTTAATTGAGTTGTTCCTTGCTTTGGAATGATTAATGAATGAAAATATGGGATACCCACAATGAAAAAAAAAATAATATAGTAGATCTTAAAATATACTTCAGCGGATAATTTCCATAACTAAAGTAAAATATCTAAAGGATCCATACCTTTTTTATACTTGCTTGTCATCGATGACAAGCAAATAGAAGCAAGACAAGCAAAAAGTACCCTCTTGAGAAGACATCTGCCAGCAATTCACGATATGCAACATGAAGGAGCACATCCCAAGTCCCCAAATCATTAAACTATTTGTTCAGATGCAGTTGGAGCAATTGAGCTTTGAAGCCATCTAAGCCAGTTTGGAATTGTGGAGTCCCCACCTGCTTGCTTTTAATCTAAGGCATGAAAGACCATTCATTTCTGATGGCCCCTTTTTATTATTAATGTTTGCTAGTTTATGTGGAATATTTTATTGGGGTTGAGATTTTATTGGGGTTGGGATTTATTACCACCCAGTCTCCACCACTGAATTATATAGAAATGTTTGTCTAAATAAAATAAATAAAACATACGGTAAATCTAGATTGCAGAATCAGCACAGTAAAGGCTTGTGGCTATATCTACTTTCTATTCTTAATCAATTAAGCCATTAAGAAACAGCCTTTTACTTATCTAGGCATTGGTTGATGAAGATAATGTGTCTGAGTTCTTTGTTTCCTTCTTCAACTCTCGGTTAATATTTTTTAAACTGGTATATTAGTGGTTTACATGTCTGCTAATGGCTGATTTGTCAGAATAAGCTTCAAGAAATTTCCTAGCATTTTGGGATTTGGTTTGATAAAATATCTTTCTCCCTTTCTCAGTAAAATATAGGGTTGAATTTGTCCATGTGTTGGGAGATGAAGGAATTTTCATCATGTCTTGACTGATATTTAATATTGTTGGATAGCTATCAATCCTACATAGTGACTGTTATAGTTTTATTTTGTTTTAATAAATAGTTTTTATTTTATATTTTGCAAACATCTCTAGCTGCCTTTGTAAAAGCAACAGTTTAAAACTATGTTAGTAACAACATATAGCTTTGAGATTCTTAAGAGTGCATCTCATATTCTGCTGAAAATACATAGATTTACAATATTCTTCATCAACACTGTCACACAAATTCTTATATTAAGAGTCTTCTCATTTTTACTTACAGCATACATAACTGAATGTATAAGTTGTACTGTTGGTCACAGTCTTCACAATTTTGTATTGTTAAAAAGAATCTGTATTTACATGAAGAAGGTTCGTTCTTCTGTTTACCATGTTCTCAGTGACTTGAGAGTTTAATAGACTATCCTGGAAAATGTAAAGCAAAATTAAAGCATGGCAGATCACTTCACCTTTGAGATTGGTGCCAAACATATTTTGTGGTGTTCCAGTGAAACAGGACACTTCCACTCCAGTGGCTTGTTAAGTCACACAGAAAAGAAAGCAGCACGTGAGCAATTTTTTTTATTTTCACAGGATAGCTGGAGTTTCAGACTTTCCAAGTTTTATTATTAGAGTTTATTAGTAATTTTATGTATCTGGTTTCATTAAACGATTTAGATAGTTTTAACTTGATCTTTTTCCAAATATTTGCACAGTATGGATCAACATGCCAAAGTATTTTGATATTCTCACTTTCATAGGGCCAGGACTTTGAAATCTAGATGAGGCCACTTAAGTGCTTTGTATAACTTTTTCCTTTAACTAGAGAAGCCATGTTCAGCCTGGCCTCAGCAACCTTTCTGAGCAGATTATAAATGGTGTGTGTGTGTGTGTCTTATGTGGAAGAGCACTGAAAGTCGGAAGACATATGTCTGCCATAAGGAAAAAGGGGGTATTGGAACCACTAACTGACTAAGAGCTATTAACCTCTTGGGAGTGTGAAGGTTAGGACAAAAGGAAATAGGGAATATTAAAGAAGCAGGAACTACATTTTCCAGAGCATATATTCCTATCATTGTGAACTGCAGTGAAGCTCTGGATAACATCATGGACAATAATAATTCTTCTTCAGCAAACAAGGAAACATTTTGGAATCACATTGATTCTATATTTGATTACTTAGATGATAAATAGATAGCTATACATAGATAATTTAATTTAACAGGAAGGATACATTGTAAAAAAACAAGAATTACACAGTGAAAGATTACTTTTACCACAATTTTTCCTCAAACATAGATTTTAATATAAAGAATCCCTTCTGGGATAAAGGCAGATGTTTGTGTACTGCCAGGAGTACATGAATGCCATGAAAAAAAAATTACACAAAATTTCAGTACATTATTATAGATATGCACATGTATCATCAACTGATATTGTTTATTTCTAAATCCTAAAACGTTACACCCAGAACCTCCTTAATTGTTTTCCACTTCAGGGATACATGATAAAAATAATATTTTCTGTACACAAGATCATGGCTCATATTTATATCTACTTAATTCATAATTAAATGCTTTTATGTATTTACTGATTAATTTAGCTGGTGTCAATCTCCAACGACCCTGAGCAGCTAATGGTCAGAAATATCTTTTTAAAAAACCCTTCAACAAACAAACAAACAAAATAAACTTGAAATATAAATTAATAAATAAATCCATTTTGTAATAAAGAGGCAACTTTAAAAAAAAAGATACAAAGTCATGAGAACATTAATGCATCACAGAATATGTAACCTGCCTTCTTCTTAATCTTCCTAAGCCTGAAAAACCTAGGCTTGAAGTACACTTCTGAACCCGGGGAGGGGGGGGGAAGAGAGAGAGAGAGAGAGAGAGAGAGAGAGAGAGAGAGAGAGAGAGAGAGAGAGAGAGAGAGAGAGAGAGAGAGCGCACAGGTGTCAAATTCACTGCGTCACATGACGTGTTGCAACATATCATGACTTTTTTTGCATTGCTGGAGCTGGGTTGGATGTAGCCTCTGTATGATGCAACCAGGCCATGGGCCAGCAGTTTGACACCCCTGTTCTGGAGCACAGGTGTCAAACTTGCTGCGTCATGTGATGTGTCACAACGTATCATGATTTTTTTTGCATTGCCAGAGCTGGGGTGGGCGCAGCCTCGGTATGATGCAACCTGTGAAACACAAGTCACTTTTTTCAGTGCAATTATAAATTTGAATGGTCACCTGAACTGAACAGTTGTAAATCGAGGACTACCTGCATTTCCATGGTATATTGTGATTCCTACTTTTAATTTTCTAGTAAGTATTTCAAAATTATTTTATAACATCAGATTATGTCTCACTCCTTATTCTTATGTCCATTGGAGCAAGCACACTCACTAAATATGCACAGAACGCTCCAGAGAAACCCTCCCGAGTCAATATCGGTGACTCAGAAAATGCTGAGCCCAGTTATCTTTTTAGCTTCAATACTAAGATACCACAAGATACAGAGAATAAGATTCCCCTGAGCTTATGGGTTATAATATGGAAACGCTTTCAAAACGGCATCTCCTACCTAGAATATACTGTAGTACAAGTAGCAGTTCTGGCAGTTATTTGGCTGAGCTCTGTTCACAAGAACAAAGAGAGTGTTTCTAAGGAGCAAGCCTTTAGACAGAACATGGAACATAGAATAATAGAGTTGAGGTCTTCAACCCCCTGCTCAAGCAGGAGGCCCTATACCATTCTGGACAAATGGTTGTCCATTCTCTACTTGAAAACATCTAATGATTAACCATCCACAACTTTCAGAGGCAAGCCATTCACACTCTTAGTTCACACTCTTAGGAAATTTTTCTTTATTTCTAGGTTGGATCTTTAAACAACTTTAAAGATCTTCCACTTATTGCTTCTTATCCTGTCCTCAGATGCTTTGGAGAACAGATTCACCAAGTGTTTTCCAATATAACCCTAAGAAGCTTTTTAGAGCTTTGTTTACATTTGCCTTTCTAATAATGAAGAACATAAATAGAAGGCAAGAGGGATATATGTTTTACAGTCAGCATAAATCTCATTCATAGTAGGTGATTTAAAAACAAAGCCAATCTTAACTCTATAGGTTGCCCGTGCTTTTAAGCAGTGCTTTTTTTGTAAAAGAAAAAGGTGCCGGAACTCACACATGTCATAAAACCCGCCTTGCTTCCCTACAAGGCTCCATCCAAAAAAGGTGCCGGAACTCCATTCTGGGCATTCTATGACAAAAAAAGCCCTGCTTTTAAGGCTTCCCCATTTGCAAGATTTTCTCCCACGAGAGTCATTTTGTAGTGATTCCCACAGAGGAATACAGGTAGTCCTCAACTTACAACAATTCATTTAGTGGCCATTCAAGGTTACAACATCACTGGAAAAAAGCGCCTTACGACCATATTTCACACTTACAACCATTGCGGCATCCCTATAGTCAGGCAATCAAAATTTAGATGCTTAGCAACTGACTCATGTTTATGACAGTTGCAGTGTCCCAGGGTCAGGTGATGACCTTTTGTGACCTTCTGACAAGCAAGGTCAATGGTCAACCATGTTACTAATTTAACAGGTGCAGTGATTCACTTAACAACTGTGGCTGGAAAGGATGTAAAATGGGGCAAAACTCACTTAACAAAACTCTCTCTTAGCAACAGAAATTTTGGGCTCAATTCCAGCCATACATCCAGGACTATCTGTAGCTGATAAAAGTATTAGCATCAGATATTAAGACCTTATCTCCCACCACAAAACCTTGCATTTTGTTTGGGAGGCTCTCACGGCATTGGCCTTATCCTTGCATTGGAAGTTCAGTTCAAGCAGGTAATAAAAGTGCAAACTGCTTCCACTGCAAGCTAGGAAATGTCTTGTTTTCCTAGCTCTTGCCTTTACATTGGGAGCCATCACCTTTGAAATACATTTCTCCCATACTTTGCTTCTTCCTTGGATAGGCTGACTGCCAGCCATTCTTCTTGCCTCCCAGCTGATCACTTAGCAGAAACTGCAATCCAGAAAGTGCAATTGATGGGAAGGCAGAGATATGGTGCCTTACAAACAGCTTGTAGATTGCGGGACAGGGTGGGAGTTTAGGGCCAAGGGATGTCATGATGGCTGGCACCTGTTCAGAAATGTGATCGGTGATGGGAAGTTTGGGAGGATTCCCAAAGAAATCCTCCCAGCTTTGCAAGACTTCTAAATTGTTTTTCTCATTTCAATTTTTCTACACCTACACCTACATTGTCATGAGTGATTGGATATCTGGATGTTAGGAAGAGGAAGGTTCTAATATAATTGCTAACTTTTTTCTCTTATAAGTTATGGCCACATCTAAATTCAGCCTTCTGATTGTATTCTGAAAATTTGCTGGTTTTCACATTGGTGAAAAATGCACTTAACGTATGTAAGCAAAGAGTTGCTTATCATTCTTTTCTGAAGAATACCATATGGGCCCTGAATACTAACATATCTGTTCCTGAGAAATACTTCCAAAAGCAAGCCATTACATCAACCCCTTCAACACTGAGGCAGTGCGTATCAAACTGATCCAGTTAGAAAACAATTAAATACGTAAAGCCTATATGATGAAAAGTCTCTCTATCTGTCAAGACTAATCGTCTTTCAAAGTTACTTGCTAATGGCCAAAAGCCAGCTGGATGGGCCTGGATGGGGCCACCTGTTTCACATCTAATATCCTATCATTCACTTTGTTCTACTTCTCCCTACCTCTTTTTATTTTGAATAACCTTTCATCTGCCCTCTTCTCATCTTTATTCCCCCTCTGGTAGAATGATAAGGAAAGGCCATGCATTGTTACGAGAAGGCAGAACGGATGATTTTTAAAAAAAATTCTGAAAATTACACAGGACTCCACAAAGTTGAGCTGTGAAACACATTTCCTATCCCTGAATGAAGAGACCAAATCAATGTCATCATCAAACGTCACCGGGCAGTGTACAGCTAGTCATTTTATTTCAGGACGCTTGCACTGTACAACCTAAAGCGGTGCCATACCATTTTTCCAGGCTCTGCTGCTGAACAATGTCTCATTTTCAAGAATTGTTCCAGAATTTTGCAGTGCCAGCTGAGAAGAGAATCCTTGCTTTGGAAAGTTCTTGTCCTGAGCAAGCAACTTAGAGGATGAGAGGACCTCTATGGGAATAGACTCAAAGGCAGCCTACCCCCAGAAAGGCGGCTGCCTGGAGCATGGGGAGCCACCCCAAAAACCCTCACAAGTAGATGAAGACTAAATGAAGTCCTGCAGTGCATTTTTATACTTTCTGAGCTGGAAGAACTCATCCCAGTCATACGTGCATCCCTGATGAACCCAAAGACACTTTCCTGTATTTTGTACTCAGAAACCCCAAGTTGTTTGCTATGGATGTGCAATCAACTCCACTGCCTGCTTGCTGTCCTACAGCCTATACTGCTAGAAGTTAATGGTGGAAAGGAAGCAAGATAGGCTTTTGGGCAGCAAGCAGGCAGTGGGAGACACCAGAACCAAGCCAGATGTCTCATCCGATTATGAAGAATCATAATCTCAATCAGTTGCCCTCTGATTTTGATAACAATCCTTGTTGCCTCCTTCGGTTTCAATTGCTACTTTTTGCTGCAAAAGTATAGTTTCCCAACATACACGCTATCTCATTATGTTCGTGCTCTTATCGTTTCTTAAGGGCCACATACAGCTTCAATTTCCACCTTTAATAACCAAAGCTATTTCTTTCAGGTGGTCTGCTGACACTCTGAAGTCATAGGTTATGATGTTATCACCAAGGTTTTTATTTGCTTAGAGCTCTACTTCCTGAAGAAACAGGATTTTCTCTTAAATGAAATGATCCTTAGCTAAATCACATTTCATACTTAGACCAATCCTATTGCCAAAACCGGGCAAGTCACACTAAAAGCATAATAGGATTTAATCCATAAGGCTAATTTAAAGCGAAATAAGATGAAAGTTCATTCTCAATCATCTTCCTCTGAGATCTTAGAACAAGGCAAACTAGACAGAAAAAATTACGTGAAAGTCTTGAGTATGTTCTTTGTCTTGCTCTCTCAAGCCATATATAATACTGAAACTTTAGAAATAAAATGATCATGCCTCCATCCTTTCCTTTACTGAACATCCCCTTTCATTTAGTGCTGCCTCGTTGACCTCTGTATAAGTTTTCCCACCCCAGAGTATTTTATTTATTTATTTATTTATTTATTTATTTATTTATTTATTTATTTATTTATTTATTTATTTATCAACTTATTTCTGAAATACCCCAAATAAGAAAAGCCCATTCATGCTTTTTTAGATTTTACCATTTGTATTTGAAATTATATTTACTGTTGGCATTTTCAACTGTATGTATAATATACCCACACAGTATATTAGTATACATGTACCATATGTATATATGCAGATGATACCACTCTAATGGCAGAAAGTGAAGAAGAACTAAAGAGCCTCTTATTGCGGGTGAAGAAGGAGAGTGCAAAACTTGGGTTGAAACTTAACAATAAAAAAACCAAGATCATGGCATCCGGTCTTCTCAATTCCTGGCAAATAGATGGGGAAGAAATGGAGGTAGTGACAGATTTTATTTTCCTGGGCTCCAAGATCACTGCAGATGGGGACTGTAGTCAAGAAATTAAAAGACGAGACTTCCGGTGGCGACGCGGCGCCGAAGACAGCCGTCTCCGGGCTGTCCGCTCCGCAGCTGTGTTTATCCATCGTAAACAGTGCCGATCAGCTGTTTAGATGGATTTGAAGCCCCCTCCTCGGGAGAAGAGGAGGGGGTGAGGCCCCAGGTAGGGGTTGAGCTCTCCGGGGCCACCTGAGCTGAGAGTTTGGGCGGCTGAAGGATTGAGCCCCCCCGAAGCCTGGGTTGCTCCGAGCTGCGCAGCGTCTCTGCTCTGTGATTTTTGGAGCAGAGCCAGGCATTAGCAACCACCCCTGCCAGAAGGAAATACCCTGGAGTATCAAGATGCAGGCAGAGCGGTACAGGAGGTCATGGTGATGTGGACTTTTATTTTTACTCTCTAGCTCAACGGATTTTATAGCTTCAAAGTGAAAGTGCGTAACAAGTGAAAGTGGGGAAAGATGGCGGCCAAAACTTCTAAAGCTCTTCGGAGTGCGGGGTCTTCCCCGGTGCAGCAGACCTCTTTGCAAGCTTTGCTTCCTCCTGCACCTCCTCCGGCATTGACGCTCAAGGATTTACAAGATGCCTTAGAAAAGCATTCACAACTAATGTCTGATATGATGGATGAAAAGTTGAAAAAGCTGGAGGAGAAATTGGAGAAGAAATTGGAAGAGAAGTTTAGAGCAATGAGGGTAGACATGTTGTCTATAATTGAAAGTGTAGCTGAATGTGTGCAACAGCTGGCGGAAAAAGGGGAGGATCTCAGTCAAAAGAACTCTATATTAGAAGTAAAGGTATTAGAGAATGAAAATATAAGGGATAAAATGGACGGAGAATTGAGCCTTGTTCAGTACCATCAGATGCAGTATGCTATTAGAATTAGGGGCTTAAAAGAGAATCCTAAAGAAGATTTAAAGCAGCTGATCTCTGAGGCTTTGGAAGTGGTATTGGGCCAGCCAGCATCTGAAATTGAGGGAAGCATGGATAAAATTTTTAGTGTAAATTCATGGATTGCAAGACAGAGGAAGTTACCCAGAGATGTGGTGGTCTATTTTACAAAGAGAGTAATTAGAGATGAAGTCATTCAAGCTGCTTATGATACTAAATTGGTAGTTGCTGAGCAAGAAGTCCTGGTTTTAAAAGAGATTCCTCCAAAGATTTTAAGGAGAAGGAAAGGCTTTGCATTTCTTGTACAGGAACTTAAGAAATGTGATATCAAGTTTAGATGGGAGATTCCAGTCGGACTGGTGGTGACGCACGAAGGTAAAAGACATCATCTGGTTACTGTGGCCCAGGCACGTGATTTTTACAGCAACGTGTTAAAAGCAACCCCCCCTATCACTTCTGGAAGCTGCAAAGGGATTTGGCGTGGGAAAGCCTCAAGATGTTGCAGATAGACAGACAGAGGAGAATGGTGCTGGAGGGGATCAAGTTACAGTTTCATCGGCTGCTGCTGGAGAGCAGAGGATGTCGCGCACCGCCCTAAGACGAGCGAGACGAGAGCAAGAGCAAGACCAGCAGAAAGTCATGGAACTTCCAAAGTGTACTTACAGTGAAGTTGTGGGAGGGGCGCGGTCCAAAGAAGTTACAGGGGCCATTTCAGACATGCTCCAAAAGCTTTGGGGCGTCAAGATTGGTGACTAAATTTCTAATTTAGAACGTTAGTGGATTAAATTCATCATAGAGGAGAAAGAAAGTTTTTCAATATTCAAAACAATTTAAGACTGATGTTATTTGGTTGCAAGAAACGTATATTAGGGTTATGGACTAAAAGTATTTTTTGAATTTAAGATTGGGTACGTAAGCTCCTAATTAACAACAAGTGGACTTTTCCTAACTTACTACATATAAAGGGTACTTAATTGGATTATAAAAAAATTTCAAATTTTTATTATTATTTTTTCATTGGAGATTGGAATGGTGTTTTAGACGTATAGATGGAAAAAGTGGGGGGGGTTTTAAGCGTGTCATGAGTCATGCTAGATTGTCTAAATTTCTTTTTTATTTGAACTCAAGGATGATCTGGAATTGTGAGACATTTGGTGTGATACATGCAAGAATTATTTTTGATCATAGTTCAGTTTGGCTGGAGATTAATAAGGTTAATAGAGATAGGCGTTCTTGGCACGTAATTGAGAATTTGTTTAGAAATTAGAGGTAAATACTAGAATTTTTTTTTTAAATTAATATGAATAAGGATTGGGACTAAGAAATTTCATTTAGCATTTGAGTAAAGCTCCTTTTCTGTTTTCTTCTTTTTTTATCTGTAATATTAATATTGTTCGTAATCATTTTACATGAGCTAGAGGGTGTTAGAATTAATAGTTTATTGTAGATAGCATATGGATGCTTATGTTTGTTTTTCGCTTTTATACCCTGTACTTAGCTCTGGGAAGTCGAGGGGGAGGGGGGAATGGGGGAGAGGGATAGGGAGGGTTAGATGGGGGTGGGGGAGGGGGGATTGATAAAGTTAAAATGTACTGTAAAACTTTTTAAATAAAAAAAAAGAAATTAAAAGACGATTGCTCCTCGGGAGGAAAGCCATGGCAAATCTAGACAGCACACTAAAAAGCAGAGACATCACCCTGTCAACAAAAGTGCGTATAGTCAAGGCTATGGTCTTCCCAGTTACAATGTATGACAGTGAAAGCTGGACCATAAAAAAGGCTGAGTGCCAAAGAATTGAGGCCTTTGAACTATGGTGCTGGAGAAGACTCCTGCGAGTCCCTTGGACTGCAAGGCGATCAAACCGGTCAGTCCTAGAGATCAACCCTGACTGCTCTTTAGAAGGCCAGATCCTGAAGCTAAAACTCAAATACTTTGGCCACCTAATGAGAAGGAAGGACTCACTGGAGAAGAGCCTAATGCTGGGAAAGATTGAGGGCAATAGAAGAAGGGGATGACAGAGAATGAGGTGGCTGGATGGAGTCACTGAAGCAGTAGACGTGAGCTTAAATGGACTCCAGAAGATGGTAGAGGACAGGAAGGCCTGGAGGAACGTTGTCCATGGGGTCGCGATGGGTCAGACACGACTTCGCAGCTAACAACAACAACAACCATATGTATATATGTATAATGTATAATACTGTTGTGCATAATATGATTACAGAAATTCGCCATCCACTGGAGAAAACAAGAGGGGGCCAAGGGATGAAAGATGATTGTGATACAAGTCTGTGTAAATACCAAACAGCAGTACTCGGGTTACAATAGGTTTGTGGTTTTGATATTATCATCATTACGAATGAAGAGCCATATGTAAAATAAGTCAAAGGGTGAAGGAATTAGAGTTACTTTTATTCTCCTTTAAGTAAATAAGTAAGACACCCATCAGGGAAGCAGAGAAATTGGCTCTTTTATAGGGCATTGAAAGTGCTCTGCTGTTGTCCTGTCCATTTTCTGCACACATACAACCTTTGGGATAGAAAAGCTGTGAGCATGATTTCAGCATCCACGGCTCCCTTTCAATACAGATAGTCCTTGCATACCACTGTCTTGATTTAGTGACTGTTTAACATAAAGACACCCAGATTTGTCTGCTTTTGTATTTACAACTGTTGCAGCATTCCCAGTCACATGATCACAGTTCAGGCACTGCACAACTGGCATGCATTTACAACTATTGTAAAGTCCCACAGTCTTGGATCATCACTTCTGTGCTTCCCAATCAGCTTTTAACAACTAGAATTAATGGATAATGCAGAAATAAATTTGTAAGTTGTGGTCATGTGATGTCTTGCTTAATAAGCAGATGAAAACTGAGACCATAAGTCAATTGCCTTCACATGATTTTCCACATAGTGAACACAGTGCTTAGTGACAGAGTTGCTGGTCCCAATCGTGGTTGCTAAGCAAGGAATACCTGTATGATATGTTTACATTAATCAACCTCCAGAGCCACTTGAGATATTGCTTCTTTTATTAAACAAAATACTGTTACATTCAGAAGTATGGCAGTGCCTGCACAGATTGTTATGCTATCAATATGGGGCAAATTCGACATTGTTTGATTGGATTATTTATTTATTTATTTATTTGTTTGTTTGTTTGTTTGTTTGTTTGTTTGTTTATTTACAAGAAATAAATAGTGAGAGGGCTATGGATCAGAATAATGTACAGTCCTACAGAGTGATCTATTCTTGGCACATTTCCAGATGATTTTCTTGTGTTGCATAGAGGAAGAGAAAAGGATTAGCTGCTTTTTTATTAGATTTGACAGGGCACATCTAATTTTCTCTCTGGGAACTAATGTTTCAATACAGGATGGCTTATATGAACGATCCCAAGGAGTAAGTAATTGCTTACTACTCCGACTCTGTATACAGATAAGTAGCTTTAACATTTGTTCTCATAAAATGAAAGTACAACAAATATGCAGTTGCAAAACACGGGAAATAAGTGTATTCTCAGAGGCAGGGTCATTTTTAGCTTCAAGTCCAAGTATATACTTGTTGACAATCAGAATCATTGTCGGTTGGCTATGTCAACTGCACATAGCCCAGCCATTGTCATTCTGTTCTGTACCAGCCTGCTACCGGCCCTGCAGAAAAGGCAGGGACAACCCCTTTTACAAGAAGGCAAGAGGCTGGAATTACGCCTGCCAAATTTATTGCTACAAAAACAAATAGAACAAGACACAAACCAAGAAACAGGAGCTTTTCAAGCGGTTGCCTTCAGCAAACCAGCCCTCCCACGCATTCCCCCTTAAATACAGTTCAGGGTGTGGCTTCTCTCTGCCTCCTTCCGAGGAGCCCCATTGCCTTCCTCTGTTTACTCCTGATTGACTGCCTCCTGCGTCGGGCGTCCTTGAACAGGGCCAGCTGTGGGTCATCTTCATCCACGCTGTCAGGCTCACACAGCTGGGTCTGCGTCGTGACCAGATGAGAGGGGCCTGGCTGGGGGCTCTCATCAAGCTGTCCAATCCCCTTGGCAAGCTTTTCAACACCCCCCTCCTCCTCCTCCTCTGAGTCATCCGACCCAACTGCCGAACCCACAGGCTGACCCTGAATCACAACACATTCAGTGGAGTTCACTGAATATACTTACGCAAAAGGATAGCATACTCCATCACTCCAACCCAACTGGAGTAGATTTGTTTGAATTCTAGTTTTTCAACCTAGTACCTCCTGTTATATTGGACTTCAGTTCTTTTAGTTCCCAATAGGGGCATCATCACATGGCAGCCACAAACGTACCCAGAATATATTCCTGAATTTCAGTCAGCCTAGCACAAGGCCACTGATTTGGCCACTGCATTAATTCCATGTTTTCGGGTGCCATTAGCACACAATTAAATACTTAACAAAAGAGTTTTCAATAAGGTATAAAGACTGGAAAAATAGGCTATTTCCACATATTATTTCACAGTATGCAGGAATAATTAATGCATGTATCGTTCAATCAATGATATGTTGCATTATGAGGTTAGGTATGTAGCAATTTTTTTCCAGAGGAATTTAAAGTATGTTTTCAACTTTGTTCAGGATAGTGCAACTTTCCCTACCGAGCAGATAAGTAGTTGGTGCAGTCTTTAGGGGATCCATAATCAGTATAGCTGATGGGAACTTGGCTTCCATCAGCAAATCTTCCTATATGTTTTCATTCAAAACATAAAATACTAATTCAATTCAGCTGGAATCTGAAACTTTTGGAATACCCTGCCCTAAGCCAATATAAATACTTAAGGCTTGTTTTGTATCTGAAAATTGTTTCACTTATAGACACAACATTGCTTTTCAAACTGCTTCCTTTATAAATTCAATCTGAGCAGATTGGTGATAGACAAATTTCTCTTAGAAGCAGGATAGCCATTGCTGGCCTCTATTCAAGAACACAGAGTATCATATTTCTTTTACAGTCCTTTATTTAGAAACTTGGCCCACTGAATCAATGCAAAATCCAAGTATGTGCATTTTATGTCAACTTTATGCTGATTTTCCTACGGGCCAATTTCACCATCGGTTAATACACTTCAGACCACACTAGATAACAATTCCTCTCATCTCCAACCGTTGAAAGGAGCAAAATATAGGGAATTATTAACACAAAGGCACGACATTTGCAAACTACTCATGACTCCTGTATGATTCATGGGCAGTTGTCAGAAAATGTTTTGCCAGTATCATTCCGCTTAAAAGCAAACCTCTAGCTTATCAAATAGAAGAAGTGTCAGGAAATGGTATTTTGATGATCCGCCAGTCATGTGCATGTAAATTTACCTTTAAGCATTCACATACTTTTATCGGAAAAGAAAAACCTCAAGGCAACTTAAATAAGAAGTATTTGGGTATAGTTCATATTTAAAGGATAGCCAGTACTGAGCAAAGCCCATCTCTAGGAGACACAGCCTGAGGTAGCTGGATACATTCATTCCCAGCACAGCCTCCTTCAGCGCTGATTATAAGTCTCCACTAGTGTTTGCAGGACAGATTAGTCATTCTCCTTGTATATAAGAGACACTGTTCAAAGAGGTCGGAATGCAGCTGCCTCTTTATAGACTTTACCTAGTTTTCAAAAGGACAAGGATCATGTGACTGAGGCATGTATGCCTTTGCAATGGAAAATCTAAATTAATCTTCATAGAAAATAAAGAATCTTGTTTGGATCTGGCAGAAAAGAAGAGCCACTTGTAGGTGAAATCTTCTTAAGACCAAAGTGAAACTTTCAAGGAATCCTGTGAAAATTCGGGACTGGAAGACTTCCTAAGCATGGCCAACAAAAGAAATTAGCTTTCTGAATAAAACGTTCTTGGTTTAAAATGTAAAAGTTTCTTGTCTTAAGAGCCTCTGCACTGCCAAATGCCTGAGAACGCAGCATCTAATCCTCTTGTCTATTTACTGGAATAGCTTTTGATACTGCCTGTGTTCTCCTTTGTAGCTCTCTACTGCTTTACATTCTTTTCCTTCACTCTTTTCATCATTAAGGGGGGGAAAATCAGAGCTGTACATGGCATTTGAGAAGTGAAAAAAAAATGTACTTTCTAAGGTAACACTTAAACATAATGTACAGTAATAAATTCTTTAAATTTGAAGAACATCACTATATCCCTCTGAAACTTTATAAGTAGATAGTTGAATTTAGAATAAAGGGAATACAAAATAGCACATGTAAGCCATGCAATTGTTAGGGAAGAACCCTGACTAGATCCACTGGTGTTAATACATTGAGATTTGAACATCTACTGCAGAGGCCCCCAACCTTTGGGGTACCAGGGACCAGTTCCATGAAGAGAGGTTTTCCCACAAACCAGAGTGGGTGTAGTTTCACGGGCTGCCTGCATTCTGCGAATGGGGATTCACTTGTTTGCGCGGCCTGGTTTCTGGCATGCTGCGGTCTGGTGCTGATCCATGGACTGGGGGCTGGGGTCCCCTGGTCTACTGGATGCGATCCACCTATATAAATCTATTTATGTTTGACATACCTCAGTGCACCCAGAATCATGACTGCAGTCCTTCAGAAAATAATACTTCCTTGAAAAGAATAAACCAGCACTATAGTAGATAAAGCTCTGTTTTATGAAATCTCTGGTGACTCTGTAAGTTACAATCTTCTCAAATATTAAATGCAGTAAACTATACGAACAGCATCCGTAAAGTTAACATAATATCAGACAACAGCATAAGGCAGAGAATTGTGACATTTACACCCATCTTTTGCAGAGATGCTCATAGCAATAATCATTGGCTTCAAAATGCAGATGTGACTGGGTGATCAAAGCTTCACCCCTTTTTAATGTGCAAGCACATACATTGCATGCATGTAAAAACCTCTATTTTTCTCCCCTCCTATAAACCTGCCCAACCAGTAGGAAACCATCTATCAATCATTCTACTCAATATGGGATAGAAATAAGCCTTGGGAGGAGGTGAGTGTTGACTAATGGCCAAACCAACCAGTTTAGTTGTCTGTTAAACCTTGCTCTGGTTTTTGTACAAAAAGAGGAAGGGTTTTGCTCACCCTGTCACCCTGCCATTTTGAAGCTAGTGACCATTGGCTGTAGCTCTCTGTCCATAGCTGGAAAGTTAGAGGCCACCAGAGACAAAGCAACCCCAAGATATTTCACTGCCTGAATGAATTAACCATAAGATCCAACGCAAGGCAAGTTAATTCGGCACCTATAGTGGCCCTCCCTCTCATGCATTCTGTTCTTCCCTATCCACTATATGAGTACTATACATTAAACATAATTGCCAATAAATAAAAAAATAAATAGATCGAAATTAGCAGGATGGCTTTCAAGCTCTTTTCATACTAATGGATTGAATTTTGCTGAAATTGCCATGAAAAGTGAAAAGCACCTGATGAGCTGCAGCAGTCACATGGTGTTACCTAATGCAAGTTAATGCTCCCCAGGTGTTCATGTAGATGTTGGGTACATGTCAGTTCAGCTGTGGATCTCCTTGAATTAGACCAACAATGATGGGGGGGGGGACTTCACAGTTGCTGTGGTTAGGTTGATGGGGATTGGCAGGAGTAGTGAAACTCAAACCTCTATTTTTCTCCCCTCCTATAAACCTCCCCAACCTGTAGGAAACCATCTATCAATTATTCTACTCAATATGGGATAGAAATAAGCTTTGGGAGGAGGTGAGTGTTGACTCATGGCCAAACCAACCGGTTTAGTTGTCTGTTAAAGCTTGCTCTGGTTTTTGTACAAGTGTGATGCATTCAGAGGAGGTCAGTTGGTTGCTGATAGTTTAACCCTATTCCAAAATAGCACTTTAGCTATTCCAGAAGAAAGCTTAATCTGTGTGCAAGAGCAACTCAATAGCCGACAGGAACACCCAGAGAGTTTCTCTGTAAAGCAATAGAACTG
Source organism: Vipera ursinii (assembly GCF_947247035.1). Lineage (NCBI taxonomy): Eukaryota > Metazoa > Chordata > Lepidosauria > Squamata > Viperidae > Vipera > Vipera ursinii. The sequence continues at coordinate 52,902,843 of NC_139514.1, forward strand.
GAGCCAGTCCTTATTCTCCCTTCCATCTGCAATGCTCTCCCTACACACAAACACACTGCCTCATCTGACCAGCTGCTGATCTAGGCCTGAACAGGAATGGATGCTTTCCATACAAACTTCAAGGATCATAGGGATGTGGAAATGGTTTACAGTAAGTAGTCCAGACGTGGAAGGCTAATTCCAGCTCTTGCAGCGTTCATTTGAGTATGATATGGACTGATCAGTAAAGTATTCAGATTGCCCTCAGAGCAAAGCTTCCATGGCTTATGCCTTCCTTAAAGAGGAAAACGTTATTTTTATGCTGAAACATCTAAGAATAACCAAGCTGCCTTGCGTAAGGGCTGAGCTAGGCTGAGTTGGGTCGGCCTGGGCTGGGCTTAGGTAGAGGTGAGATGATAAAATGAGATGAGGTGATGATGAAGGACATAGCAGAACCAAGATGGCTGGGGCATGAGTGGGAAAGCATTTCAAAGATGGCAATTCAAAGTAAAGACTAGGAGGCAGCAGAGTGTATGGAAACTAATCAAGGAGCTGGAAACTAATCAAGGAGAGAAGCAACCTAGAATTAAGCAGAAAATTCCTAACAGTGAGAACAATCAACCAGTGGAAATGGTTTGCCTTCAGAAGTTGTGGGTACTCCCTCACTGGAAGTTTTAAAGAAGAGACTGAACAGCCACTTGTCTGCAATAGTATAGGGTCTCCTGCTTGAACAGACTAGAAGACCTTCAAGGTCCCTTCCGACTCTGTTATTCTGTTATGTGTATGCACAAAGGTATCAACCTTTACTGTAGTCAGAGCCTTGGCAAGAACTTAGCAATGCCACCCCTGGTGATACAGAATTGTCAGTGAACACAAGGGTTATCTAATCCAACCCTATGTAGAAAACTAGTAAACTATCCATGACAAACAGCAGTGCAACATCTTAAAACCTCCTGGTTTGGAGAACTCCCAATCTACAATGACTTCTAGGGAAGAAATGGCAGACTGCATTGGCAATGATCACAGCAAAACAATGAGTCAGTACACAGATTGGCGCCTTGAAATTCCTCTCTGGATAAAGGAGAGGACCTTGTGACCCCCACACAGATGCTTTCCACAAGTAGACTGTAAAACAGTGGTCTCTGGTGGGTTTAGAGCTCTGGGAGATGTCGGTTTTGCCATGCTGAGATTAAGAGCCTTCAAACAGATGCTGGGTTTGCCCACTTCCTTTCTCAACCACTTCTATTGGGCTATTAATGACTTTAAAGATTTGTTTCTATATTAAGAGCTAAGATCTGGGAAGAAGAATTTTTGTTGTATTTTCAGAGAAAGTGATAAACTATGTTGTAAAAAATAAAGGAACATAAAGTTGACTTATTTGATTAAAGTTAAAATATAACTGCTATTTCTGGTACCCTTTAATGCTGAATTAATTAGGACTGAATGACAAAGCTCTAAAATGTGTTTATAGATAAGAGATATGGGAAGAAGAGAACTTCTGTTATAATATTAGAGAAGGTGATAAGTTCTGTAATTGTTTCCACTTGTCTTGATAAATGGAGAAGTCCTTTCTTTAAATATAAAAGATTTTCTTTTTTGTATGTAGTTTTTTTAGTATTTGCTTTCTTTGGGGTTTCTTTTTTTTAAAAAAAATCACTGCAGTTTTTTAACTTTTATATTCTTCTTAGTCTGCATTAGGTTTTTATCTTTATATCCGTAAACTTTAATAAAATTATTATGAAAAAGTCAACAAGCCCACTCCCCCTCAAAGAAGAGGACTTTGAAGCTCCATAGATAAACTGTTGCTTTGTCCTTCAGATCTTATTGTCTGGAAGTTTTTCTTTATATGTAAAGGAAATCTGGGTACTTTTCAGTTATACTCATTATTTCTGGTCCTAGTTTCAATGATCATGGAAAATACTTCTTCACTGTGTTTCCTAAAGCTTCTCTTTGTGTATTTGAATATGAATATGTCCACACATACCATACCAAGTTACTTCTTGAAGTCCTTATATTGTTATAATTGAACTCACTTTAGCCTGTCAACATCCTCCTAGAAATGTAGAAATATATCAGGTGTGGTCTCACCTTTGTAGAATAAGAGGAATAACGATGTCAGATGTCTTTGATACAATTCTTCTTCTAATACTTTAGAATTGCATTAGACCTGCCAGCACGAGGTTTCCCAACTCTGAAGTGTAGCTACATCAAAATTTGAGGTGTAACTCCCTTGTAGAGGTGCAGACTGTAGATTGTATATTATTGTGCCCATCTGGCTTTGCCCTGTGCCAGTGGCAGCCCTACCTTTTGGCTAAGTGAGGCCGCTCTCTCAGATGTTAGATTTGGGGCCGGGGTGTCCTAGTCACACAGCTATTCCTCCTGGATGTGTGTTGTTGTTGTTGTTAGTTGCGAAGTCGTGTCCGACCCATCGCGACCCTATGGACAATGTTCCTCCAGGCCTTCCTGTCCTCTACCATCTTCTGGAGTCCATTTAAGCTCATGCCTACTGCTTCAGTGACTCCATCCAGCCACCTCATTCTCTGTCGTCCCATTCTTCTATTGCCCTCAATCTTTCCCAGCATTAGGCTCTTCTCCAGTGAGTCCTTCCTTCTCATTAGGTGGCCAAAGTATTTGAGTTTTAGCTTCAGGATCTGGCCTTCTAAAGAGCAGTCAGGGTTGATCTCCTCTAGGACTGACCGGTTTGATCGCCTTGCAGTCCAAGGGACTCGCAGGAGTCTTCTCCAGCACCATAGTTCAAAGGCATCAATTCTTTGGCGCTCAGCCTTTCGTATGGTCCAGCTTTCACTGCCATACATTGCAACTGGGAAGACCATAGCCTTGACTATACGCACTTTTGTTGACAGGGTGATGTCTCTGCTTTTTAGTGTGCTGTCTAGATTTGCCATGGCTTTCCTCCCCAGGAGCAAGCGTCTTTTAATTTCTTGGCTACAGTCCCCATCTGCAGTGATCTTGGAGCCCAGGAAAATAAAATCTGTCACTACCTCCATTTCTTCCCCATCTATTTGCCAGGAATTGAGAGGGCCGGATGCCATGATCTTGGTTTTCTTAATGTTTAGTTTCAACCCAAGTTTTGCACTCTCCTTCTTCACTCGCAACAAGAGGCTCTTTAGTTCCTCTTCACTTTCTGCCATTAGAGTGGTATCATCTGCATATCTTAGGTTGTTGATGTTTCTTCCGGCAATCTTAATTCCAACTTTTGATTCATCTAGCCCTGCCTTTCTCATGATGTGTTCTGCATATAAGTTAAATAGGCAAGGCGACAGTATACAGCCTTGCCGGACTCCTTTCCCAATTTTGAACCAATCAGTGGTTCCGTGTCCAGTTCTCACTGTTGCTTCTTGGCCCACATATAGGTTTCTCAAGAGACAAATAAGATGGTCTGGTATGCCCATCTCTTTAAGGACTTGCCACAGTTTGTTATGATCCACACAATCAAAGGCTTTAGCATAGTCAATGAAGCAGAAGTAGATGTTTTTCTGGAACTCTCTAGCTTTCTCCATGATCCAGCGTATGTTAGCAATTTGATCTCTAGTTCCTCTGCCTCTTCGAAATCCTGCCTGTACTTCTGGTAGTTCTCGATCCACATACTGCTGGAGTCTAGCTTGTAGGATTTTAAGCATAACTTTACTAGCATGTGAAATGAGTGCAATGGTGCGATAGTTTGAACATTCTTTGGCACTGCCTTTCTTTGGAATTGGAATGTAAACTGATCTTTTCCAATCCTGTGGCCACTGTTGAGTTTTCCAAATTTGCTGGCAAATTGAGTGTAGCACTTTTACTGCATCGTCTTTTAAGATTTTGAATAGCTCAGCTGGAATACTGTCACCTCCACTAGCTTTGTTGTTGCTCAGCTTTTCTAAGGCCCACTTCACTTCACATTCTAGGATGTCTGGCTCGAGGTCAGTGACCACCTCATTGTGATTATCAGGGACGTTAAGCTCATCCTTGTATAGTTCTTCTGTGTAATTTTGCCACCTCTTCTTAATCTCTTCTGCCTCTGTTAGGTCCCTGCCATTTTGGTCCTTTATCATGCCCATTTTTGCATGAAACGTTCCCTTCATCTCTCCAATTTTCTTGAAAAGATCTCTGGTCCTCCCTATTCTATTGTTTTGTTCTATTTCTTTGCATTGTTCATTTAAGAAGGCATTCTTATCTCTTCTAGTTATTCTTTGGAATTCTGCATTTAATTGGGCATATCTTTCTTTTTCTCCCTTGCCTTTTGCTTCCCTCCTTTCTTCAGCTATTTGCAAAGCTTCCTCAGACAGCCATTTTGCTTTCTTGCATTTCTTTTTCTTTGGGATGGTTTCGGTTGCTACCTGTTGTACAATGTTGCGAACCTCTGTCCATAGTTCTTCAGGCACTCTGTCTATCAGATCTAATTCTTTAAATCTATTTGTCACCTCTACTGTATATTCAACAGGGATATGATTTAATTCATACCTGACTGGCCTAGCGCTTTTCCCTACTTTCTTTAATTTAAGCCTAAACTTTGCAACAAGAAGCTCATGGTCTGAGCCACAGTCAGCTCCTGGATGTGTACAACAGGCTAAAAATCAAATCAGGCAAAATATCTATCTGCAAGTAAAGGTTGCCAAAGCCAATTCCCCAATAAATTCCAATTCCTTAAATAATTTAGGGATTATAAGTTCTGATGTGCTGTTTAATTTCAAAACTGAAAAAATGATGTGCTGTTCAGTTCTTCTGAGAGATCTGGTGAAATGCAATGGTTAAAGTGCTGAATTACAACCAAAGGGTCCTAGGATCAGGTCTACATTCAGTTTACCGAGTTCTGGGTTGGTGAGAAGCCAACTTTTCTCACAGATTTATTAATGTGGAAAAATATTGGAGGAATGAGTGCGATGCATACCACCCCAAGAGCAGAAGAAGGAAAGATGGGACCTAAATCCAGTGAGTGAATGAAACATCAATCAATCAATCATCCAGCCAAAGTTGTATCCGAACTACTAAAAAGTGCATCTGAATCACAGGTATGCAAAGCAGAAAACCTGTTTAAAAGAAGTGAATTGAATTGTGGGGGGCTTCCCTTTTTACCTCAGCAGCCATGTCTTTGAAATTCAGAACATTCCTCCATCCAAAGATTACAACTAATATACAATAGAAGTTTGATGAGAGATAAATGATGACAGCAGTTTAAAATGTCAGAGTTAACTGAGAAGGGTGGAGAATTGTTTTTTTAAGACAAAGTCACAAAAAAGTAAGATGACTAAATTCACTGCTGATCTGGCCAATATAAAAGTATTTCAAAAACAGGTACATTAGCAGCGTAACAAAATGCATGTGAATCAAGCTGTTCAGGCATACTGCAGCAAAATCCTTTATTTGTTTAAAGGGAACGCTATAACAATGGCTGAGCTTGCTTCAGCAAGCATGGCTTAATGTTTAATAATACCCAGATCTTTTAATTATTATTTTAAATGGAGGTTTCCCTCTCCTGACAATGTTTGAACAGATGTTCTGCAGTGCCAGTTTTGCTATGCTAAATTTACTTTACTAGAAGAAATTCTTCAGGGAGCATATTTTGAAATCTTTCTTGTTAAAATGCTAGTTATTGACATACTGGAACATTCCCATTATGTGAAAAAATGATAAAAAATGGCATTAAAAAGACAACCGGTATCAACTCAGGGGTGTCAAACTCAATTTCATTGAGGGCCGCATCAGCATTGCAGTTGGCCTCAGGGGGCCGGGTGGGTATGGCCTGGGTGGGCGTGGCCTACTGGGTGGGTGTGGCTAGAGTGCGTATGGCCTACTGGGTGGGCGTGGCCAGCTCTACATCATTGGCATCAAGGGTAACTATGGGGGCCTGGGCAGGAGTAGGAGAGATCTGAGGGTCTCTGGCAGAAGGAGGGTCTCTGGGCCAGGGCCAAGGCAGTGGGGGCCATTCCCTCACTGTTTCCAGGATGGCTTCACGGGCCACATGAAACCACTTCGCGGGCCGGATCTGGCCCCCGGGCCTTGTGTTTGACATGTCTGAACTACAAGAATGCTTTCAAATGGAATGGGAAGTCCTTAAGAAGAAACATTTATTCAAATTTCTATCAGTAAGTAAAATAGTCAGAGAAGCCTTGAGACAGAATCTTTTAAGAACTGAGACTATAAATGCCCCCATCACATTCAAGCAATGGCAGGATTCACACATCCTTTTAAGTCATAATATAGGCAACATAGGGATAGTTTGTAGGCTAAAAAAATCCTCGATGAGGTTGAAAATGGCTGAAATATAAAATGAGAAACAAAGGAAAACTGAAATAGAGGAATCCTTCCCTCCCTATTGTTTGGTATTGGAAGCAACACCATTGCCTCCTCGTTTGCTGCTTAAGGCCAATCAAACAAAGTTTTCTTCTTTTGCTTTGTTTAGCTTTTGTTTGTTTATTGTTTAAGATTTCTGGTCCTTTTAACTGCTTATGATTTTTTTTTTAATGTCGGTAATCTGCACTGTGTGTTTCTGTTTCACTGTTGTGGTTCCAAGGAGTTATGCGGTGTCTTCTAAATGTGTTGAAGCTAAAGTAAGCTGCACACCCACAATTCCAGTCACTCCAACACGTTGGAAAAGTGCCGGGCTGAAAAAGACTATTTGGCATATGGGATGGCAGATGGGATGACCTATAAAGCCCTACATGGCATGGGTCCGGATTATCTTAGGGAGCACCTGCTGCCAGCATCAACTTCCCATCGTCCTGTGCGCTCCCATAGAGAGGCCCTCCTTAGGGTGCCACCGGTTAGGGAGTGCCAGCGGGTGATCCCCAGAGGGAGGGCATTCTCTGTGGGTGCGCCTTCCCTTTGGAATGATTTACTTGTGGAACTCCGGACTGCCCCCGATCTGCATTCATTTCGCCGGGACCTGAAAACCTGGCTTTTTGATTTATCAGGCCTGGACTGAAGGGGTTTTAGCTTTTTAAATATTGTTTTAATTGTTGGGCTTAATTAATTTATTTTAATTTTATATTATCTTTTATATTGTATTTTATGCTGCCCTGTAAACCGCCCTGAGTCCTTCGGGAATAGGGCGGTATAGAAATCTAATAAATAAATAAATAAATTAGGTGAGGTGAAGAAATAATACAATAATTTTATTCTGCCCGTAAAGCCACCTAGAAATGCTAATTCTCACAGAAAGACTGGGGCATACATTTAAAAAATAAATATAAAGTTATGGTGGTGGGCTGCAGCTGTATTTTCCAGAAGGACCCTGGCAGATATAATATCAATCATATGTATGCGTAAAGAAAACTTTACCCATATGTATGAATTTGCTTCATCATGTATGCCAGTGGAATCTAGCTGTTAACTGGTTCCTGTTGTCTTATTGCAAACCTTGCTGCCATGATTTCAATTGCCATTAAATAGGGCTTGAAGCAATAGATTAAGTTCTTATGAGAGAAGAGTTCAATGTACAGTTTTAATTTGTTTCCCATTGTCAGTCTAAAATGAACATAATGCATCTCCCTTTTATAAATGGGAGTCATAGGAAAATGCTTGCTACCTGAGATAAAGTTTCTGTAAATCAGTGAGGCAAATAGGCCATGTGGATTATGTTGCATTCAGAGCTGATCCCAGCTTTTGTAACACATACTAAACAGCAAAACGCAGGAGACGAGGGTTTAATAAAGCTCAACCTTTCAGCTGCACACACAGCCAATAAAGATTTGAGCATCCTGGGCATGATCAGCATACTAATAGCAGCCTGGAGAAATTCTCAAGCTTGGCTGTTTTGAATAGCAAACCAAATCTTTGCAGAAGCCAAAAAGAGTATTTACTAAAAGAAAAACTTTGTGCCCACCTGTAGCAGGAGGGATATGTATATCTGTGCTTTAATATGAAATACTTTGTTGATCTTTCTCAGTTGATATTAAATATCAAACGTGAAATAATTTTATTAAAAGTTATAAAGCATTTCAAAAAGGGTCTACCTAGCCTGCTTCTAATATTAGGCTACAGAGAGTAGGTAACATCAATACTTCTATTATTTGTGAAAGGCTTTCTAAAAGGAATAGTAGAATTGGACTGAATTTGTGGCTGGGCCAAAACACGGCAGCATTACATAAAGTAGCAGGACCAAGGACTTTACAACTCCCCTGTTTCTGGGGCACATATAAGAGCCTAATAGAATTTCTGGTCCTCACCCTGTATTGCTAAACTGCTATTTGCAGGTTGATTCCCTGGGAAACATCTTTGTCAACCTGCTGGAACACTAGTCATTACCATAATTCCCACCATAATCTGCTTCCCCGGTTATAATATCTCCTATATAATTATTTTTTTTTATTGAAAAGTTTTAAAATACAATTTTCCTTTGAAAAACCCCCCTTCCCCCTCCCTCCTCCCCTCCCTACCTCCCCCCTATCTCCCCCCCTCCCCCTCTCCCTCCTCCCTCCCCTGCCTCCCACCCCTCTACTTCCCCTCCTCCCCCCCTCCCCCCCCCCGACTTCCCAGAGCAAAATACAAGGTATATATCTAAAAAGCAATCATAAACAATCATATACTAACAATTATAAACTCTAAAATCCATCACTCTCTAGCTTATATAGAGTAAACCAATCCTTAACAATACTAAATATGTATAAAGAACTAAAATAAAAGAAAACTAGCATCATTCCCATCTATGTTCTTCCACAATTCACTATTACCTAGACATATTCTCACTTACACATCACAAGCACCTATCCCTATTAACCTCTCTAGCCAAAATAGGCTATAATAGATAGTTCTTACACAAATTAACCCACATTAACCCACAAAACTTTCTTCCTCTTCCTCTGTAGTAAATTGTCCATTAATTCCAAATTGAACATTCTGTTACCATACATATCATCCCAAAACTCTTAAAAACACAACTACCACTTGACTATAAGTATATTGTGGAAGTTCCATAGATTTCTACTGGTCTTATTTTTTAATCTTTTTTGAGCGTTTTAAGGCAGCACGCGTCACCCTCTGTTCTCTAGGATCATCCAAAAGAGTTGCAGCTTGATCTCCTCCTGTACCCTTCTCGTCTATCTGTCCATCTTCATCCTCTTGATGTTCTCCTTCTCCAGATCCCTCTGCAGCTTCCAGAAGTGTTGATGGGGTTGCTTTTAAAACATTGTTGTAAAAATCATGCGCTTGCTTCACAGTACCCAAACAGTACCTTTTGCCATCATACATGAAGCTCAACCCAGCTGGGATCTCCCATCTGAACCTTATATCTCTTTGCTTGAGCTCTTGCACAAGAAATATAAAGTCCTTCCTTCTCTTTAAAATCTTTGGAGGAATTTCTTTTAGAACCAAAACTTCTTGACCAGCAATCACAACTTTAGTATCATAGGCAGCTTGTATAACTTCATCTCTAATTTCCCTTTTTACAAAATAAACCACCACATCTCTAGGCAACTTTCTCTGCTTAGCAATCCAGGAATTCACACGAAACACTTTGTCCATGCCTTGTTTTATTTCAGATGCTGGATGGTTCAATACCCCCTCAAAAGCCTCAGAAACCAGCTGCTTTAAATCTTCCTTAATATTCTCTTTTAGGCCTCTAATTCTAACAGCAAACTGCATCTGGTAAAATTGAGCCAAACTCTGTTCGCTATCCATTTTGTCTTTTAAATCTTCAATTTCCAATACTTTTGCTTCTAATATAGCATTCTTTTGAGTCAAGTCTTCCACTTGATCATCCAGCACCTCCACACATTTAGCTACTTTATGCACTGAGGACAAAATGTCTACCTTCATCTCTCTAAGTTTCTGCTCCATCCTTTCTTCCATTCTCTGCTCCAATTTCTCCAATTTCTCCTCCATCTGTGCAAATTTAACACCCATTGACTCCAAAATTAACTGGGTATGTTTTTCAAGATCCTTCGATGTCAATACATCAGGAGAATGCAACGCCTGCAGTAATGATTGTTGTTGCACCGGAGAATTTCCAGCACTCCGAAAAGTTCTAGGGGGAGGTTTAGCCGCCATCTTTTACTTACAATTGTGACGCACTTTCACTTTAAGTTTTAAGCATAGTCCATCAAGCTTGAGAGTAAAATAAAATAATCCTCTTCATCTCTCCACCTTTTCCTCTTGTACCGCTCTGCCTGCTCCTTTAAATCATAGTCCTTTCTTCAGGCAGGGATGGTTCGCAGACGCCTGGCTCTGCTCCAGGAAGTTCGGAGCAGAGACGACGGCCAGCTGGGAGCAACCCAGGCTTCGGGGGAGTTCGATCCTTCAGCCGCCCAAGCTCAAAGCTCAGGCGGCCTCGGAGAACTCTACCCCTACCTGGGGCCTCACCCCCTCCTCTTCTCCCGAGGAGGGGGCTTCAATTTCGCCCGAACAGCTGATCGGCGCTGTTTCGGGCGAAAAAACAAACAGCTGAGCCGCGGGCAGCCAGGGGAGGCTGTCTTCGGCGCCGCGCCGCCAGCGGAAGTCCATCTCCTATATAATTATTAAATAGGAGAGAAATGATGAAGAGTTTCGATAGTGGTTATTTAACACCATTAGAGGACTATCAGGTAAAGGTAGGCAGGGGGTGTCCTATGAGACAGTACCTTGGGACGCTATACCAAAGGCCCTTTGAAGTCTACACTGTGTATATTACATGGTGGAGCATCGTGCCTTATTGGTCTCTTTTAGAGCTTAGAAATGTTTTCAAAGAGCAATGCAATAATATTTCTTTTCTGAAACAAAATGTCAAAATACATTTAAATATTTAAATAAATGTGATGCCTTCCTCAGAAAAGGATTTCTAAAGATATTTTAGATATCTCTTTTAGTAAGTCTTGGCAGTAAACGACGGGCTCATAATGTAGATCAAGAAGCTAATATGATTGAATATTATCAGTAATAACATAGTTCAGTGACAGAGAATCACACAGGTAGTCCTCAACTTACAACAGTTTGTTTAGTGACCAAAGTTACAGTAGCACTGAAAAATAAATAAATAGATAAACAAACAAACAAATGTTCAAGGCATCTAACAGAAAAAGATGAAACAATTTTCTGCATAAATGAAAGTATTGCCAAAAGTGCATAAAATGAAACAACAATAAATCAGCACTGTAATCATTCAGCCCAATATCAGAGAGGTGCTTTAATATCCATTCTAGAAGGTAAGAGGGTGGGGAACCGTTCATAATTCCCAAAGAAGAATGCCCTACAACAGACATGTCAAACACAAGGCCCGGGGGCCAGATCCGGCCCGCGAAGTGGTTTCATGCGGCCCCCGAAGCCATCCTGGAAACAGTGAAGGAATGGCCCCCACTGCCTTGGCCCTGGCCCAGAGACCCTCCTTCTGCCAGAGACCCTCAGATCTGTCCCACTCCTGCCCAGGCCCCCATAGGCACCCTTGATGCGAACGATGTAGAGCTGGCCACGCCCACCCAGTAGGCCACGCCCACCCTGGCCATACCCACCTGGCCCCTTGAGGGCAACCGCAATGCTGATGTGGCCCTCAATGAAATTGAGTTTGACACCCCTGCCCTACAAGTTAAAAGCAACACAGTTGGGGGAAACAATTCTTCAGTTTATCAAAGGGTTTTCTGCAGAGGCCATCCTCAGAAGGGCCTTTCCTGCAGACCTTAACATGTCAACCATTTCATAACATGAATTCTTATTTTCGAGTACAGCAGAAACACATCAGATCAACAGCCATTATCATTTTCCTTCTGGCTTGTCCCCCCCCCGTATCTAACCCTCCATTTTGTTTCCAGTTCTACCTATTACTCTTCAGATAGCAGGAAAATGATGGAATTCATGTTGGTTACGGTGGTTGCCCAGCAGCTATGGTGACTCCATCTTATCACCTTATTTAACTTTAAAATTACTGTAATTTAATAAACCGAGTAGAAGTATGAATGTCATATAGTATAGCATAAATTGATCTATTATGAAAAGAGTAAAAATTAGGCTATTAAATGATCCTGTAAATTAAATGAGTACACAAGTACATTAATGAATTGACAAATAAATAAATGCATACATACATATGTACATAGTTACATACAACAATGGTGGAAAACCTGCATCCTTAGTTGCCAAATGTAGTCTTGTTTTATTATTGCCTTGGAGCCCCCTTTATCATGATTGCTAGAGGTAGATGACACAATTTTCTGTTATTTTGTGAATGGCAAGTGAAATAAAATTGTGATACAAGGCTTAAATTGGTCACAATTTTAAAATGCCAAAATTTCCAAAACTCTTTGACCCATGCCGTCAGCCCTTCAAGTAGACCAAATCTGTACACCAAAGACTTGCAGGCTAATACTACTTTTGCCGGAGGTTACAGTAACAAAATTATGCAAATCTGAATGTGCTCCTCCTCCCATCCTTTATTCTCATGAGAAGTAGGGAGAGTCAGGTCTGAGATGCTACGTCAAATTATACTTCTATGGTAGAAGTTCTACCAAAGACCCAGATTCCTTTTATCTGACTCTTATCTTGTCTGCAGTTCTTCCTCCTGTTCCTCAATGTTATTCTTTCTCCCTTTACACAGACACTTTGAGGGAGATGGGCAAACCCAAAATGTGAAATATAAATAAAATAAAGATCCTTGATCTACAAAATAATTACCCCCCCCCCAAAAAATTAATGATATACATGGCCACAGAAAATTGGCCACTCATGCAACCTGAAGTTCATTAGCAAAATGCAGATTTCACAGCAATTTCTTACTCTCATGATGGTGTAAGCAGCTCTGGCTGAATTATCCATTTACCGTATGTCCAAAAAATAGAATTAATATTACAAAAAAAACCTTACATGAGAAGCCCTTCTTTTGCTCTTAGTATACGTGATTAGTTTAGTAAGTTCTTGCTATGAGGTTACTAAAGTCCAGTTTGTAGATATTATTCCAATTATTAAAAAAGAAAATATACCTAAAATGATGGTTTACAATGAGATTGGCAAATGACATAGATGGTAATGTAAAATATTGGAGGTTTACATTATTCATGATTCTTACATCTTTGTTCTTGAGAGCAGCTGACAGTTTTCCAACCACTGAGCTATCTATTTACAATAGTTAAACATTTTGTCTTTACATCCCAGAGTCCATTTCTTGCCAACTCAGGTTTACAGTATTATAGAGTTATTCATTACAATGTTAATAGCTTCTCTCAGGATTTATTGATTTTGAATCAGCTTCTCTCCAAATAATTCAATAGTGGGTTTTTAAATCATATTTGTACCGATAAATCCGATAAATGCTCAGCAAGAATGATCATTACTCAAACAAAGCTACAGGGCTGATGTATTAAAACGGCAAAAAGTTTCATCAACATTCATAAGCCATCTGAAATGGGAACTAATTAAACTGCAGTTCTTAAGTGACATACATCCTGTCTTTGATATGGTTACTTTTTAATGTCAAAGTAATTATCAATAGATATGGTAGAGTCAATAAACAGTTTCTCCTATTTGCTGCAAAGTTTGCATGCTTTCATGGCATGTTCTTTACAGACTTTAAAAAAAGAGATAAAAGTTAAAACTCTAAATTAAATTATTTAGTATATTGAAAGATGGAGTTTTATAATAACATAGGAAGAAATGTAGACACAGCTATATGCTATCTCACTTTTTAACAGGCGGAAGACAGCAAGCAAGTGTGGTGAGGTTTACAAAGATTTACACTGAGAAGAAAGAACATTTCAATATTCAGTCTTTGTCTCTTACTTCTGCAAATACAGTGTGACTAGCAATTCCCTCAATCAACTGATTATTTCAAACAAAATATTAAAAATAATTACATTTGATATACCTCTCTTCAGCGTATAGCAATAGCAATAACAATAGCAGTTAAATATATATACAATAAGGGACGCGGTGGCTCAGTGGGTTAGGACGCTGAGCTTGTCGATCAGAAGGTCGGCAGTTTGGCGGGTCAAATCCCGAGTGCCGCGTAACAGAGTGAGCGCCTGTTACTCGTCCCAGCTTCTGCCAACCTAGCAGTTCGAAAGCACCTAAAAATGCAAGTAGAAAAATAGGGACCGCTACGGTGGGAAGGTAACAGCGTTCCGTGCGCCTTTGGCGTCTAGTCATGCCGGCCACATGACCACGGAGACGTCCTCGGACAAGCGCTGGCTCTTCGGCTTTGAAACGGAGATGAGCACCGGCCCCTAGAGTCAGAAATGACTAGCACGCATGTGCGGGGGAACCTTTACCTTTATATATACAATGCGTTACAGCAGGGGTCCCCAACCTGTGGGCCATGGCCCACTACCAGTCTGTGGCCTGTTCAGAAATGGGCCATGTGAGTGGCTGGCTGTGCACAAGCACGTCCCAGGCAATTATGGCCTCACTCATGCAGGCACAAATGCTCATGGCGCCACTCACGCGAGCATCACAGGTGCTTGGGGCCTTACTCATACAAGTGTTGCAGGTACTCATGGCCCCACCTGCACAAGTGTTGCGGATGCTCGCAAACCCTCTCACACGAGTGCTCAGGGCCTCACTCACGCAAATGTTGCGGGTGCTTGTGGCCCTACTTGCATGAGCGTTGCAGGTACTCGCAACCCCTCTCACATAAATGCTCAGGGCCTCACTCACATTGGCTGCATTTGCATGAGGAACAGATGCTCGTGCATGCGTCTGCCCACATGCACATACCTGCCCCTCCCATAAAACCATCCACTCTTTTCCCCCCTCTCCCCCAGGCTGCCAACCCAGAAAGATTGGGGAACTCCACTTTACAACACTCTTTAAGCAGTTTACAGAATCAGTATATTGCACCCAAGAATAACTTAATGTCATAATCAAAGATTATAAATTACATAATGAATTGCTAAAAGTGTTTCTGCATGACTTTAGGATCAATTACATGGTTGAATGTTCGCTAATTTAGAAAATGAAGTATCAGTAAACAGGGTATCAGTCACTCATTCACTTCTCTCTCTTTTACTAGCAGCATAGAAATATCTTGATACGATAATATCAAGCTGATAGAAGTCCTTTTAATTGCTTTGTATTAAAACTAACAAATGGGATGAACTGAAAGAAAAATCATTTTTTCACAATCAATAAGACTAAAGGCCAAAATCAGTTTCCAATGGGCACTGAAGACAGATTGGGAAATATGCAGAAGGAGCCTAGCAGCACAACTGACTGCAAAACTATGAAAGTTTTGTCAGGCCAGGACAGAAAGAGCCTGTCTGTAAATAAAGTTGTTTTGTTGTGTAAATTGCTTGTATGACATGTGCAAGTGGAAAAGCAATGTTATCCCTAATGCATCTGGGAAGTACAGGGATCAGTTCCAGTCTGAAGGGATAGAACAAGGCAAAACCATAAAGTTTCTGTAGTCTGCTAGACTCATGAAGAGGTGCAGTGGCTGGTCAAAACAGCACTATTGTCCAAAGTTCAAAGTCACGTCTAGCTGATGATACACACTCCTTCTTAAATCAGCATGCCATGCTGTCAAGTGTTGATGTGTTACCAAGTGCATATTCTATCATAACTAATGTTATCAAATAATAATTAATTATAAAATAATGGTTGTACGGCTGCCATTGTATACCCACTTAAATATAGATCCCACTCAATACCCAGAGTCTTACTGGTACATAATGTCATTACATTATGCAGTGTAATGGGAAAATGCCTTCATCCATCTTGTCAAAGAGCCTTTTGAAAGCTAGCTCTGTTTTCTGTTTATCAATCTTCATTCGTATTCATAGAACAACATAATGCTTCTTTCAGACTGTTTCAATGCCTCTTAATGTACACACATTTCTTTGTGTACAGTTGTAAAAATAAACCACTTGGTATATATATTTAGCAAGCAGAGAAAAAGAAAGAGAATCAATGTACACATTTGGGACATTCTTTTTTCCAGAACTTTTTTCCAGACATTAGACAGTCACTACTCAGCATTCATACCCAAGCAATCGCTTCGGTTTAATGAATAAGATGTCATATATTCATGATTAATGAAGTTTATGTATTTGTTGGACATTAAAGGGAACCTCATGCTTCAAGGGAGGTTTAAATCAGAAATGGGAGAATTCACAACCTGACAAGCCACGGTTAAAATAGTCTGCAGTCTAGCCGTCTTTTGAATTGCCTCTTTCCCCTATCTAATCATCAATAAATGCATTAAGGAAGGGGAATTGCAGCTCTATCCAGGAACCGCTCTATGTCAAAAAAAACCCACTTTCTCGGGTATTTAACTCTCAGGAGAGCCGTGTCATTAGTAACCTGTTGAAATTTCAATTTTGAATAAAATGGCCCCTAGCAGAGCCATTTGGATTACACGTGCCCTGCTTCTTTCCAATTCTTATGAAGAAGCTAAAGGATTGAACTTTATGGCCACTTAATAGGCATGGTTTTATTTTCAGCCAAGGTTTTTAGATTTACTTTTTATGACCGGATATTCTTCCCCTTTTTGCATCGCTTGGTATATTTTATGTGGCGTGTTTTACAATGGTTGTGGTTTTATCGTGATTTTCTCCATTTTATATTTATTCGGAATTAGTTTGCTATTACATTTTCTCATAGCTTTGACTTTGTATTATTTTTACTAATTGTACTTACTGTGGCAGTTTTAATTATACCTGACTGGATCTTGCACTGTATGGTTTCCCCTCTTCATCATGTGATTTTTTTAAAAAAGCTTTTTATTTTGCACCTTACAGTAAGGAATGCTGTAAACACAGAATAGCATTAGCACTCTCTCGTTTTACTCTCCAAGTAATATAGTACAATTCTTTCTTCCTTCTCCTCCATTCTGCTGGAAGCCTGACTTGTTCTGTTCAACTGTGGATGAAGTGGCATGTATGACAAGATATGCAGAAAGAAAGGGCTAATGGAGAGAACAACCATTGGAAGAAAAATAGCTGCATTGGAAGTTGGCTGATGATCACTGAGAGTCATGGGACCCATGTTTTCTAAAACATAACCTGATTCTCCTCCAAGTTAATGGATGACAAAGGCTTTACATATTTTTGAGCTATGATGTGACTGTGTTGGCTTAAGAGGAGAATTGCTTCTTGAAAAGACTAAATCTGGGTCACTCATGGACTAAGACTAGATGAACCCAACATCATGGAATAAGTGGTACAGGCAACAGAAGGTTAGCAAACCAGAAAATGCAATCTTTAGGCAGGATTTGCCCTATCGCCTGAAAATCAAAAGTTGGATTTGTTTTTGTGATCATAGATACAGTGAAAGCCACCACACTGTCAACTGAAGAATGATGGAAATTAGAGGGTGTTTAAGGTGCTTGGCCTAATCAGATCCATCCTACCTAACTGAATGAGTAAGGGCTTCCCGAGTACATTATTTGAAGACTTCTTAAAAGTTACTTGTGATATTGAGAAACTTACCACTTTGGAAAATTTTATTTTAAAAATCCTTATCTCTTAAATTTTACACCATACAAGGGACAGAACTCCATGAAAGTTAATTTGTTTGAACTGCCTGATATTCTATAAAAAGCAGCAAGTAAACTTTTTGAAATATGTAATAGATTGCATTCCTTCATAATGGTACGGGAATTGAGCACATAGAAAGATGAGTTGTACTGTGTGGCCTTGGCATGTAAAATGGTTCAGTTACTGTGTCAATGGTACACAAAATGGTTTTACTGACAACCATTAGCCTGTTGTCACACAAAAGGAAACAATTATTCTAATATTTGGTCAGATTGTAGCATAGAGTAAACACTAAGAAGCCATTGTTTGAATAGCAAATTATTCTGAGTCAAAAAGTAAAATAAGTAAAATTAACAGAGTAAGTTGGAAGGGACCTTGGAGGTCTTCTAATCCAACCCCCCGCTCAAACAGGAGATCCTATACCATTTCAGACAAGTGGCTGTCCAGTTTCTTCTTAAATGCCTCCAGTGATGAAGCACCCACAACATCTGAAGGCAAGCTGTTCCACTGATTAATTGTTCCCATTGTTAGGAAATTTCTCCTTAGTTCTAGGTTGCTTCTCTCCTTTCATTGTTTCTTGTCTTGCCTTCTGATGCTTTGGAAAATAGGTTGACCCACCTCTTCTTTGTGGTAGCCCCTCAAATATTGGAACACTGCTATCATGTCACACACACCCCCACCCCAGTCCTTCTTTTCTCTAGAGTACATAAACCTAATTTCTGCAACTGTTCTTCACGTTTTAGCCTCCAGCCCTCAAATCATTTTTGTTGCTATTTTCTACCCTCTTTCCATAGTCTCATCTCTACTCTCTTAGGAAACATTATTATTATGTAGTTTATCACACAGTCAGCCAGATGTTCAGACTGGCATTTTTGTCTGTCCATCGAGTCCTTCCCAATGTATAGGCAGATGTGGCTGTTTGATGGTGTTGGAGGTATCATTGCAATATGTAAACGGTTGCAATTAACTGATGTGAATTTCTCAATGCCGATGGTGTTCAAGTGGTGCTCCAGTTGCTTTGGGATTGTACCCAAGGCACCTCTGCTTCCTTTTGTAATTCTATTTCTATTTGCAGTGTAGATTGTACACTTTGAATTTGTGATTTTCTGTTCAGCTTCCAGGTGCTACCAGGTTCACTATCCAGACTTTTTGTTTTTCTTTTTCTTTTAAATATGTTTTATTAATTTTTTAATATAATCACCTTAATATTTGGTAAACAGTGTGTTGTCTGGGTTTACATTTAAGAAACATTCACTAACAGTTGATTTCTATAATCTATAATCCACATAATAACTTTACTTGATTTCCTCTTTTTCCCTTAATGTTCTCTTTTACCAACCTTAAGTTAATACAATTCTTGTTGTTTTAATAAATGATGAATGAGTATAAAAGTTTTCTAATATTTCTACAGATAATAATCACATCAATAAAATATTCCTTTTCTATCTAGTCATGCTGGTTGTCTTATCATAGATACTGCTCACAGTTCTTGTTTACATTTGTTTTTCCCACAATGTTCAAAACATTCTTACTGGTTAAGATTTTCTCAAAGTTAATTACATTTAAATATTTAAGTCTATCTTTTCTCATGTAAGCCAACCCAATACTTTGTACCTTTCTTAAGGAATAAATAAGACTTAAAAAAGAAAAAAGAATAAGAATAAAAAGATAAAAAGATAATATACTACTTAAAATCCCTACTTCCTATAAGCTAATACATATTTATTTCCTATTTTTTGTTCCTTTTTACCATAATTAAAAATATATTTAATCTTTAAATATTCAATTTAATAAATCTAGTCCTGTAGTCTTTTAACTCTTATTCAAAACATTTTTAATCCATTGTAATTTTCTTAAAGTCAGTCACCTTTTGATATCTAAAATATTTCCTTTATATGAGCCATTCCAACTCTTTTATATTACTCACATCAAGAAATAAAAGAAAAAAGAAAAAGAAAAAGAAAGTACTTTGTAACTTGAGAGGCTCTTCCCTCTTAAAGTCAAATTCACATCCACATTTTTTCTATTTCTTTAACCATATTTGAACAGGTGTTTCGTTTTTAAATATTCTCTCTGATAGGCCCCATCATCTATTTTCTTAATTTTCACTTTAGCCTTTTTCTTTTGCCCAGTATCTTTCTTAATCAATATGTTCTGTTGAGTCAAAGAATCTTTCCATATTCTTGTAGGTGTTACTGTAGATATAAAAGGTAAGTCAAGTACAATTTGCCCATTCATTTTTGTTGAAAATCTTTTTCTTTCTTTTTCTCTCTGCTTCTCTTATCATTTTTTGTCTCTCCAGTTCTAGTGTTTTTCCTGGCATCTCTCGAGTCCATTTTGTCCAATCTTTTTTCTTATCCTCAAATTTGTTTTCTGGTGTTAAAGTATAAGTTGTCTTTTCCAAATCCAGTATTTCTTGTAATTTTTTTCCACTTGGGTCGAATCATATTTCTTTGTTTTGTTAGGTTCCGTGTTTAAGTCTCTATTCTCAAATTTGTATTCAGTTGTCTGTTTTATCTGTTCCTTCTCTGTTATGTTTCCTGGGATTTTTTTTTTTGTTATAAAGTTAAATTGGAGATGAATCGGTTTATATTTTCAAAGTTATTTTGGGTTTCTTTGTGGTTTGAAATCATTGTTATTTGAATTAGTTGCAACATATTATTTGTCTCCTCTTGAACAGTATTTATTTTTTCTCGATAGGTTCTTTCTATAAATCTCTGATTTTCCATGATGACCAAGAATCCAAATTTTCTTTTCCCTGTAAATAGCTTTGGGGTCAGAGTTAAATTGATACTTGTAATCCAGAAAGTTCAAAAATGTGGTGTGTTTTTTTTGTTCCCTGAAGTTTGTAAATCTCACTTTGTCTGTAGCCCAGATTGTGGTTTTTTTGTCACAGCTGTTCTCTATTGTTAGAGCTTTGAAGGTCACAAGTAAAGATTAGTTTTTCCCAGATTTTGCCAAGTCCTGCATGAAAGCCATAGCTGTCATAGTCTTCATCGACCACTAGATGTCAGCACTGGTTTATTTTTCAAATTTTCAAAATGAACAAATTGCCTTCAAAATGAGAATCTTAAACATTCAGTAACTTCAAACTTATCCAAATTTAGGTTTTATAGTCATTTCATTTCAATACATTTTGGTCCTCCATAAAAGGTTTAATTTGCCGCTTCGATTAATAAAAGGGCAGGGCAAAAATCCCCCTCCTTCACTTTCGGAGGTTTTTTGCTTCTTGGGATTTTTTTTCCTTCAGGAAAGTTGATAAGTAGGATAGATAAAATTGATATTCTTACCCAGATTCAAACACACTGTTTATAATCAGTTTAAAATAGTGCTTTTGATTTTGGTTGCTTGTAGCTTGGGCTAGACTTTGAAGTTAGGCTAGCCTTTCTCCTGTTAGTTTCTGGAAGGCTTCTCCTGGATCGATCAGGTTGACCGCCATCTCTCCAAGATCCCCGGGACTTACTTCCTTCTTTTCCATCTCTTCAGGGTGGCCTCTGGCCCATTTAGGGTCCTCTAACAGGGACGCGGTGGCTCAGTGGGTTAGGACGCTGAACTTGTCGATCGGAAGGTCGGCAGTTTGGCGGGTCGAATCCCAAGTGCCGCGTAGCAGAGTGAGCGCCTGTTACTCGTCCCAGCTTCTGCCCACCTAGCAGTTCGAAAGCACGTAAAAATGCAAGTAGAAAAATAGGGACCACTACGGTGGGAAGGTAACAGCGTTCCGTGCGCCTTTGGCGTCTAGTTATGCCGGCCACATGACCACGGAGCGCTGGCTCTTCGGCTATGAAACGGAGATGAGCACCGGCCCCTAGAGTCAGAAACGACTAGCACGCATGTGCGGGGGAACCTTTACCTTTAACAGGAAGAAACTCAGCCGAAGAGCACGAAGTCCCGAACCCCTCGATTGCTGCGCTGCTGCGCAGGACCGGAAGTCTTTTTCTTTTTCTTACTGACAATTGTCTGGGGTGTTATGTGGCAGGTGCTTGTTTGTCTGAATTCTAAAGTCCCAAAACACTTTAGTTTCTCCATTTTCTGATACTTTGTCTATTTTGTGGTCCCACCTGTTCTTGCTTGCAGGTAAATGGTATTTCTTGCAGATAATCCAATGCACCGTTTTTGCTTCTTTGTTATGCCATTGTTTGTAATCTTCTGTGAGATCTTCTTATAGTAGCTAACAAGGTGGTCCATGGTTTTTTCAGCTTCTTTGCAGCAGCAGCACTTGCTGTCTGTTGCTGTCTTCTCAATACATTTGTTCTTAAGGCTTGGGCTTCTACAGCCAGAATTAGCCTCTCTGTCTCTTTCTTCAGTTTTCCTGGTCTTTGCCATTACTAGTTCTTGTTGTTATTATTATTACTCACTGTTGTTTTTATTGATCGTATCTATTGTGTCATATTTAAATATCATATTTAAATTTACATGAATGGCTTATGTAGTTGTATTTTTATATGGTTTATTTAATTTATATAGTTTTAAGAAAAAAAACAGCCTGCAGATAAATAGTATCTCAACCTACACTGAGATACACGTTAATATCCATTGATTTGCTTAGCATCTGCTGATTTTATTCAAGCCATAATTAAAGCTCTTAAAGCTTATGAAAAATTTAAAATGTATACAGGTAGGCTCCATATTTCAGCTAAATCAGTTATAAAGATATCCAAAATGCATTTTGGAACATTTACATTCAAAGCAACTGTCATGATCAAAATTTGAAATATTGCACTATTAGGCCTACACATACATCCCTGTGAGTGTGTTATAATCTTCTTCCAAAGGAATAATAGAAGTAACCAGTGCTTTTTTTGTAAAAGAAAAAGGTGCCAGAACTCACACATCATACAACCCGCCTTGCCTACCCTACAAGGTTCCATCCAAAAAAAGGTGCCAGAACTCTGTTCTATGAGAAAAAAAGCCCTGGAAGTAACAGTGACAAATACCATCTACCTTCTAAAAAAACGAACAGAAAATTACATAAAGAAGCGTTTAGCACATAGCAGAAAATTAAGGTAGAGTAATGAGCATGGAAATATTATAATGTGTTATATCTAATACTGATTTTAGCATATTTACTTTCTGTCTCTCATATTTCTCAAAGAGAAATGGCATCCCCCTTTTTCCTCATAATTCTTTAAATAAGCTTGACTGAGAAAGAGTAATGACCCAGTTTCAACCAGAGAATCCTGTAAAGTTGCCTAAGGAATTAAACCCAGATTTCTGTAGTTCTAATTCAATTACTACATAACGCTGGTTCTCTATTATAATCACATGTGTTAAAAGTTTAGGGCAATTTCTTAAAATTAAAGAACATTAATTATATTTTACCTAATCTATAAGAAAAATATATCATCATAACTAATAGTCCTTAATGTCCAGGAAGATTCTTGTCATTTTTAAAACAAATATGTGTATTTAAAATTCTGGTACCTGGAATTACTTTTTGGATAAGGATTTATATCTCATCCCAGTCATCAGACTTTGGCTGATTACGGTATACTTAAAGGACATTGAAAAAGGCTGACTCCTTTTTAATTGCAATCCTTGACCTCCATAAAGATTATCAAGATGATTTTAGGAACAGATTTTGATTGCTGATCTGTGTTTGTGTTTGTTCATAAGACTAGATCAGTCTTCTCTGACCTGGTGGTTTCCAGATACATTGGGACTGCAATACTCAGAAATCTCCTCAGCAACTAGAATTCCCAAATATCCTACAGCTGATAGGTTGAAGAAAGATGTTTGTTTCCATTTTGTAACAGTGGTCATGCATACCTTTCTTCTAACGTTAAGATTTTATTTTTTAAAAAACATTACAGAATATGCTACAAAATTCTGTAGACACAGATATTTAAAACAATTTAGCTAGCATAGAAGCTTGTAAAGGCATCCATCAAAGCTGAAATTAATTAATTCATTATTGACAACCAGGGAGTCATGCCAAATCCAACTACATTAATGACTAAACAATGGCATAAATTTGTCATTTTTAAATCATGATTTTTTAAAAAAAAATTGTGAAGGTTAGCTTTATTTAAAATATTTCCAGAGTTTCTATCACAACCATTACATAATGCCTCATGGCAATAATAAATTGAGACGGGGAGGAATAGTATTAAAAAGTCTGTATTCCTTTAAGAACAATTATTCATTCCCATTAGATTACTCCAAATGTACATTCAAGCTAAAGACAAAGAAAAACTTGCATTCACTCACCAAACATCATTTAGAAAAATACCTATTTTGACTTTCATGGAGTTCAAAGGTTTTCAGACAACTAGAACAAAAATACTCTAGTGTATGTTTTTTCCAAGTAAACTTTACTTATTTCTTTGGCATGGAAATTTCCCCCTTGTAATTGATATATTAGCTCTGCTTTTCTCAGGGAAGGCCTTCACCTTTTAAACTATCTACTCCTGCTTGGGGGGGGGGAATTTCAGCTTGAATGAGCCAAGCTAATGTTTACTCAAGATAATTAATATTAATGTGCTATTCTGTAATACTTTCAGAATATTCATCATGCATCAGCCTAATTGAAACAATCAAGCTACTCAAAACAAATAGTCATATTCTGATTTTAATTCTGAAATATGCAACTAGAATGGATACAGTTGAACCTAAGAATTAAGCCTTACACACTCTGTTAGCATGTACACTTAAGTCCTAATTTTGAATTGATTCATCAGGGTTGCTAGGCCTGATCTGTTGGTATGAAATGCCATCAATAAATATTGTTGTGGGGAAATGAGGAGGCAGGAGTAATGTATATGTTTGCTACCTTGAGTTACTTATAAAATAATAAAAGTGTATAAAAATCTAATAAATAAAAAAACAATTTCCACTTGTTATCTTCTTTTTTCTTTCTTTTAATTGGTTCTATGGCAATTTTCTTGTTGTGAGCTGCCCAGAGTCATTTGGGATTGAGCAGCATACAAGATAAATAAATACAAACAAACAAACAAATAAAGCTTCACAGTGATTTCCACAAAGACTTTTGCATCTAAATAACAAAAAAAACCAAAGGAATCTAAAATATCTTTTCCAGCTAATAAACGTCATTAAAAGGCGTAAAATTTCATAAGTTGTAGCCTTGTATACCTTTTAATAAAATGTGTTAGTTGGCTACCAGACTTCTGATCTTTTTGCCCTCATCAACTAGCATGGCTCTCCTCCTGTAATGTACCTAAATGAGAATCTGAGGCCAGCTCAGAATAAATGTAACATTTGCCATAATATTCAATATTTCTCATTCAATAAAATGTACAAAAATGTATTATTCCCTTTACATATCCATGCTTCATCAGTATGTGGCATTTTTGTAAGTGGATCAAAGAGTACTGTTAACTCTTATACGTGTCATTGATAGACTTAACAGACTAAGAAAAACATTAATAGAACAGCAGCCTCTTTCTTAGCCTATAGACAGAATCTTCTTCCATGGAAACAACTTTATAGTATTTCTCCTTGTCCCTATCTCTAGGCATCCACTGTGGCCTAGTGTTAATGGCAGTGGTGGCATTGTGATCAAAAAGAACAAAATAGTCCACTTGTGGTCTAAGTGACAGGCAAACGGCACAGAGATGCTCTGGAAAGATGGGCTGTCACTTGGGCTAATTCTGAACGTGTCTGATGTTATTCCAGGACAGTAGTAGAGACATGTGCCCAACTCCAAATCATTTTGATTGTTAATTGATCAACAGTGTGGTGAAGGAGCTTTGGGGAAGCACATGAAGCACCGGAGGAGTAAAAATTTTGTGGAAGGCTTGCTGCTGATATTCATAGGAATGTTACCGATGCTGGGTTGTTGTTTTTTAAGAGAAAGAGAGAGACAGCAATCTAGCATTCTTTTTACGCTAAGAGTGCCAAACACATGATTTGAAAGAGGTCTAGTGCTACTTCATAAAATCAATGAACATAATTAATATGGAGCCTGACTGTATTTCTGAATGTGGCAGCCAGGCATTATGTGGGCAACTGCCTGTAGCCAGGGGTTCTCGTCAGTACAACAGTAAAAAAATAAAATGACCACAGTCAAGATTGTCCAGTAGGAGCTGGGCAGATCTCCATTCCTGATTGTGTTATTATCATTGCTGGAGGCCAGAAAAAAAGCCTAGAGCAAGGTTTGTGTCATGAGATGACAGAAGATACCACTTTAATACCGGAGTAGCTAAATATGAAATTAGGCAGACTCAGCTATGGGCTGAGAATGGGACAGGCAGTGCCATGAAGACATGTCCTTCAAGAATGATTATGACACTATTTCAACTGCCCTTAGGGGGAACAAGTAGAGTTCATGAGCAATCTCTTGGTTTTCCTCTAGAAGCACGTTGCACCCTCTTCCTGCTTGAAATTGTCCCCTCGGTAATATATTTGGAACATAAATTGTTTCCAAGGTGCTGTTCCTGAAGGGGATGTCAAGCTGTCAGTAGTCCATTCAGGGACTGGGCTGTAGCCAGATTTATGTCTGACTTGAGCCCCTTCAGCTCAGGCCCATGTAGCTCTCTAACTCTTTGGGTTGTCTCTGTCAAGCTTTTGCAAAGCAAACCTTCCCCGTTTTCCTACAATCCCAGAGACATTTTAAAGAGAGACAAAGTGGTTGCCTCCCCCTTCTCTCCAGAGACTGTTGCCCCAGGAGGCAGGAGAACAACCTGCATCCTTGAAGCTGATTGGCCATTTCCTGAGCATTAGTGAGTTGCACGTAATGGCTCAGCGCCAGAGGTCACACAGACAAGCATTGGTCAAAAGAAGAGCTGGGGGAGAAAGGAGGGATGAACTGTGCTACCTATGATGTACGGCTTTCAAATCAATTACATGTGTGAAAGATTTCCCCAGAGACTCTAGAAGAGAGTCAACCCTCTGGAATTTCCCCCCCTTCTTTTTATGCATTCAAACTAGAGCAAAGCAGCATAAGATGGCTGTCCCAGGCAGCAAATGCTAAGTGCCAGCTCCCAGCTGTTCCTCAGAACTGGGGGACAAAAATACGCCCTGGGCCTCTTAACCCAGACTGCTGATTTGGGCATAGTACATGATACTGTGGCCTACTCGGTGCTTTTTTTGTAAAACAAAAAGGTGCCGGAACTCACACATGTCATACAACCCGCCTTGCTTACCCTACAAGTTTCCATCCAAAAAAGGTGCCCGTTCTGAGCGTTCTATGACAAAAAAAAAAGCCCTGGGCCTACTGCACTGAAGAATTTAATGGCTAGTTCAGGCACTTCTGTGTGAGACTAGGACAGGGGTAGACAACCTCGGCTCTTTTGACTCATGGACTTCAACTCCCAGAATTCCTGAGCCAGCTTGGCTGGCTCAGGAATTCTGGGAGTTGAAGTCCATGAGTCATAAAAGAGCTGAGGTTGCCTACCCCTAGACTAGGAGAAGAAGGACATTTTTGCTCTTTATTTCAGGAAGAAATTAGTTTAGCTAGAGTCCATATAAGCCACAGCATGTACAATACCATAGTGCTGCGGACGACTACTCGGTAGCATAATTTAGGAATTGGTGAGTCATGGAATATGGTTTCAAAAATATTGCTCTGCACTGTATATATTTCAAAAGCTTTGCATTTTCTAACAGCTACAATGGAGGTGAAATCTGAACTTCGAAGAAGCTAGATAGGACAATTTTGAACTTTGGTACTGGAGAAGACTCTTGAGAATGTTGCGGCTAGCCAAGAAGTAAACAAATATTTCATAAAACAAATCAGTCCAGAGTTGTCACAAATCCCCATTCTCAAATTATCATATTTCAGACATAAGAAATCTTTAATCTTTTCTTGTGGTGCTCTGAGACCTGCATTCCCAACCAAATGAATCTGGCCATTGAAGGAAAGTCAACAGAATCCCTCTGGGCTGCTCTGATTTTTAGACCTTCACGTTTCTCCGCATAATTCCCTTGGGCTCGTTTTTCCCTCCTTGGAGGCATTAATGGGAAGGTCGACAGCTCCTTCCCGCTGGGCAGAAGAATGTGCCAGCATCTTGCCTCACCCATCTCCAGCACTTGGTTGTATAAGAATCAACTTCCAGTGTGGGGAGGATTTTGAATGATTTTTCAACGTTTTCATATCACCTTTGCTTTATTCATCACCTGCAGCTTTGGGACATCAAAGGATTTTGTCCACCAGGGAAGAGGGGGTGTTCCTGAGACATTTCTAGGGCAGGGTTATTGGTGCCTTGCAGATGTTTCAGACTGCAACTGCTCTAAGCCCCAGTGTAATGAATAATGTCAGGGATTAGGGGAGCTGCAAGCAAAAACATTGAAAAACATTGGTTGGGGCAATCTGTGGTAAGGCTGCATTCAAGCCAGCAGATATTTTTGTGCTTGTTAACTCTACAGCCATCCTAGATTATGACTCCCCTCATCCTCACTGTACAGGAAGTGTCATGAAATAGCACCCATTAAGCTAGAATTTGTCAAAGTTTAATCAGAAATGGGTATTCAAAAATAAACCAAATGGCCTTCAGATAGCTGAGACAAGTCAACATTATTCGAAAAGATGCTCAGTAGGAAAGGAGGAAGGACATTTAGGTCTCCATAACTTCACATTTGAAGACTGTTCTCTGCAGGGCTTTTTTTCTCATAGAATGCTCAGAACGGAGTTCCGGCACCTTTTTTGGATGGAACCTTGTAGGGTAGGCAAGGCGGGTTGTATGACACGTGTGAGTTCCGGCACCTTTTTCTTTTACCAAAAAAGCACTGGTTTTCTGAAGAGAGCAACCCTACTTTTGGCTGATTGCAGAAAGGTCCATTGTGGGACTGCAACTAAAGTTTATTTCTTGGGACCGAACCCCCCTCTCAGGACTCAAGTCCTGGACTACCTTTTTAAAAAGATGGGTTACCAGGAGCAAGTCTTCTTGAAATGTCTATGGAGAGATCCTCTTAGAATGGTTTTCACATGTTTAAATTGGGTTACTATGAGAGGACATTCTGAATATGACCCGATCCCGGCATCCTTTTCTCTCTCTCTCTCAGATGTCATTTACCCTGTGTTCTGGAGTGGACACCCAAGTAGATTGCAGATAAAATCTTTTCAAGTTGACACCTCTCTCTCCCTCTCTCTTTTAATTCTTGTCCTATTTGGTATAGAATGACTACAATGGAAACAGTTGTGCTTACTTTGGAGTAGGTGTGCATAACTATTCTAAGGCAGCAATACTACACCCCTGTCCAATTAGAACAAGTCCGCAGGAACGCCGCCGCCATAAATTGACTTCTGGGGAACTAAATCTCTGACTCGAGTGGAATTTATTTCTGGGCAGGTATCTCCTCTGCACTACGAAGCAAGCCTTAGCGCATCTTCACTTACCTGAGCAAGAGCATAAGCAACAGAGGGGTCTGGGGGTCTTAATCTGAGAGTCATTTAAAATTGGCAGGATTCTTTTCCCTCAAGGAAAGAGGACCAGGTTAGTAGCCGAGTGAAGAGTTCAGACAGTAAGAATGAAAGCCCCTCCCTCCCCCCAACCCCCCCCCAAAAAAAACATATGGATCCTGAAAAGGATGGCCCTGTGAGTTCCCAAAAGAGCCTTGGTGGAGCAGTGGGCTAATGCCTCCTTAAGTAACACCAGCTGCCTGCAATTAGTGCAAGTTCGAGTCCCACCAGGCTCAAGGTTGACTCAGCCTTCCATCCTTCCGAGGTAGGTAAAATGAGGACCCAGATTGTTGGGGGGGCAATAAGCTGACTTTGTAATAATGCTGCTTGGGGGGGCAAAAGCCCTAATAAGCAGGCATATACATAAAAAGAGAGTGCAAAACTTGAGTTGAAACTAAACATTAAGAAAGTGAGGATGAGGGGCCCTCTCAATTCCTGGCAAATAGATGGGGAAGAAATGGTGGTAGTGACAGATTTTATTTTCCTGGGCTCCAAGATCATTGCAAATGGGGACTGTAGCCAAGAAATTAAGAGACGCTTGCTCCTCAGGAGGAAAGCCATGGCAAATCTAGACAGCACACTAAAAAGCAGAGACATCACCCTGTCAACAAAAGTGCGTATAGTCAAGGCTATGGTCTTCCCAGTTGCAGTGTATGGCAGTGAAAGCTGGACCATAAGAAAGGCTGAGCGCCAAAGAATTGAAGCCTTTGAACTCTGGTGCTGGAGAAGACTCCTGCGAGTCCCTTGGACTGCAAGGCGATCAAACCGGTCAGTCCTAGAGGAGATCAACCCTGACTGCTCTTTAGAAGGCCAGATCCTGAAGCTGAAACTCAAATACTTTGGCCACCTAATGAGAAGGAAGGACTCACTGGAGAAGAGCCTAATGCTGGGAAAGATTGAGGGCAAGAGAAGAAGGGGACGACAGAGAATGAGGTGGCTGGATGGAGTCACTGAAGCAGGAGGCATGAGCTTAAATGGACTCCAGAAGACGGTAGAGGACAGGAAGGCCTGGAGGAACGTTGTCCATAGGGTCGCAATGGGTCGGACACGACTTCGCAACTAACAACAACATACATTAAAAAAAAGACGGGCCTTTCTCCTCACCTCTAAATAACAAACATCAAGTTTATTTGATTTGTAGATGATGCGTTATCCTGCGACGAGGGCGGGGATATTTCAGCCATTGCTGTCGTGTTCTCTCCTTCTTTGAGAAATTCAGAGTTGAAGAAGACCTCAATTGGAACGCAGGATCCCGAGTCCGAAAAACCAGACACAACAAAAATGACTTGCGAGTGATGCGTTCTAAGCGAGCTTTCCCTTTTTTCCCTCTTTTTTTTTTCTTCACTGGCCAGAACAAAAGCACTTTCACCATTCCGGGCAAACTTCATGTTCAAGGGAGGATTCCGCAGCCGGCATCCTTAAAGCAAGAGCGGAAGACCGCCCGTCGGTTCTGTAGCGGAGCAGCCCATCATCCTGCGCCTATTCGAGGAGAGTAAAGCTGCCTTCCTCTCCGCTAGCCCGGGACGGCGGCGTCTCTGGCGCGCTCGACGGCCATGGAAACCTAAAAAAGCGCTCGGAGCGCGGCAAGAACCGGAGGGTGGGTCCCAGCCTGGATGTGTCGGCTTGGAAAGGGAACGGCGCCTTTGCCCCCCAGAAAATGCTTGCTCGCTCGCTCGCTTAGCAATTGTTAGGGAATAATTAGTTCTTAACTAACACGTTCGCCAATTTTGGCAGATTTAATAGGGAAGAAATAGCTAGAAAGGCGGGCAAGGGGGGGGGGTGGGACGCTGACTATAGGAAGAATTGCTTTTGAGCAAAGGCGACCTTCGGGGTTGAAGGTGAGAGAACTTGCTGAAGTCCTTTCGGATCCTGCACTACCTGTCTCCGCAGCCCACAAGGTGTGTGCCAGGCAGCCTATAAAGACACCCACTTAGCGGCCCCCTCAGTTTCTATTTCTCATGACTGAACTCAACTTTCAAGGAAAGTCTGGAGTTCCGAATCGGGTTAGAGGACAGAGAGTCCTAAACCGTTCAAATAATGTGTGAAGTGCTACACACACACACACACACACACACACACACACAGAGTCCACATCAGAGCAGTTGACATAAATTGGGCATCTAATTAGTTAAACAAGCCACAGTTTCTATAACCTGGGACTTCCTTCTGCCTCATCCATTTACCCTCTCTAGGCTGTTTCTACCCAGCAGTTTAGTCGGGGGAAGCCAGAAGCCTTGGATGTGAATCAAAGGGCAGTTTGGCTTTTATAGAAAGCTGTTGACCATTTCACAGGAAATGGGAAAACGTACCAGAGTAAGAAAAATCCTTTTTTGGGGGTGGGGGGTGGGGGAAAAAGTCCTAAAAATTGTATCATAGATTCCGGTGAATATCACATACACCTTTTCTTCCTTTTTCGTAGAATAACTAACTGGTCCAGTGATTTCAGCCAGAATCTGTCCATAATCTGATCTCCATCCGGTTACTGGGTTGGCCTGAAGGTAGTTTGATTCATAGCATTTGGGCTTAATTAAGGCAACCAAGGGGAACTTAGCGCTCTCTTTGACAAGAAACCAACTTTTTCCTGTTCCAGTCTGGTTTTTTAAAAGAAGTCTCTTTGTTACTGTATAGAAGTGAGTTATTTCTGAGTTAACTGGAAATTTACTTCTGTTTGGTATAGAGTACTAAACTCCAGGAAAGAGAAGAGATTGGGGGGAGGGGAGGACACAGCAAAAAACCTAAATCTAGACATTTCTTCTGCCTCTCTCTGTCTCTTTATACATCACTGGTCGACTAAGTTTTATTTCAAAATAACTCAGACTTACACAGCTGTACATCCGTTTTGCACTATTTTATAACCGCTGGCTTGGATTCATCCTTAGAGATGTTAAATGGGATCTTAAATTACTCAGGATTCTCTTGTTCCATAGATTCCAGTGAATTTCTTTTTTTTCTTTTTTTTAAAAGAAACTTTCTAAATTTGGAAATTAGAAGAGACTCCTCTGCCTTTTTCCAAAAGATGTTTCTGAAAGAGTTTTAGTACTATATTTGAAAACACTTACATAGAAACAAGGTAGAGGGGAATCAGCTTTATTTATGAAGTAGTCTGAGGACTTTTGACCAAGATCAGCTTCATTTCAGACTCATATTATTTGTAGAAAATTGGAGAAAAAGCCGATCGAACACAAGCTCCCCGTTTCATATCCAAGTGTGAACGCTCTTGCCGGCTTTATTTCCGCATACCTGTCAAGTAATATTTTCTGGATCCTGTTGTGCCTTCAGAGAATTAAATAAGAAAGAGAGGCTTAGTAGTCACCCTAGCCTATTAGAAAGTTCAGGGTTTGCCATGAAGAGAGAAAGCGGGAAGCCATTTCGAGGAATCGCAATTACCAACCCAGCGAACGAACCCAGCGACACAAACAACCCAAAGCTTCTTCTTCTTCTTTTTTGGGTGGTGTTCTGCTCCAAGATAGTCGAGCTTTATTTAGATCGGGGATTCTGACACAGAAGAGGACTCCATTGGATTCCTATGACATTGACCAGGGGTCTTCAAACTTGGCCCTTTTATGACTTGGGGACTTCAACTCCCAGAATTCCTCAGCCAGCGTGCCTGGCTGAAGAATTCTGAGAGTTGAAGTCCCCAAGTCATAAAAGGGTCAGGTTTGAAGACCCCTGACATTGACCATTGACCAGTGGTCGGGGTGGTTCTCTCACTCAGCGTCCAGTGAGGGGAATCGTTCAAGCTCTACTGCTGGGATGCTTTCTCCAAAGGCTGATGGGATGGACGGGAACCGAAAATTTACTTCTAGGTAGGTTGGCCCTTGTTGTGAACTTAACCGTCCCTAGTAAAATAGCCCTCTGCTTCCCGCTCCAAGTGGTCCCGATGGGTGAGATTCTGCAGGCAGTAGGGAAGGGATACAAACTACAGCAAGAGACCAGCACTCAGGGAAAACTCACAGCTGCCATTAAAATGAGAGGAGGCCGGTCAGACTAATCCAGGGGGCTTCAAACTTGTGGACTACGCTGGCTAAGGAATTCTGGGAGTTGAAGTCCACAAGTCATAGAAGGGCCAAGTTTGAAGATCCCTGGACTAATCGATCAAATTACAACGGATTCAAACGGAGGAGCCATTCTCGGGATGAACCCACAGAACGAAACCCGGAGGCAACTCCAACCGCAGAAATTGCACTGCTGTAATTGTAATACAGGCTCAGTGAGTGAGGACGCTGAGCTTGTTGATCAGAAGGTCCAAATCCCAAGTGCCTGTTACTCATCCCAGCTTCTGCCAACCTAGCAGTTCGAAATGCAAGTAGAAAAATAGGGACCACTACGGTGGGAGGGTAACAGCGTTCTGTGCGCCTTTGGTGTCTAGTCACGCTGGCCACATGACCACGGAGACATCCTCAGACAAGCGCTGGCTCTTCGGCTTTGAAACGGAGATGAGCACCGGCCCCTAGAGTCGAAACAACTAGCACGCATGTGCAGGGGAACCTTTACCTTTACTTTTAATTGTAATACAGCTGTCATTGTAATTGACTGTAATGCAAGGTGCCCCTTTCACACCTCGTAATCTACTAGCATATTGGGGCGCAAGGGCGAAAGAGACCAGTTTAGGGTGGAAGGTTTAGAAAAAGGAATCCCCCTCTTTACTAGGACGAATTAGTCCTTACTCCCCTCACTGCAGACCAAAGGTTTACAGCAAACCAAGTTGGGGAGATCAGACAACCGGGGAGAACCAAAGACGTTTGGTTCCTCAGTAGTTTCAGCGGGAGAGAAGCGTTTCAAGGGTCCTCGAGTCACGCTTCTTGGAAGTCAGCCTCACTGGAGGGTCTCGGCTTTCAGGAAAATCTCTTTAGGCGAGACAGAGCAAGACTTTCTCCGTTCTCTGGCTTTCAACAAATGATCTGCAACACTTCCCACACGGAGGCGGAGGTTCGGGGTATGGGAAGCCCTTGTCCCGGGCCCAGAAAATGCAGCAGCAGCAGTGGCGAGTCGAGGGGATGGAATCCGGAGCAAAAAAAACAAACAAAAAAAACACCCCTCCTTAATCCCGAATATAAACTCTGCAGTTTACATCCTTCTCCGGGTAACGTCAGGCTTTCAGGCCAACCAAGAAATTTATCGAAACTGATGCACTTAAATGATTTGCAACCCGCCATTCCGTAAGTAGGCAAATCTGTGGAGTTGAGGTCCACGGAACACCAAGTGGGGAAAGGTTAGAGGTTTGTGGTCACTCAGGGATGGACGAGCGTGTTTGGATCAGGAAAGTGGGGCTTCCCTTCCCGAAGTACAGAGACATTTCAGTCAAGAAAAGCCTCCTCCCGTATCTCCCCCGCCAACTCACAACCTGCTCTCTTGCTGGACCTGCTGCGAAAAGCTCAGGTGCAGCAAAGGAGGAGTTGCAGGCCTTCGGATCAGAGCTCCTTCCGTCGGAAGGAATGAACGCGCGAATGTGGCCTTGCTCGGACCTGGGAAACGGGCGAAGCCCTTCCACGCAGACTTGGAGGAACCGCGAAGGGCCTGACGGAAGGGAACCTGTTTAGCTAAGGACGGGGAGGACAACTCCCTTCCCTACCCCAGCCTGCCTTGTCTTTCCCTCCCCAGGTATAATCTAACGGCTGATCCGCCGCCCCAGCGGCTACATTTCCTCTGCCTCCTCTAGAAGGCCGACCTCGGGATCGTAGCGCCAGAGTTGCGCCGCGGTTGCCCCGTTCCCAGCCCATTTCCCGTGCAGTGAAAAGTGGTTTTTCCAGACTTCCGTCGGCCTACCTCTTCTCCGGAGCTGCAGGAGAAACAGAATACTATCTCCGACTTAAAGTGTGTGTGTGTGTGTGTGTGTGTGGGCGGGGGTGTGTGTTGTTGTTGTGTTGCGTGCAACAGGCCTCAACCGGCTGTACTTCGGGCGCCGCTCAGCCTCTTGGCAGCTGCGTCCCCCCCCACCCCCCCCCCAAACACACCTGGAAAAGGCTGGTGGTAATGGCCTCCTTCCGTCACTTTGGAGCCCCCCCCTTTGGAATCCTCTGCTTTAGCCCTTGGGATTCCTGGGGGGGGGTGTGTGTGTCCAATCTCAAATGTTGGTTAAGCAATTAGGGGGAGGCCGTCATTTTCAGCTGAAATGGGTCCACCATTCTCCGCCCTCACTCCGGCTGGACCAGCCTGCGGCTTCTTGGGCTCTGCTTCTCTTTCCGTGGGGGTGGGGGGGTGAGTGACACACCTTAACTGCTGATATTGCCAACATTTCTCCGTTCAAGTAGAAAAACTCTATAAACTACCCTCCACACCCCGCAACCACCCCCACCCCCAAAACAAAAATAAAGTGAAATGACTTGGAGAGAAGAATCCAATCAAAGAGGCGGGGGATTCTTTAAAAAGTTATTTCAACCCTTCCCTTCTGATGCGCTCAGAGCTGTGAACAGGGCATTTGGCAGCCCGATCCTACCTAAACCAATTCAGAGTCATAAGAAAGGGTAACCGTCAAACTTAAACCGCATGTTCCTAAAGATTGCCCCGAGTTGATAAATTCAGAAGGGGAGAAACGGGGTGGGCCAATTCAGTTCACTCCAGGGGCACTTTCTGAGAGGGGAAAAAAAAGTCACCCCAGGCTGCTGGAGAAATGCATCCCAGCGTGTTCTTATCCCAAGGCAAACCACCCTAAATTGTATGTCTTGCGGGGGGGGAGAGGGAGGGGAGGGGAGGGGAGGGGGGACGGGACTTCCTTAAGCACATTTACTTTACACTAGAGCAGGGGTAGGCAACCTCGGCTCTTTTATGACCCATGGACTTCAACTCCCAGAATTCCTGAGCCAGCTCAGGAATTCTGGGAGTTGAAGTCCAAGAGTCATAAAAGAGCCGAGGTTGCCTACCCCTGCACTAGAGAAATCCCACCGAATCTCTGCTTACATATTGGACCGGGCCCACGCTCCGAACGAAGCGAACACGTCATTCTGGTTGTGGCGATGGCAATCTGAGCACCCAGATTGTTGGGGGCAATAAGCTGACTTTGTAATAATGCCGCTTGGGGGTGTGTGTGAAAGCCCTAACAAGCAGGCATATACATAGAATGAAGGCTACTGCTAAGCTTGTAAGCCGCCCTGAGTCTTCGGAGAAGGGCGGGATATAAATGTAATAATAAAAATAAATAAATAAATTCGATGTTTCCTTGGGCCTGGAACCCTCCCCTCGTTGGTACCCCGAAAAGAGGGCGGCCTGCCTGGGGGCCTGATAAGGGCTTCTGAGGTCACCCGCTTTCCTGGCAAACCGAAGGGACCAGGCAGGCAAGGCCTCCGCGCCTCCCTGGCACGAAGGCTCCAAAGGCCAGGGCTCGACTTCAGCAAACACCCCCCCCCCAACCCCGGTTCGGGCCGCGCCAGGAGAGCGCGCGAAGTCAACGGAGCTCTCCGCGGGGAAAGGCACTCCAAGCGCAAGAAAGGCGGCCGGAAAGCTGGGGAGGAGGAGGAGGGGGGGGGCGAAAGAGGGATGTCAGGGTCGTCTCAGGAATTGCCAGTTTGGCTCCCCGGGAAGTTGTGGCCGACAGAAAAGGCGCGACTGAGATGGGCCCGGGAGCCCCTCCCTTCTTTCTCTTTCCTTCTCCTCCCTCCCCTTCTCCCCCTCCTCCGGCTGGAGCCTCTGGCGGGCGGGGGTGGCGGGTGGGGGCTCCCGCAACGGCTGCTGCCTTTGGAGGAGACACACGTCACGCGAGGCGCCTTCCCCTCCCCTGCCCTCCCCTCCCCTCCCGTCTCTTCCAACCTGCCGCGGGGAAGGAGCTGAGGTGCCGGCAGCCACTTGGTAGCTTCTTAGCCAGCCCGCCAGCGCGGGAGGAGCTGCTCTGGCGGGGAATCGCTCGAACCGGGCTCTTCGACCGCCCCAGACCGGGAACTGGAGACCGAGCCGGAGGAGGGGCGGGGCGGGGTGGGGTGGGGTGGGGTGGGGTGGGGGCAGAGAAGGGCTTTGGCTGCCGGACCCCTCCTCCCTTGAGCTGGGCGGCTGACTAGAAGCAGCTCCTGGGCGAATCCCGCCGTTGCCTCGGACGGCGCAGTGGAAGGGCAACGCTCGGCATCCCCCGTGGGGGAGCGGAGAGAGCCGCGGCCTTCGGAACGCCGGCTCCCTCGGAGAGTTTCGCATTCGCCGACACGGGAGCGGCTGGGGCGTCAATCAGTTTGGCCCGAAAGGGTCCAAAATAAACACGGCAAGCCGCCACTTGTGCAGGGAGGGAGGCAGAGCACAGCCAGCTGGCCAATTTTCGAAGCAGACGAGCTCCCTTATTTGTGTCTGTCTGTCTGTCTCTCTGTGTGTGTCTGTGTGTGTGTGTCTGTGTGTGTGTGGTGGCTAGGAGCACTGCACGGGATTTGAGCTTCTGTGCTTCGAATTCTCAGTTTGACTTCGGATCCGCTTCCGGATTCAGATCTGAAGTCGGTGGGGGGGGGAGGGAAGAAGCTCCAGGGCGACCCCCCCCCCCATTCCTTTCCCCGTTGACAGCCACAGGCTTTTCTTGGATGGAAACTGAGCTTGGGGAAGAGTAGGCGGGAGAGACAGACGAAGGCGAGGAGGAGGGTCCGCGACATCCGAGGCTCCCGCCGACCCACTGCCCGAACAGCCGAATTCAGAGCTGCTGCTTCGCGATTAGGAGAGCCGCAAGCTAAGCCGGCACCGCCGCTCCGGACCTGCCCCTCCATCCCTCCCTCAATTGCGCGCCCGTCGGCTGGTTGGTTGGCTGGTTGGCTGGCTGGCTGGCTCTCCGCGGACCCGAGTCAAAGTCCACACACGCCCGTCAGCTCTCCGCCGTCGCCTCCGCCCGGGGCTCTAGTATGCCAGCGACGCCCCGGCCGTCGCCCTGCCGGAGCCGCGATGAAGGAGAAGTCCAAGAACGCCGCCAAGACGCGGCGGGAAAAGGAGAACGGCGAATTCTACGAGCTTGCCAAGCTGCTGCCTCTGCCCTCGGCCATCACCTCCCAGCTGGACAAGGCGTCCGTCATCCGCCTCACCACAAGCTACCTGAAAATGAGAGCCGTCTTCCCGGAAGGTAAGTCGCCCTCCAGGGGGTCCCCACACACACACACACACCCCGGTGTCCGGAATGAAGCTGGTCGACCTGCAGGGAAGTGGCGCTCCCCCCACCTCCCCCACGCGCACACACTTGAGATGGGCAGGCTAAGAGCCTTGGTGGCGCAGTGGGCTAATGCCTCCTTAAGTAACACCAGCTGCCTGCAATTAGTGCAGGTTCGCATCCCACCAGGCTCAAGGTTGACTCAGCCTTCCATCCTTCCGAGGTAGGTAAAATGAGGACCCAGATTGTTGGGGGCAATTAAGCTGACTTTGTAATAATGCCGCTTGGGGGTGTGTGTGAAAGCCCTAATAAGCAGGCATATACATAGAATGAAGGCTACTGCTAAGCTTGTAAGCCGCCCTGAGAAGGGCGGGATATAAATGGAATTAAAAAAATAATCGGAGGGGCAAAGCGGTCCTGTGGGGCTCAGAGCGACTCTTCGGACGGCGGCTCTCCTCCGCTCGTCCGGCCGACCCTTCCATACGGGCGGCGCGGGCCAGAGAACGAATCGAGGCGATGGGAATTCAGCCTCCGAAAGGGTTCGGAAGATCGACGGATCCCATCAACAGCCCGACCATTCGCCGCTCTCAGAGGGAGCCCGGCGGGTACCAAAGTGCGGCTTCGCTGGGAGGCGGGGTGGGGGAGGGGTCTAAATTTGCCTGCGGTCTGGAAACTTTTTAAGTTGAGACACAAGAAAGCTCCGATTTGCCATCGCGGTCCGCGCCGTTCCTTTGACCTTCGTAGGCTACTACTTATTTTTGGAAAAAGAGTTTCAGGGGCAGGTTAATTCAACGCGTCCGCCTTTCAAGGAAGCATTTCTGATATCCGATGGAGGAGAATGGAAGCTATCCTCTCCGCGGACGGTAGCCCCGGATCCACTTATTTAACCGGTGCATTTAGCATTGTCCGCGGTTTTCAAAAATCAGAGGAATCTAGTGGGGGTAATTTCCTTCGGCTTCAAGACCGCGCGAAACGTGTTTAGACATTAGTTAGGGTTACGGGAACCACACACGATCTTTCCGAAAAAGAAATAGGTGTGGGTAAAGGTTGTGAACGCCTCCTTGCTGAAAACACTCTTAGGCCCGCGTGTCGTGTAGATGTGGCGGAGGATTAGAGTCAGTAATGTCTTTTGAAGTATGAAGAACGTAACAAAATATCTCCCTTGCAATGTGCAGGATATTTCCTCTGCATTCCCATGAGGGTAAGTAGGGAAAAGAGGTGGCAAAGGATTAACGTAGCCCCGGAGGCGTGTAAAATGTCTGAAGAAAGAAAGGCTAATTTTTGCAATAGCTCTGAGGGCTCAGCTTCATCCCACCCCCGCCCCAAGTAACAATTGTAGGCTCAAGAGGGAGAAAAAAAAGCAAAGGAAGGGAAAACTTCCAAAATGATTGAGACCAGTATTCATAAAAGTTCCTGACAGCTAGCTAAATTTTAAAATCTGACTTAACCTACCTAACATTTCGCTGGTATACCCTGTCTGAATAACATTGCATGAGATCCTCAAAATGCAAGTCAATTCTACGAAGCTTTCCCTTTTCTAGGATTTATAGAGCCGAACAGGACAAGGAAACAGAGAAAGGAACAGCCAAGTGCCTTACAGTTTTACTTGGGCGTAAACAAGATTTCATAAGACTTATTCCGGATTGCACGATTGCAGCCTCATTTCCTCCAAATCGTGTAGTTAACTATATGGAGCATAGGACAGGCAAATATAAATGATGGCACATTGCTGCTAAGTAAAAAATACCGGGGATCTAATTGCCACATAAATTATTTGATTACTTTTCCTTGAAACCAAATCGCCCCTGTAGTTTAGATCCAAAGGTAGCTTACAATGGGAATAGAAACGTCAAGTTTAATGATGGGTAGGGCACGTTTGGTTTGAATTCTGTCACTGAAACTTGGTTTTAATATTAGCGTATGTATGAATTTGTGTGTAGAAAATCCAAGGCCCAGTGTGAAAATCTATTGGAAAAAGCAAGCAGATTAACCCTATCCATTTATTTAATGTCTGTTTCCTTATTCTCAAGAAACTTACAAAGGCAAGGGCTTAGACAAGTGAACACACAATTATAGGTACCCTGCCGTGCACAGTCTGCAAAAGGAACTCGGATTTGCTTAAATTCGGGCCGCAAAATCCGTTACCTAAAGCCAACTGCGAGCGGGGATATTATTCCACATAAAAGTATTTGGAAGTAGGACAACTCTACTCGCATTTCATCCAAACTCCGGCACGGGGTCTTTGCAGGAAAGCCAGGGCCGTTTTTTTTTTTCTGGGCAGCTGCCTTCAGCCACTCTTTCCAGGCAAACCAAAGCCAGGGAATTGACGGGGCACTTGGCAGCTTTGGATGGGCGGAGGTGAATGGCACACACACACACACACACACACACACACACACACAAAGACAGAGAGAGGGGGGGCGGGGAGGGAGAAACCTCAGGGCTCCGGTCTCTCCTTAAAGCTACCTCCACAAACCCAGGACCCCTGTTCCTTACTTTACTTCGTTTTGCTTCTGCTTAGGAGAGTTTGGCCGGCACCTTTCCTCTCGGAAACAGCTTAGAGAACTTCCTCTCTTCCTAAACAGCTTAGCTTTCTATACTTTGCCAGGATCCTCTCCCCTCCCTCACTTTTTCTCCCTCTGCGAGATATGGCCGTGCAGTCCAGGGGGGGTGATGACCCATCGCCTGCAAGAAGGGGCTGGGTTTATCTGAGTCGTCTTGTTCCGCAATTTTCTAAGATGTTTTGTCTTCCCCTGCCGCCGCCTCCCCCCCCCCTGGAAAAGGGACCTTTTTTTGTAGATGTTTTAAAAGAAGAGACTGCTATAGTTGTAACTATAACATTGGCCCAAGGTCACTCAGCTGGCTTGGCACCTAAGCTGGGACTAGAGGCCACACTCTCTCAGTTTTCTTCTAATCAGATGCCTAAACCAATACACCGAAAACTGGCACTCTCCACTTGCGTGTTTAAAATACATTTTTAAAAATCTCGCACAAAAGTCACCTTTGTCTTATATTTCTCTTTTCTCTAAAACAGAATGAAACCACTCCAATGTGGAAGAGATGATAACTAACCTGTTTTAATGAATACATTCTTGACACTTAGCACTCTAGTTTTCATTGTGTTGATAAGAAATCTGTGTGTGTGTGTGTGTGTGTGTAGATGGACCCTGCACCTCCTTGCATTTATGGGCAACCTGTGACTAAAAAGCCCATCAAATTCTTGTCTTGTTACAGTGCACAGTACCAATGCAATCCATTTAGAAGGCA